>NC_134353.1:244617670-244929575 GCF_048569485.1 Anomaloglossus baeobatrachus
GTGTCTCATAGACGCCTCCCATGATTAACCTACGACTTAGTGGCAGCTATGGGCAGCCATTAACTCCTTATTACCCTGATTGCCACCGTACCAGGCCAATTCGGGATGAGCTGGGTAGAGTCCGGGGACTGTCGCATCTAATGGATGCGGCAATTCCGGGCAGCTGCTGGCTGATGTTTTTAGGCTGGGGGGCTCCCCATAACATGAGGCTCCCTATCCTGAGAATACCAGCCTTCAGCCGTGTGGCTTTATCTTGGCTGTATCAAAATTTTGAGGGACCGCACGCCGTTTTTTAATTATTTATTTATTTGACTGCACTACATAGACTCGCCCACCGGCAGCTGTGATTGGTTGCAGTGAGACAGCTGTCACTCAGTGTGGGTGCGCGTCTGAATACAACCAATCATAGGCACTGGTGGCCAGGGGAAGCAGGGAATACAAGATGGAATAATGAGTGGCCGGCATTTTTAAAAGCTGGAAATGCCATCGGAGCAGTGTGACAGCCGTGCAGCGCCGTGCTGGTGATCAGTCAGTGATCGGTGAGTATGAAAGGGGGGGAAAGGGAGAGACCGACAGACAGAGAGTTAGACTGAAAGACCTGCCTTCTGTTTGTCAAAAAAGTGACTACTTTGGTTTGAGAGCTGTTCTGGCGACTACATAAATGCCACGTGCTTCTCTAAGCATGTTATTCCAAGACACCAGAAATGCAGTCAGGCACCTTCTACAGGCTGTGCCAAAACTGTTTCTGCCTTTTCTCATCCAGTTCAGCCTTTTCCTCAGTCACCACAGCTCACCGTTAGGTCCAACGTGAAATTATTCGAGTTTCCCTTAGACTTACATTGCGCATCGAATATTCGCGAAGCGGATATTTTGGTATTCGATCATCCCTAATTCATACACGTCTGGTGACAACCTTTTTACATTTAAATGCAGGGATAAAAAAAAGCATTTTTTTAAAGTCTGAGGGGCTCAGACTCGAACATGGACTTTTAAAAAAGTTCATGCCTGAGTTAGGTGTGCGGGTACTGGTCATATGTTTATAAAGTTTGTTGAAAGGCTCCTGCTCAGCCAATCAACAAACTTTATTGCATGTGGAAGATGACTGTATGCTGCTGTGAACATTAAAGATTTTTTAAAAAATTACATTGGCTCTTGCCTATTTTTGATAACCAGCACAGGTAAAACAGACAGCTATGGGCACAACCATGAGGTGTCAATTTTACCTGGGCAAAAGCAGAGGGATCCAAAAGTGGGTTTTTTAAATTATTTTTAAAAATAAAACAGTTTGGGGTCCTCCAGACAAGGTAAAGCAGACAACTAGGGGCTAGCATTATCGGGGTAAGAAGGCCTATGATTTTTGGGCCCTTCCCAACCCAAAAAAAGCAGCCAGCAGCTGCTCCAGAATTAGATGCACCAATTTCTATGCTTTGCCTGACTTTTCTTGTGAGGTTGACGTTAGCTGTGAATTAACAGCTGACATCAAGTCCAGGAGTTAGTAATGGGAGGCGTCTATCAGACACTCCCATTATTAACCCATGAAGTAAAAATTAAAAAAACACAGACACAGAAAAAAAAGTTTATTTAAATAAAGAGTCCCCCACACACCTTCGTTCACCAATGTATTATGTATTCAGGAAAAATGCTCAAGTTCCCAACTAATTTTCTTTATACCCGTTACTCGAATCAAGCTCGTCTGAGCGTTGGACCTGCTCGATTCTAGTAATAAGCACTAGAGCAGTTTAGTGCTAGGTTATCAATATTAATTACACAATAAATGCATTTGTGCTGTTTATGAATTCTGGAACAAGACAGGTAAAGTTAATGCTCTTGAGATTTTGATATGTCACTGTTGGGAACAGTATATAATGTCTTATTTTTTGGTTGAAGTCACCTAATATATTGTTCACTAGACCGACTTCAGTTATCACTTTGGTATAACACATTATTAAACTCTTTTACCTCAAACGACACCATTGACACAAGGTTGGTGACATTAACCTCCTCTAAGGGGTACTTTGCACACTACGACATCGCAGGTGCGATGTCGGTGGGGTCAAATTGAAAGTGACGCACATCCGGCATCGCAGGCAACATCATAGTGTGTAAAGCCTAGATGATACGATTAACGAGTGCAAAAGCGTCGTAACCGTATCATCGGTGTAGCGTCAGCGTAACCCATAATTACGCAGATGCGATGGTCCTATGTAGTTCCTCATTCCTGCGGCCGCACACATCGCTGTGTGTGAAGTCGCAGGAGCGAGGAACATCTCCTACCAGCGTCACCGCAGCTCCCATAGGATATGCGGAAGGGAGAAGGTGTCCGGGATGTTTACATCCCGCTCATCTCCGCCCCTCCGCTCCTATTGGCCGCCTGCCGTGTGACGTCGCAGTGACGCCGTACGACCCGCCCCCTTAATAAGGAGGCAGGTCACCAGCCAGAGCGATGTCCCAGGACAGGTGAGTCCATGTGAAGTTGCCGTAGCGATAATGTTCGCTACGGCAGCTATCACAAGGATATCGCAGCTGCGACGGGGGCGGGGACTATCGCGCTCGGCATCGCAGCATCGGCTTGCGATGTCGCAGCGTGCAAAGTACCCCTAAGTCATCACCAGAGAAATTTCAATTAGCATGACATTTTTTTTCCTATTTTCTGTTGCCTAAAAATGGGGGCATGTTTTTAGTCAGGTGTATTTTAAAGACCCCAAAATATGGTATTTTGTAGATTCAAATTGTGTTTGCTATGATATGTTCAGTATATTGAAATTGAAAATAGATATTTTGTTGGAATCACCATGCCATGCCTTATTTACTTAGCTAATCTCAAAATTAATAGATAAATTACTAAAAAAAATGCACATTTGGTTTGTAACGTATTTTATGTATATAAACATCATTATGAATAGAATGAAATAATCCAGTTCACTGAGACAAGATAATGGGAATAAGAAATGCAGAAAAGAGCACAACTTCAACAAAACTCTACTTTTTCAGACAAACAAAATGTTCCATGATACATTAATCAGACAAAAGTGAATTGCAAGTGGCAGCTGCACATTGTACTGAGATTGTTGTCATGTTTTCTAAGGACATGAGATGATAATGGTGTCTACACTGGAGACTTTACTAGTCATTTCTGGATCACATTACCATACTTGTGTGGATTGAAAAAAGAAATAAACATTTACAAAGTGTAGTACAACTAGAAATGCTTAAATGAGAGAATGCAATTTGAGTACAGTCAGAACAACAGTTGGTTACTACTTTAACCCCTTCACAACCGGCCGATTTTTCGCTTTCCGTTTTTTTTTCGCCATTCTTTTTCTGAGAGACGTAACTTTTTTATTTTTCAGTCAATATGGTCATGTGAGGGCTCATTTTTTGTGGAACGAGCTGTACTTTTAAATGAAACCATCAGTTTTACCATATAGTGTACTAGAAAACGGCAAAAAAATTCCAAATGCTGAAAAATTGCAAAAAAAGTGCGATAGCACTATGGTTTTTGAGATATTTTATTCACTGTGTTCACTATATGGTAAAACTGATGTGTGGGTGTGATGCCTCAGGTCAGTGCGAGTTCGTAGACACCAAACATGTATAGGTTTACGTTTATATAAGGGGTTAAAATAAATCGGAAGTTTGTCCGAAAAAAGTGGCACACGTTTTACGCCATATTCCGTGACCCGTAGCGTTCTCATTTTTCAGGATCTATGTCTCAATGATGGCTTATTTTTTGCGTCTCGAGCTGTTGTTTTTAACGGTACCATTTTTGCGCAGATGCTACGTTTTGATCGCCTCTTATTGCATTTTGCGCAAAAGTTGTGGCGACCAAAAAACATCGTTTTGGTGTTTGGAATTTTTTTGCCGCTACGCCGTATACTGATCAGATTAATTGATTTTATATTTTGATAGATCGGGCGTTTCTGAATGCGGCAATACCAAATGTGTGTATATTTTTTATTTTTTTAACCCTTTAATTTTCAATGGGGCAAATGAAGGGTGATTTGAACTTTTAGGTTTTTTTGTTTTTTTAATTTTTTAAAACTTTTTTTAACTTTTTTTTTTTTATTTTACTAGTCCCCCTAGGGGGCTATTGCGATCAGCATTCCGATCGCTCTGCATTATCTGCTGATCACAGCTACAAGGCTGTAAACAGCAGATACGCTCTCTTTCTCTTTTGCTGTGCCGCTGGCACAGCGAAAGTGAAACCAAGTCAGATGTAGTACAGGAGTCATCACATGACTCTGTGCTACCATGACAACTATTGGGAGTCACGTGATCGCGTCACGTGACTTCCGGTATCGGGCGGTAAGTAAAACATTACCGCAATCACGCTTATAATGGCGCTGTCACGTATTGACAGCGCCATATAAGGGGTTAATCGGCACGAGCAGATAACGATTCTGCTCGTGCCTAGCAGGCACACATCTCAGCTGTGAAAATCAGCTAAAATGTGCGCTGATCGCAGCATGCTGCCGCCGGAGGACCGTGGGCAGTAACATTATGACATTTAGGACGTAATTTTACTGCCCGCGGTCATTAAGGGGTTAAAGTATTAAACTGCTTAGCAACAGATGTTATAGTTAGAGATGAGTGAACTTCTTCCAAAAAGGTTCGGAAATCTCAAATTCGGCAAGAGCCTCACCCATTGAGATTTGGGTTCGGATTCCTGAAACAATTTTTTCAAAATTGGTAAAATTTGGCCTGTCTTGGGTAACTGTTTGCGTTTACACTATTGCAGAAACCATCCACTTCTAGCCCCATTACAGGCATGTCAAGTATTGACATGGCTGTAATTGAACATGGAAATCACTGTAAAAGAAAAAAATGGAAGCAAAATGGTTAAAGCAGGACATACTTACCAGTCTTTGGGTGGCTGTAACACATTCACTGCTTCACAGCCATTTGTGACAGCATCTGTGATTGACTGCATTAAAACTGCTGGCATGCTAGTGTCCCTGATTGATTGCCCTCACAGTAGCTATCTGTCTGCCCAAGTGAACTGTAAAAATAAATAAATAAATTTTAAAAATGGTGCATGGTCCTCTGCATATTGATACCCAGTGCAGATAATGCCAACGGCTACATTCTAAAGACTCCAGCTATGCGCGTTATCTTGTCTGTGTCTTAAAATACGAAGGACCCATGCGGCTTTTTAAAATTATTTAAATAAATAATTTTTAAAAACTTGGATGTGGTCCCCCCAATTTTGATGCTCAGCCAAGATAAAGCAGACATTTTTGGACTGCTATTGTTAGGCTGGTGAGGCCTATGGTTACTGCACCCAACCTAAAAATAGGAGCCAATAGCCACCTAGAATTATCACATCTGGCACTTTACCCAGCTCACCCCGATGCTCAATTGCGATAACAATCAGGATAATCTAAGGGGTTAATGACAGTTATGATTAGTAAGCTGTCATCAAGCCTTGAATTAGTAATGGAAATGCAGATTTGGTGTAGACATTTCTGACCCAAATTTCAGCACCAAATGTGAACTTCCTGTTAAGAAAACTGCACTGAAAAGGCATCAAAACTGTGGTTCTTGTGTGAGTTTTCAGCCAGGATATGCAGATTTTATGCTAGAATTTATGCACTAAACTTCTGTACAAAATCTGCATCTCCAGGCAAAAAAAACTTCAGCAATATTGCATCAAAACTGCATCACGTTTAGATGCTTTTTTTGCCAGAAGATGCAGATTTGATGCAGGAATTTGGTGTATAAATTTCAGTACTAAATCTGCATCTTTTGTAAAAAAAAAAAATGTATATGCCAGGAGATTGAAGTCTTATTGAAGTCAGTGAGTTTTCCTGAATTGAGATCACTGAGTTTAATGAGTTCACCTGAGGTGAGTGTACCTGCGGCTACTGTTGGGGGATCGTGGGAACCTCCAGCTGTAACAACAGGTAAACTCAGTGATGTCACCATTCACAGATACAGCTCACTCAGTGTCTACCTGAAGCTGCATTGGGTGGTCATGTTTTTTAATGTAACTGCGTGCTGCGACTTCAGTATGTAGCAATGCTGGAATCGTTGTGGGACTTTGTATGGATTACGTCGGATCTGCATGGATTTTTTAGGGGTTAAAAGGAGATGAAAGAGGTTGTGTGTATTTTATTTCGAATAAAGGATTTTTCCAGTGTTATTGTTTTATTTCTTTTCACTTACAAGATTAGTAATGGGGGGGCCTCATTGACTGCTCTCCATTACTAATCTAGGGCTTAATGGCAGCTGATAAATCACAGCTGTCTTTAACCCTTATGTTACCCCGATTAAACCGCACCAGGGCAATCGGGATTAGTCAGGTAAAGCCCGGAATTCTGGGTGGCTGTGGCTGATATTTTTGAGGCTCGGGAGTCCAACCAATAACAATTGGCCTCCCCAGGTTGATAATACATGCCCCCAGGTCTAGGCTTTGTCTTGGCTGGATATCAAAATTGGAGGAAACTGCATGCAGTCTTTTAAAATTCCAGGTTGATTTGCCCCATAAAAAGGCAATTTTTTGTTTTCCAATTGCTGCCCTCATTCTGCAAAAAGGGGAGTTTAAAAAAATATAATTATTGTGTTCAGTGAAATCATGATGTAGAGAAATGACAGTGCATCATTTTAGCCACTGGTTTTGCATGCCCTGTTTTCATCATTGATGATTGATATCACTGGCCTGGTTGAGTTTTCTCAACAGACACTGTGCCCTGTAAACCCTAATTAGCGTGTTTAATTAAACTTCAGCTTCTAAAGAATCAGCCAGCAATTAGACACTATAGACACTAAAGTTGCAATTTTTATTTGCACTATATTACCTAGAAGGTTATATTTGTATACTATTAGGTTGGATGTGTGAATCAACCTTTGCATACAACATATTTGACTATGGAGTTCGCATTTGTTAAAAAAATGAACATATTCAATTATTGTAAACAAAATATATAAAACATTTATTTTATTTTCCATAACTCATAATATCCTAAAATGATAGAAAAATGTAGAATTTTAACAGGGACAAATGCAATGATTTCCCATACTGAGATTTTAAAATTCCTCTTTTTTCATAAAATTTATGATCAAATACATTTAAAACCTTTATTTTTACACTTCGGTAAACTTTTATATAGTGTTAGTAAAATGTATTTTTTTATTGTAGGCTACTTTTGTAATTTAAAATAAGCTTATTATACTTTATTCCACGTGAGGCAAGATTATCCCATTATATGAATCACCACAAAAGCAGTCAAGAAGCACTAAACAGATTTTGTAAAATTTATTGGGTCATTTTGTTACTTGTCTGCCACTGCATCATTGAGACAAAGGAAACATTTTTCTTGGTTTTGGCTTTTGTGCAATTTGGTTACTTGGAGCTGTGAGGCAATGAAAAGTGTAATGTTAGTCTTATGCCAGTTTCCAACTTATCTGGGATCCAAACTATTTTCCAGCATAAGAAATGGATTTTTCTAAAATGTAGTATTCCCAAAACAGCAACGATGGAGACAGCAATGTTCAGCTAATCTGTATTTCTGAGTGTGCTGGACATTATAAAGAAACATAAACATATTTATCAGTGCTAATTTAGTACATTGTAATTTCTTCCTAATATATCAAATAAAAACATTAGAATAATATCTTTCAACAATTCTTCCTTGGTACAAAATTAACTAGAACTCCAAGAGGCATTGTGTCATAACAATTATTGCTTGTAATATTTACAATGGAGAGTATTTGCTTTCCAAACTATAGAAGTTTCTATTGAATTTTATTGACATTCCCGATTAAATGTAGGCAGTACATTCAAAAGCAGGTTTTTTTATCACATTTTATAATTACCACAGCATTATTTACACATTACGATTATTACAATGTGCTGACCCAATTTCCTTTAGGTTTGTAGTTGACCTGATGAAACATACACTGATGAGCAAAAGGGTAACAATGTTTTGAACTTTTGACTTTCAGGCTCCATATCTCATTATCCACTATAGCTTCACACGTGAGACTAACATCATGGCTATCTCATACATAAATAGAGTTTGGAAAAAAGTACAAAAAGTGAATAATATAAGATTGGAAACAGGTGATTTGGACAATGAGACAAAAGCCAATAGACTAGGCTGTGATGGGTACAAATGGTTCTAGAATAAACAAGGGAAAAAGGGGCAAATGGATAGAGAAAATGAAGGAATTGTCAGGTTCAATGGAGGAAGCCTAATAATATATAGGGTTGTTTCATAGCCAAAGTCTTTGGATACTTGACAAATATTGATGGTGGTCTCAACCCTGAGCTATATGAGAACTATACCTTTTTTATTTTTTTGGTGATAGAGCTGTATGGTGGCTTGTTTTTGCTGGACAAGATGACTTTTCAGTGATACTATTTGTATTTACATATGATTTTTTTCTTCAAGTTTTATTCAACTTTTTTGTCAGCTATATGATGAAAAGCTTTAGTTTTTGCTACATTTTTTATTTATTTTTGTCATGGTGTTCCCTGAAGGGGGTAACTAGTGTGACAGGTTTATGATAAGGTTGTTATGGACACAGCAATACCAAGTATGTGAACATTTTTGCTTATTTATTTTTTTACACAAATATAACTATTTATTAGAATTTTTTTTATTTTGTCTGTTTATATATATTTTTTACATTTTTTAACTTTTTTACTTAGTCACTTAGTCCCTTTGTGGGACACTAAGTTCACTTGTCTGATCACAGCTGCAATATACTGCAATGCTTGATCACTGCAGTATATTGCCACTGGCAGAGCTGCACTGTGATCATGCTGCAGGCATGGTTACCCAAAACTTGTCATGACAACCACGATTGGGGTTGAGGGAGCATGATCCTTCTCCCAATCCCCTAGGTGCCGCGATCAATATTGAGCATGGCACTTAGGGGATTAAACAGCTAGGAACGGCGCAAGCACCCTTGATGAGACCTGGCAGTGAGAGCCAGGGTTCAGCTAATGGGAAAGCTGAGTCCCCAGCAGCGATCACGGCGGGCACATCGCCATTTCCTGCGTGATTGCCAGGATGTTCTTATATGTCCTTGACCGAGAAGCACTTGCCTTCCAAGATGTATAGGTAGATATATGGTCGTGAAGACGTTAAAGAGGTGGTATGAGGGCAAAGCAATGTTGATTCTAAATACCTATATATTTAGTGCCAAAATCTTAACTATTTTATATTATACTTCAATTAATAATTCCCTATCCTTCCATTACTACACTATCTAACTGCTATTCTCTCTTGTTTAATTTTTTTTTTTTGATGACTCTGTTTGAGAAGCCCAGTGAATGCTGCAATACTCGAAAAAGATGTTTGGAGGTGGCAGAGGCTGCAGCCTCTGAACACCCCCTGAAATGAAACGTCTTCAGTGAAACTCATTTCAGGGGCTGGGCTAGTTCCTGCAAGATGTACACTGTCTGATGTGCACACTGACAGCACACTAATTGTTGCCGGCTCATATCAGCAGTATCGAGCCAGAGCAGTGTCAGAAAACCTGGCTTGCAGAGACCAGCGCTGCCTCCTCAGGGGACGTTGCTGGTCTCCGCATGTCAGCTATTGTCACATTCTCATGCTCGGGTAACTGGGCGAGGAGGAAGTTCGTCCACTGGACAAAGGTACTGTTCACTGACCTGGGGGAGCTGCCCTGGGCAGCCACCGAGTTTTCACTACTACCATTGGAGGTGGCAGCAGGTACACAAGACACACTGGTAATTGTCCACCCAGAGGCAGCCCCTTGGGATCCTGATACCTCAGCAGCTGGAACCACCGGACAGAGTCCAGGAACTGAGAAAGATGAGGCAGAGACTGCAGTGGTCTGGGACTATCTATTATTGGAGGAAACTGGCAGGAGGAGGATGCTTGCAGGAACTGCAGGTAGACAGAAGGACACAGGTGAGAACACAAGCACTGCTAGAGGAAGAAAAGACAAAGTCACAGACTCAAACGGAGTATGAGGTAGCACGGGGGACCTGATAACTAGTACGCACAAACTGGCTACAGGACAGGGACTGGTTGATCAAGCACCTTCCATTGGGGAAAGTGTCTTAGGTAACCAGTAGTTGCAAAGGTCAAAGGAGGAACATCCGGTCCGGTGGTGCTGACCCTTTAAGAATAGGAGAAAAAGCACAGTTACGCCATAGTGCAGTGCACATGCATGGACCTGAAGACTCACACATCGGAGCAGGAAGTACGTATTAGAGGAAGGCCAGAGCAGGCTGTTTGCACTTCAGTGCAGGGGGCTGTGGGGATGTTAACGGGACAGCAGTGCAGGGGAAACCTGGAGGCTGCGGGACTGGAGAGAAGGCACAGGGACCGGAGCGGTGATCGGGGAGTGACGTCAGCGCTCCCAAGTTGGGAGCGCTGATGGAGTGATAGTACTCCCCTTTACATCACCCTTTCTTCAACCAGGACAACAAGTTCTTAAGAACGAGGGTGGCATCCATGTTTTCTCGAGGCTCCCAGGACCTCTCCTCATTGCCAAAACCCCTCAATAAAGAAAAACGTCCTACCCCTAACCCTCTTCATGGCTAAGATATCCCTCACCTCGAAGATGTCATTAAAGCCAGTGCGTTTAGGTGAGGTACCAAGGTCACTGAAGAAGTGGCTGAGGATGACAGGATTGAGCAGGGACACGTGGAAAGAGTTGGGGGTGCAAAGTGTGAAAAACACACAAAAGGGGGAAGGCACTACAGCAATAAATATGGAGATCTAAAGGAAAAGAACATCCAAATTAAGTTTAGCACATAGAAAAAAAACAAAGGAAAGTGGGATGTGCATGAATTGGGATCACCCAAATCATGCAAAAATGTAAAAACAATGAAAAGCAATTTGTATTAATACAAAAAGGACCTAGAATTCTGACAGATTTTAAAAACATTTACAAAGCCAAAAGCTTACATACAAAAACCGACATATGGTTTGTACTAAAGTCAGTACATTGACCAAGACCCAGCCCTTATATAATAATAGATATAGTTTACAAACTTAAACTCATGAAAATGGACAGGGGAAAGTCCATGGAACATAAATGAAAAATATTAATAGGCAGCTAACCATGAAATCAATCTGACCAAAAATATTGTTAGTCAGTTAATAATATTTAACACAATAGCATGAATAGATGGAGTGCAATGGCATGCAATATCTCCTAGACAACATACCAGACAAATGACCCTTCTAAAGCAGGTTTGCAAGATCCAAAAACAAATCAGAGCAATAAAAAAGTTGTAATGGAAAAGTAAACCTACAACTGACCTATGTGTGATGCAAGCAACATCTGAGATGGGTGGGAGGAAAGAACCCCACCTGTATCGCCACACTCAGGTGGCTTCCTCAGAGGGGAGAGGGATGCGAAGTGTGCCTGGAAGCTTTAACTTATAGGCGACTTCGTTGATCTGGTTGATGACCTCAAAAGGATAGATGTATCAGGGACCCAACTTACAGGATGGAATCTTGAGGAGAATGAATTTAGAAGATAGCCACACCTTGTCTCCAGGAAGAAAACGATGAGGATTCGGTTGTCTCTTGTCCGCATGTCTCTTCATCCGGCGGGATGCATGCTCTAGAGAGGTCTTGGTGTGTTCCTAGATCTTGGAGAAATCCCTGGAGAGGGCATCAGCACCGGGGATGCCAGAAGTTGTGAGTAAGGATCGGGACATAATGCTGTTGATCATAAACAATAAGGAATGGTGACCGGGCAGAGTACTCAATGGTATGGTTGTTGTATGAGAACCCAGCCCATGATAGCAGCTTGGTCTAGTCACTATGATGTTCGTTAGTGTAGTGACACAAAAACAAAGTTAGGATTTGATTGACTCGTTTGACTTGGCCATTTGACTGAGGGTGGTAGGCCAATGAAAAGTCCAGAGATACCCCCAAGAGCTTGCAGATTGCTCTCCAGAACAGAGACATTAATTGAACTCCCCTGTCTGACATCATGTGCAAGAGAAAGCCATGAAGCTGAAAGATGTGCTGAATGTAGGCACTTGCAAGCTCCGCTGCAGAGGATAGTCTAGGCAATAGGAAAAAATGAGCCATTTTAGAAAAGGGATCCACCACGACCCAAATAACAAAACGACCATGATACATCGTAATTTGCTGCCATGGGGCGGAGGGCATGGACAGAGGAACTAGACAACCAGAGGGGAGCTGCTTAGGTGTTTTGTTGCGCACACAGGATGGAAAATAAGTGACATTGTCCTCAATATCCTTATGGAGAGATGGCCACTAATAGTGTTGGTAGACAAGGAGGAGAGTTTTCTTTTGGCCAGAATGGCCGTCCACTTTGGAAGAGTGGCTCTACTGAAGAATTTACAATTAACCTCAACCCCTATTAAAAATATACATTTTATTAATAATTGGTTAAAATTCCAAGGACACACAAACACAAAAATACCAGAAGCAGGTAACCCCTATATGGGAGTCGGTAAAGTATATATATATCTCGTGGAAGGGGGAGGCCTATAGCCATGGACTACCACCATACAGGGGCCTATAGCCATGGACTAACACCATACAGGATCTGCTGCTGTCTCCCCAAGCCTCCTGAGGAACCTTTAATGGGAAAGGAGAAACGCGTAGAGGCAAGGCAGGGATGAGGACCTGCTTTTTTCAGGGAAGTAAAACTATCCTTATATTCCCTTTAGTGTCTTTTATATTTACTTGGGACTGATTGTATCCCAGTAAGGCACCATTCATGTGTGGTACTGTAAACTCTGCAAAACATATGGTCTTGGTCCGATTGTGGAGGGACCATGATAGCTCCCTTTTGGAATGTTTTTGGTATAAGGGATTATTACATGGGCTAATGTTTGCAGGTATTTTGTTTTGTTAAATATCACCTCCTATGGTTGTATATCATATTGCCAGTAATCAGGCCTTGAATTCATATTGGTGTACCAAACCCCACTTAAATTTTGGGAGCGGCAATCTTACTTCCCCCTATTTACCTTTATTTGAGCACTGTCCCTGGTTTTAGGGTAAGGAGAAAGAGGGAAAGCCGTCGTGGAACGGGGGCGCCCGGAAACTCAAGGCGTCATATCCTCCGTTAACAGGTAGGGACATCTAGTCCCCTGAGGGTTACTAGGGTTTGTGCCCCCCCCCTTCCACGAGATATATATATATACGTTACCGACTCCCATATAGGGGTTACCTGCTTCTGGTATTTTTGTGTTTGTGTGTCCTTGGAATTTTAACTAATTATTAATAAAATGTATATTTTTAATAGGGGTTGAGGTTAATTGTAAATTGATCATATTATACTCTACCTGGAGTTCTCATTTTTCTATTGTAAGCTCTACTGAAGAACCATCATTCTGTTTGCTTCAGCAACATATATCTTTTCTGTTGAAATCCGAGACAGGTTAACCGGGGCCACAGAAATCATCTTGCTAGGAAAGAGAGTGCAACTGCGCCCTAGTTTGTATGCGTGGACCTCGGAACCCAGACATAAGAGCAGGAAGCACAGAGGAGAGGGTGGTCGGTGCAGGTCATTGGTGCTTTAGAGCAGGGGGCAGGGATGCAGACAGGAGTGCGGGGGAGACCTGGAAGCTGTGGGACTGGGGAGAAGGCACGCAGACCAGAGCGGTGAGCGGGGGGTGACATCAGCGCTCCCGAGTTGGGAGCACCGATGGCGTGTGAGACAGCACTCTGGTGCTGGCTTGTTATGGGTCATCAGAGCCTGCAACAGGGCATGTGTTGTCATTGTGCACATCGCACAGTGCGCAGCCTGCATAGACTAGTCCAGCCCCTAAAATAAGCATCACTGATGACACTTCAGACAGTGAGGGGCAGAGGGTACAGAAGGGATGCTTTTTTTGAGTATCCCAGCATGCTCCATCCACTGGAATTTTTAATGCAAGTATATTGGAAAATTAATTACATAATGACACTAAATAGATAGGGATTTAGAATTAATATTGTTTTGCCTTAGGACCACCCCTTTAAGTTTTGGGAGATATTTTGTTTCAGGTCCATTAACTCTCAGCACATTGGGGCAGCAATGTGTCTTGAGACCACCATGGATTGCTCAAAATACCTCTTAGTAGTACATCCCTCAGGAGACAGGACTGACTTACTACTGTATCCGCTCTGCTCTGTCTGCTCTACTGTCTCATGAGCTGCAATTTTCTAAGAGGTCTTTTGAGTGACTGATCAGGGACTCGGGATTAGGTTCCCCCTGATCTGCTCAAAATTATTCAAACAAAAGCCTATAAAATAATTTCAAAATTGTTTATTTAATCCTTAAGGTGCATTTACAGTGCAGCCGATTATTGGTCTACCTAAACAAGCTGTCAATCCCCGGATGCAGGAGCAAAACATTTGTTCTAATGGGGAAGTTTTTAAACTTAAAAGAGAGTGCCACCAACAAAATGCCAATTACACTGCATTAATATTCACAATAGGGAGTATACCATTAAAAAAATCAAACCAGGTGTATATAGTTTACTTAACATTTCCCAAAAACATCCACGTCCAAAAGCGCACCAATGCACCTTCATTTTCAAATAAAAAATAAACGAAAATATTTTATTATTAGGGTAAACTGTATGTGCCTGGTTTGATATTTATATGTGCTACATTACTTAAACAAATATTCGTGCAGTTTAATTGGCATTTGGGGGTATAAGATGCCCTTTAAATATCATCTTAGCAGCACATTGTCCTGTTAACACATACTGCGAAGAACAATGCTATTTTATGAGCACAGGACAATCATGTTAACACTAGAACTACTGAGGTAGTCATTTTGACTTCTTTGCACCATGTATTTCTAAATAGGTGTCACAAGTCCAGTAGTTCTAGTGTTAAAGACCGTAGTGCGCACATGATTGTGCAGTCACAGGCTAAACAGGCAAATAAACAATTAACAATCTGGTTGATATAGCAGATCAGCGGTCATTGACAACCTGCATTTAGCCACCAACTATATTTTAGCCAGTCTTAGATCTTGGTATCTCATAGGTCCTGGTGCCATAATCTTCTCTGCTCTTCTGCAACACATCCTGACATTGTGCTCTTAAAAATAACAGTGTCTATAATGCGGTCTGAATAAAACAATCACCCATGCTGAGCCCTAAATGAGCCCAACATTGTGCCCCCAAATAAATAACTGCCCCTCATTGCAATCCTTGCACAAAAATGACCTCCCACTGTCCCTAATATGGTACATGGCCTCCACACTGTCCATACTGTCCACTCTGATATACTACAATCTCCACACCCTCCCCCTTAAATACCATTACCATCACAGCCTCCCCCTTATATACCACGACAAACACACCCTCCCCATATATACCACATCCACCAAACCATCCCCTTATATAAGAGGATCACAACACTGTCCCCTTTTATAGCATGACCACCACACCATCCCCCCTTATACGACACAACCACGACACTGACCCCCGTTATGTCATGACCACCACACCATCCCGCTTATAGACCACAACCAGCGCACCCTCCCCCTTATATACCATGACCACTACACTGTCTGCCCTTGTATACCATGACCACTACACCATCCCCTTTACATGCAATGAAAGCCACACTATCCCTGTTATATGCCATGACCACCACTCCATCCCCTTTATATACTACATCTAGCCCACTGTCCTCCCTTATATACCACAACAATCTCACCATTCCCCTTAAATAAATAACCTACACACCATCCCCCTTATATATAATGACAACAAAGCTTCCCCCTCTTATACGCCATGATCACCATACCTACCACACCGATCGCCTTATATACCACAAACACCATGCACTCCACCTTATATACTGCAACCACCATACCACCCCCATTATATACCACGACCACCACATAATCCCCCTTTTGTGCCACACCCACCACACCATTTACCATTTCCCCTTATATACCACATCCACCACATTGTCCCACCCTATTAACTGTGATTACCACGCTGTCCCCCTTATATACCACACTCACCACACCCTCCTAATATATATATATTTATATATATATATATATATATATATATATGCATCTCGGTGACACATCTCAGGTGAAGAGAGAGCTCCTTTCTCTGAAAAGGGAGAGGTGTGTTTTTTCTGCGGTAAAAAAGGGCATTTTATCAGTGCATGTCCTTTGGCACCTAAGAGAGGTCGGCCTAGATGAAGTGTCTAGAATCAATGATTCTAGACACTTCGAACTCCAAAGAACCATCCACCAAAACCGGGTGTGAAAAGGCCAGAGGTGAGGTTCCCAAAACCACAAATTTCTTCAAAATTTATGAAAGACGTTGTGGATTTTGTATGCAGCAGACAATGCCAAACAGAAGGCCAGCGGGTGGATGATAGCAGAAATTCTGAACGGACCAATGAAACAAGGTCCTAATTTAAGTGAGGGTATCTTCAACTTGATATTCTTAGTGGATAACACCACCAAATCACCCACACACAGGTCCGGACCAGGCACACATCTACAATAAGCCACACATTTATACCTACTACCCATGCTAAGCTAGTGCTGCTAAATTTTTCTCTTTGTAGACTACAATGCTGACTTTACCTGGTCCTCTTCAGGTACCTTGGAAGAGTGATCCTTAAGCAAAGTACTGAGTTGGTTCCTATACTGAGACTTCACAACATTGCCCTTATTCTATAGTGATCCCAACACACACTGCACCATTTCACATAGTGAACCCACCCCATGCTTCCCCCTTTTCTACATTGAGCCCCTCTACACACTGTTTCTTTTTCTACAGTGATACCACCCCACAGGTGGCCCTCTTTTCTATACTTTGTTCCCATCAAGGCCCCATCCTGGAATATGTCCCTATCATAGCCTTATCCTGGTATAGGTCCTCATCCTGGTATATAGCCCTTCATGGCCCCATCCTGGTATATATGTCCCCATCATGCCCCATCCTGGTATATATGTCCACATCATGGCCCCATTCTGGTTTATATGTTTCCATCATGGCAACATCCTAGTAAATGTCCACATCATAGCCCCATCTTGGTTTATGTCCCCATATGTGCCATAATGACCCCACCTTGACATATGTCCCCGTAATGGTGTATGTTCACATCATGGCCCCATCCTGGTAAATCACTGGAAAAGGTAGAGGAAAATCGCTCACCTGTCTTTTGGTTAACCTGGTTCGTATGGAGAGAAATCGCTCAGAGGCGACCAGGTCAAGGCTTCAATTAAGCTAATAGAGAAAGAGAAATCCTCCTGCTTCTAAAATCGATAAGTGAATTTTTATTGAAAAATATTTAAGACATACATACCCCGTTACAGCAAGTCTGCTATGCTCTAAGAACCAATGCATTTCCATTTAAAACATCTTTGCATAGTAAAGCACACAGACAAAAAAATTCAATATATATAAACTCATCCCTCAGGTCACATGTTATCTTCATCACCAATAGCAAAATGAGACAATTAAAAATCAAAATGTTAGTTTACATAAAGCACATAAGAATAGAAACCAATCCTTTACATATTATTACTAATTATTTTGTGATTTACTTATTTAAAAAGGGTGTAACATTAATTAATGAAATCCTCATAGCAGCGACATTATAGCCAAATTGTTTTTTTTTCTATAACAATTAACATAGACAATTCATTTTTATAATAATTCACTTCATGAAACTTAAGGTAAGAAATGATGCGACATTAAGTTACACTAGACATCAACAAATCTGTTATGAAGATAGAAGGAAAAGTACAAAGCTGTTTGATGATCCCATTCAGTTATTCACAACATTTGGTGATGGCGACTGGACATCAGGAGAGGCAGGAAACCTCAGTTCATTTTCCAAGGATTTCTGAGGAAAAGGTATCAAGACAGTCGTCTAAATTCAATCAAACCAAAACAAAATTTTAATATCAGACAACCCCAATTCAAGTGAGAAACCTTCGAGAATAAACCACAGCATTTAATCGGTGGTACTGTTTTCATTATAAATTTAATGAATAGAACCTAGACTGTGTCAATGAATATTCTAAAATAGATTGCTAATGTACAGTATTACTTTGAAATAAGTACATAAGGTTGTCCTTAACCAGAAGTATAAAATTGCACTATGCCGTGTGAATACCTCTATTGCTGTTCCTGCTGTAAATAGATAATCGTCCAGCAGACAATTAGAAAGTCTGCGACATATGGTAAAATTTCATTAGTTTGTTATACTGGACAAGAAGATCTTATCTTACATTAAGTCCTTGAAAAATTCTACTCCCCAACATAAAAATCCCAAAAGACTCCCTGTTCAGTATCTTGCATCTTAGATTGCCACCAATGCCATACTTATGGACCTTCTGAATACCCGAAAATCTGAGCGCAGAGGTCATTCCACCATGTTTGTATAAAACATGTTTAGATACCACAGAGATACCTACTATGTTAGTTTTTTTAAGTCCAATATGTGACATCTAATTCTCTGCCACATGATGTTTGGCCGAGAGTCAAATGCTGTTCAGACTTTAGACTCTGATACTCCTCCCTATGCTTTCTCTGTGAGTTGCACAGGCAGGCTCAGGTGTCAACCAGCTGTGTTGTCAGGTTTCCGGGTTTTCCAGTCCTCTTTTGAAAAAGCTTGCCCTCAGTTAACATGGAGTTTTGTGTTCTGTTGCCCTACTTCCTGTCCAGCTGCTTAAAAGGCCGCCTCTAAGCTTAGTCCAGTGCCTGAGTATACTGCTTGCTGTGTGCTCCTGCTTTGCTGCTGCTGCTACTTGATTACCTTTGGATCCTCCTGGAAATCTACCGACCGACTCTGGACCATACCCGGTTTCTTCAAACTGTGCCCGGACTCCGTCTGCCGTCTTTTGTCAGCACGTCTGCCCGGTTTCTTCCGGTTCATAACCATTCTGGACTTTCATTCCGTACGGACACTTCTGGACTTTACCGCTTGCCCCTTGTGTCCCGGCTGCACCGCATTTAGGCCTTCCGGGGTTGATTGCCGGACAGTCCCTGTATAGGGGTTCGCTCTGGTGGTCTCCCTGGGGGAGTCCGGTGCGTGGCCCCGGGAATCCCCTTCGCTCCGTTTCAGAAAGGTATTTTTTGTGTTTGTTATACTGTGTATTTCCGTTGTGTATCTACCGTGGTTACATATCATAAAAACATCTTGTACCACAAACTCGTCTCTGGCTGTCATTGCCCTAACGCTATCGAAATCCTCAAACATACAATAGTATTACATGTGTGTTCATTAGTGACTGGACTAGCAGGAATAAATTGCTGCTAGCCTGTTGGTTACCTTTTGGATCACTTGTTGCAGGAGACCTATTACAATTATTATCTGCCTTTTTAATATGGAGGAATTTGTCTTCCCATGCCGAATATAACTTTTTGCTAATCCAATCCGTTTGTTGTTGTGTTCTAGTAACTGGTGATTTACTGTGTGTTGCTTGGTGTACTGTGTAATTCACCCTGTCATCTGGTTATTTCCCCCATGCTCCTTGTTTTCCTCCTAATCATTTTTTGTCTGATAACCCTATGTGAGCATGCTGTGTGACAGAATTTTGGTTTCCCCTGTTTATCTATCACTGTTGGTTTTAAAATGTTCCTTTCCTGCCCATCCCTTATGGAGTAATGAGGGAAGGGTACTAGATCAGGGCTGGTCTGGAGCAGGGTCAAACTGCCCGCTCAGACATCCTCACCATCAGAAGTAACTCAGAGATAAGGGATAGCCAGGGCCCAACTAGTAAGTTGGCCAGTCCCCACTCTCCCCAGGTAATCGTGCCATTCTCTTTTACAGGGGGTCCGAAGTACAACCTACATATTGGACTTTATTATTGTTAGGTATATTATGTTATTATTATTATTACTAGAAGGTGGCCCGATTCTACGCATCGGGTATTCTAGAATTTACGTATTGTGTAGTTCATGTATGATTTTTGTTATATATATATATATATAGATGTTGTTGTGTGTAGTTACCAAGTGTTTGTGTAGGGCGCTGTACATGTTCTGAGTGTCGCGGGGGGTGAGAGCGGTGTTGTATGTGTGTTGCGTGTGTTGCGTTGTTTGTGGAGCGCTGTGTGTCTGTAGCGTTGTGTGTGTGTGTGTTGTGCGGTTTGTGTGTGTGTGGTGTGTTTTGGGGGGAGGTATGTTTCGAGCAATGTGTGTGTTGTGCAGTATGTGCGTATATTTGTGTGTGCAGCGTTGTCTGTGTGTGTGGGTGTCTGTGTAGGGCGTTGTTTGTGATTCCTAGTGTGTGTGTGTTGTGCAGTGCGCGTGTGTGTGTGTGTTGGGGGGAGGTGTGCACCTCCCATCGTGCTCTATCCCCCATGCTGCGCACCCCCCATCGTGCTGCATCCCCCATGCTGCGCACTCCCAAACGTGCTCCATCCGCCATGCTGCGCACTCCCAAACGTGGTCCATCCGCCATGCTGCGCACTCCCAAACGTGCTCCATCCGCCATACTGCGCACTCCCCATCGTGCTGCATCCCCCATGCTGCGCACTCCCAAACGTGCTCCATCCGCCATGCTGCGCACTCCCCATCATGCTCTATCCGCCATGCTGCACACTCCCAAATGTGCTCCATCCGCCATGCTGCGCACTCCCAAACGTGCTCCATCCGCCATGCTGCGCACCCCCTATCATGCTCCATCCGCCATGCTGCGCACTCCCAAACGTGCTCCACCCGCCATGCTGCGCACTCCCAAACGTGCTCCATCCGCCATGCTGCGCACTCCCAAACGTGCTCCATCCGCCATGCTGCGCACTCCCAAACGTGGTCCATCCGCCATGCTGCGCACTCCCAAACATGCTCCATCCGCCATGCTGCGCACTCCCAAACGTGCTCCATCCGCCATACTGCGCACTCCCCATCGTGCACCATCCGGCATGCTGCGCACTCCCAAACTTGCTCCATCCGCCATGCTGCGCACTCCCAAACGTGCTCCATCCGCCATGCTGCGCACTCCCAAACGTGCTCCATCCGCCATGCTGCGCACTCCCAAACGTGCTCCATCCGCCATGCTGCGCACTCCCAAACGTGGTCCATCCGCCATGCTGCGCACTCCCAAATGTGCTCCATCCGCCATGCTGCGCACTCCCAAACGTGCTCCATCCGCCATATTGCGCACTCCCAAACGTGCTCCATCCGCCATACTGCGCACTCCCCATCGTGCACCATCCGGCATGCTGCGCACTCCCAAACGTGCTCCATCCGGCATGCTGCGCACTCCCAAACGTGCTCCATCCGTCATGCTGCGCACTCCCAAACGTGCTCCATCCGCCATGCTGCGCACTCCCAAACGTGCTCCATCCGCCATGCTGCGCACCCCCCATCATGCTCCATCCGCTTGGGAGTGCGCAGCATGCCGGATGGTGCACGATGGGGAGTGCGCAGTATGGCGGATGGAGCACGTTTGGGAGTGCGCAGTATGGCGGATGGAGCACGTTTGGGAGTGCGCAGCATGGCGGATGGACCACGTTTGGGAGTGCGCAGCATGGCGGATGGACCACGTTTGGGAGTGCGCAGCATGGCGGATGGAGCACGTTTGGGAGTGCGCAGCATGGCGGATGGAGCACGTTTGGGAGTGCGCAGCATGGCGGATGGAGCATGATGGGGGGTGCGCAGCATGGCGGATGGAGCACATTTGGGAGTGCGCAGCATGGCGGATGGAGCACTTTTGGGAGTGTGCAGCATGGCGGATAGAGCACAATGGGGAGTGCGCAGCATGGCGGATGGAGCACGTTTGGGAGTGTGCAGCATGGGGGATGGAGCACGTTTGGGAGTGTGCAGCATGGCGGATAGAGCACGATGGGGAGTGCGCAGTATGGCGGATGGAGCACGTTTGGGAGTGCGCAGCATGGCGGATGGAGCACGTTTGGGAGTGTGCAGCATGGCGGATAGAGCACGATGGGGAGTGCGCAGCATGGCGGATGGAGCACGTTTGGGAGTGCGCAGCATGGGGGATGCAGCACGATGGGGAGTGCGCAGTATGGCGGATGGAGCACGTTTGCTCAGCCTCTCTCCTTCCAGCCTCCCTCAGCATCAGCCTCCCCCTCCCAGCCTTCCCCAAGATCAGCCTCTCTGCTCCCAGCCTCCTCCAGCATGCCGTGCTCCTCTGCCGACACTCACCCACACCCGATCGCATCCACTCACCCACACAACCGATCGCATCCACTCACCCACACAACCGATCGCATCCACTCACACACACCCGATCGCATACACTCGCACACACAGACACTGACGATATTGCACATACGCGCTGATACTCACAACATCCGGGGATATCACATGCTTCTGGCCATGTGATCCTCCGTCAGGTCCTGGAAGCTCACAGCACAATATCGCCGCCGAGAAGCAAGCGATATCCCAGGATGTTGTGAGTATTTGGATGCGATGTGATGTGTGAGGTGTGTGTGAGTGTGATCTGATTTGTGTGTGTGTGTGTGTGCTGTTATGTTATGTATGTTCCGCAGCTGCAGGACCTTGATGTGTGGATGCGATGTGATGTGTGTGTGAGGTATGTGTGAGAGTGAGTGTGAGCCGGTGTACACTGGTAACTATGATACACATCGGGTAACTAAGGGACCTTAGTTACCCGATGTGTATAATGGTTACCAGCTTTCACGGCCTCCGTTAAGATCCCAGCATCGCAAGGTTATGTGTGGCGCTGCCGGGATCCTGACGGAGCCGGTGTAGAAGCAAGCGATATCCCAGCATGTTGTGATGTGTGAGGTGTGTGTGAGAGTGAGTGTGAGAGTGAGTGTGATCTGATGTGTGTGTGTGTACTCACCTGGGAATCGGAGCCCCGTGTCAGTTGGGCCAGAGCGAGCGTGCATTGCGTGAGGGGGGCGGGGCCTGCAGAGAGCCGGGGCGAGAGGCCAATCCATGTGGGGGGGCAGGACCATGGCGAGCCCAGCGGCCAATCAGCTTTGTGTCACCGTAAGGACACAATTTTGGAGCATGACAGACAGACAGATAGACAGACAGACAGACAGAATAAGGCAATTATATATATAGATTATTAATCCAGAAACCTTGATTATTGCTGTGTGAGTAAGAAGATTTACAGTTATGTGCATAATTAATGATAACCCTTTAACTTTAAATTTGCCCATTTTTGTAATTCAGTTATTACTAATTTTTTTGGAAATCTGGTCAAAGGGGAATCAAGAGTAAAAAGTAGTCACCATCCCACCATATAGAAAACCAATAGCTACGCATTCCATTCTTTTGTCCCATTCTTGCTATCCTTCCCATATTATTAAAAATATACAAGTGGGAGAATTAATATGCAAAAAAAGAAACTGTTCCAAATAGGAGGACTTTGCAAGGGAAGAAGATGGAGTTAAAACCATACGAAGACCGTGGGGTTATTCAGAATGTAATCTACAGAAAATTGATAATATCGTCTATGATATTGGTATAAATTAACTAATTTTTAATTATACAAGGAATAGCAAAAGGATAAGTGGTCAAAATTCAGGTAAAATTAAACAAGGTCCACCAATCACTTGCTCTACCATGAGTAGTCCACAAAACACATAAATAGTATCTATCATAAATAAATATATTCCTGCATTGAATCAAGACCAAAAACTATCTAAAATCCTATGCAATAATCCGATTAGGTTTGTAACCAGAAAAGCTCCCATGTTGAGTTCCATTCTTTCCGCAAGTCTTGTTTCCTCTGACCATACAAAAAAATATGGTTATCATTTAAAGGCTTTTATAAGTGTGGCCATAACAGGTGTATCACCTGTAATAAATGGAAATCTTTTCACTCACAGCAATAATCTGGATTTTTTTATTAATTAGGTTATAAATTGTTATGCATCAAATGTAATAGAATGCATTGTTTGGAAAGTCAAATATGTAGGTTGTACTTCAGGACGCCTGCAATAGAGAATCAGATGTCACCTATCAGACGAAACAAAACTAACGTAGTAGGTATCTCAGCTGTATCTAAGCATGTTTTATTCAAATATGGATGAATGACCTTTGCACTTAGATGTTCAGGTATTAAGATGGTCCATAAGGATACCAATGGTGGCAATATAACATGCAAGATACTGAACAGGGAGTCTTTTTGGTCTATCATGCTGGGGACCAGAATTACTCAAGGTCTTAACCCCTTCACGATTGGCCGATTTTTCGCTTTCCGTTTTTTTTTTCGCCATTCTTTTTCTGAGAGACGTAACTTTTTTATTTTTCAGTCAGTATGGTCTTATGAGGGCTCATTTTTTGTGGAACGAGCTGTACTTTTAAATGAAACCATCAGTTTTACCATATAGTGTACTGGAAAACATCAAAAAAATTCCAAATGCAGAAAACTTGCAAAAAAAGTGCAATAGCACTATGGTTTTTGAGATATTTTATTCACTGTGTTCACTATATGGTAAATCTGATGTGTGGGTGTGATGCCTCAGGTCAGTGCGAGTTCGTAGACACCAAACATGTATAGGTTTACTTTTACATAAGGGGTTAAAATAAATCGGACGTTTGTCCGAAAAAAGTGGTGCACGTTTTACGCCATATTCTGTGACCCGTAGCGTTCTCATTTTTCGGGATCTATGGCTCAGTGACGGCTTATTTTTTGCATCTTGAGCTGACGTTTTTAACGGTACCATTTTTGCGCAGATGCTACGTTTTGATCGCCTCTTATTGCATTTTGCGCAAAAGTTGTGGCGACAAAAAAACGTCATTTTGGCGTTTGGAATTTTTTTGCCGCTACGCCATATACTGATCAGATTAATTGATTTTATATTTTGATAGATCGGGCGTTTCTGAACGCGGCGATACCAAATGTGTGTAGATTTTTTATTTTTTTAACCCTTTAATTTTCAATGGGGCGAATGGGGGGTGATTTGAACTTTTAGGCTTTTTTGTTTTTCTTTAATTTTTTAAAACTTTTTTTAACTTTTTTTTTTTATTTTACTAGTCCCCCTAGGGGGCTATTGTGATCAGCAATCCGATCGCTCTGCAGTATCTGCTGATCACAGCTACAAGGCTGTAAACAGCAGATATGCTCTCTTTCTCTTTTGCTGTGCCGCTGGCACAGCGAAAATGAAAGCAAGTCAGGTGTAGTACAGGAGTCATCACATGACCCTGTGCTACCATGACAACTATCGGAAGTCACGTGATCGCGTCACGTGACTTCCGGTATCGGGCAGTAAGTAAAAGTTTACCGCGATCGCGCTTATAATGGCGCTGTCACATATTGACAGCGCCATATAAGGGGTTAAACGGCACGTGCAGATAACGATTCTGCTCGTGCCTAGCAGGCACACATCTCAGCTGTGAAAATCAGCTGAGATGTGCGCCGATCGCAGCATGATGCTGCCGGCAGACCGCGGGCAGTGACGTTATAACCACTAGGATGTAATTTTACGGCCCGCGGTCGTTAAGGGGTTAATGTGAGACAATATCTTATTCTCCAGTATACCTAATTAATGAAATGTTGCCATATTTTGCAGACTTTCTAAAAGTCTATTGTCTAGTTATCTACTTACAGCAGGAACAGCAATAGAGGTATTCAGATGGTATAGTGCCATTTTATGCCTCTGGTTAAGGACAACTTTATATACTTATTTCAAAGTAATATTGGGCATTAGCATTCTATTCTAGAATACTCATTGACACAGTCTAGGTTCAATTAACTAAATTTAAAATGAAAATGGCACTGCCGATAAAATGCTGTGGTTTATTCTCGGAGGTTTCTCACCAGAGTGGGATTCTCTAATACTAAAATTTTGTTTCAGCTTGATTTTATTTAGATGGCTGTTTGGGGAACTTTTTCTGTGGAATCTTTGGGAGACAAACTGAGGTTTCCTACATCTCCTGATGTCCAGTCACTGTCTCCAAATATTGGGAATAACTGCATGGGATCCTCAAGCGGCTTTGCGCTTTTCCTTCCATCTTTAACTGATGTGTTTATGTCTAGTATAACTAAATGTAGTATTACTTTTTACCTTAAAATTCATGAGCTAAATTATTGTAAAACTGAATTGTTATTTTGTAATAATAAGTAAAACTTACAGAATCTTGTGTGTTATATATAAATGAACATTTTGGTTAAAATTGTCCCACTTTGCTATTGGTGATAAAATTAACATTTGACCTGAGGTTTTGGTACATATACAGTATATTGAATGTTTTTGTCTATGTGCTATACCATGATTTAGACTTTTTAAGTAAAAACACATTGGTTCTTAGAGCATAGCAGACTTGCTGTGTCGTGGCATGTACTGTATGTCTTAAATATTTTAAAAGTAAAAATGTATTTATGGATTTCGGATGCTGGAGGATTTCTCTTTTTTGCCATTTGCATAATTGAAGCCTTGACCTGGGGGTCTCTGAGCAATTCCTCTCCATATGGACCAGGTGAACCAAGAGACGGGTGAGCAATTTTCCTCTACCTTTTCCTGTGTTATCCCACATAAGGTCTATTTGCGCCCCTATGCCAATAATCACCTATGCTATATATGCACAAAAGGATACCAACAGTTTAACTGTATCCTTGCAATATAATGGGAAAATTTGCCTCTATTCTTAATTGCCCGAACATCTCTACAAATGCTAAAGTGTTTAATGATGATCTGCAAGTTACTATGAAAAAGTAAGAATAGAAAATGGCAAAGGAGACAAGGTGATGGTGGGACTCTATACACATTAAAACATACCTATCCAAGGATATGATCCTAAGAGGCCTTAGGATATGTAAAAATGCCACTTTTGTCTACACAGATGAATTCCTCTCAGAATTAAATCAAATCCTGTTGACATGCTCTCTGAAACTAATGAGACTAATTGTGAGGCATGAAGAGTTAGAACTGGAGAAAACTAAAGAAGAAATCATAATGTAGAAGGATTAACTGACTACTAGGAAACTCATATCACGTATAGACCAAGTTGCTAGCATAATCATAGGAGTGTTTTTTTGAATTTTGATCTTTATTTATCTACTATTTTATTTTCAATTTTTCATGCCCACTGAAAAAGAGAATCAGATGCCACATATCGGACACAAACAAAACTAGGTTCAATTCATTAAATTTAAAGGAAAATGGTAATGCTGATACCATACTGTGGTTTAATCTTGGAGGTTTGCCACCTGAAATGGGATTGTCTAATACTAAAATTTTGATTCTGTTTGATTGAATTAAATTGAATTTAGACCGCTGTTTTGAGACCTTTTTCTCTGGAATCACTGGGATATGAACTGAGTTTTGCTGCATCTACTGATGTCCAGTCATTATCTCCAATTTTGCGAATAATTGCATGGGATCATCAAGCAGCTTTGTACTTTTCCTTCCATCTTCATAACTGATGGGTTTATGTCTAGTGTAACTAAATGTAGCATCATTTTGTACCTTAAATTTCATGAACTAAATTATTGTAACAATGAATCGTTTGTTTATTGCTATAAAAAAATCAATTTTCCTACATTGTCGCTGGCTTGAGGACTCAATTAATTAATGTTATACAATTTCTTTAAATAAGTAAATTGTGACGCCCCAGGGCTGTGGGGTACTCGGTCCCAGGTGTGTGTGACACTCAGGGGAGTCATGGTCGCGGCCGATGCCCAGTTCCATGACCCCGGGGGTCAGTCCAAAATAAAAAGGGGTTTAAATAAAAGAAAAGAAAACAGTTTTTGTCGACTACGCCACTTGCGGTGTCTGGCCAGGTTATTTGAAGCCGTGGCTGCAGGGTTCTGCTGGGGCTGATGGAGTTGTGCAGCTTAGGTGTTTTGGGACCTCCGCAAGCAGGGCTAGACCCCAGCAGTGGATGATAGGGATTGTAGTGAGAAACAGGCAGTGTGAGTGCACGGGGTGATCAAGAACACAGTCCACACCAGTATTGCAGCTTCCACTTGCCTTCACTTTGTTGTGCTGGTACCTGAACCCACGAGTGCCGGCCCCAGGTGTATCCGCTCCCCTTGTTCTCCATGCCAGCTGTGACCTGGGTTGGCTGTCCTCCGTGCACACTTGTTGTTGATGGGCTCCTGTGGCCTCGAGCTACTTGGGAACCCCTCTGCTCTGTTTCTGTCTTGGTCCTATTGCAGGCAGCCTGAACTATTTAAAGGTTTCTTTCCCCAGTCCCCTCTTTGCTGCTTGTGCTTCAGACTTTTTGGGTTGGCAATGGACCCTGGAGATCTTCTCGCCCGGCAGAGTTAACAGCTGACCATAAAGTGTCCCACTGTCCTAGGGTCTGCACCCCGCCTTGTGCTGAGTACTGTGAGCCTTGGTTCCAGACTTCCACAGGCCTCCCGTGGTACATGGAGTCTGATGCTTCCACAGGTAACCCACGGTGCCTGGAGTCCATGTTCCCTACTTCACAGTCACTCACTCCTTTAACAGTACTCCGGTTGTTCTTCAGGTCAGTTGCTGTACTTTCCACTACTTCACTACATCCGACTACTACTCCTCTCCTCCTCTCTCCTTCGCTCCTCCTAACAGACTCTCCACTTCTCTCAAACTGACTGCACACCACTTCCTCCCGCCTTTTCCAACTAACCACTAGCCCCTCACCCTTGCTGGGTCTCTCCCTCAGGTTGGGTGGCTACCATCCAATCAGTGCCCTCCCCTTTTACCTGTTACTAGGCAGTCTCCCAGTTTGGTGTTGTTGGAGTTGTGTGTGTGGCCTGAAGGTGCTCGTATGTTGACTCTGGCACGGATATTGAGGGGTTTGGGTTTCTACGGGTTACATTTGTGGCATCTGGTACCTCAGGTGTGCTACATAAATCATGAAATAATTTGTAATAATATGTAAAAGTTGCAGATCAGTTTCTCTTCTTGTGTGTTATATGTAAATAAACATTTGGTTTTAATTTTCTCACTTTGGTATTGATGGTTAAGATAACATGTGACCTGAGGTTTGGATATATATTGTATATTGCATGTTTTTGTCTATGTTCTATGCCATGACTAAAGCTTTTTAAGCCCAAACACATTGGTTTTTAGAGCATAGCAGACTTGCTATATCATGGCATGAATTTTTTTAAATATTTTTCAATAAAAATATACTTATGAGTTTTAGACACTGGAGGATTTCTCTTTTTCCATCCTGGTATCTGTGTAGAGCATAGCCCCATCCTGGTATATGTCTACATCATGGCGTCATCCTGGTATATGTCCAAATCATGACCTTATCCTGGTACACATGATCCCATCACGCCGCACACAGTAAAAGGAAAAAAAAAACAAAAAAACCCAATTATTCTACTTACCTTGCCTCCACTCTCCACTCTCCCCTCCCGAGTGGGGTTTCCTCCTTTGAAAATAATTCCTCCTCCTCTGTAATGAACTTCAGCATGTTGGCGGTGCAGTGCATTACATTACTGTCATGAACACCAACTCATCCCACCGTCAGCTCCTGTCATATTCGCTCTTACCCACAACCAGGATTATGGGAATGAAGAGCAGTGAATTGTCCTATTCTTTAATAGCAGCACATGTGATTGTCCAGCTGTTGCAAGAAGACAGCTGTTGGATGATCACGTGTGCTGCTTTTAAAGAATATGAATATTCACTGCTCTGCATGCCAATATTCCTGCCTACCTCTTAGTAGCAGCTTCAGTGTAAAGAAGTTGACTCGATTATGGGCGTGGGGAGCAAAAAACATTACTTTCCTGAAACGGCAGGTATTACAGTGCAAGGACCTAACGGATCTCTGTGCTGCAATGCTTTTCAGCTTGTTACACATCCTTGGATACACATCCAGCTGAAGCAGGTGCTTGGTCAGTGGGCCCTAGCAGCTCACAGGCCCCATAGCAGCTCTGTGACCTTCCGCAATTGGCAGTGTGCCACTGTGTTCCAGTACTAAAGCTGTGCTACCACATGAGAGCTAGCAAAAGCTGTATTACAACCACACACAAACACAGAGATGAAATTCTGAAATTTGAAGCAGAGGCGAACTGAAACTCAAGAGATCTGAAAATGAAACAAGAAATAAAAATTGCATATTGAAACAGTGTATTTTTTTTTTTTAAATTCAAGGTAACCACTACCATATGCTAAACTATTTTTTTCTTTGTCAAAGGTCCTCATAGCCTTTAAAATACATATGTGGTTGAACCAACACAGCAAAAAGAACAAATGAAAAGGTAAGAAGTGCCATGCAGCCTTATTAAATAAACCACAAACACACGTCAATAAAAAGCGTACTTTATAGCTTAGGATATATTGTCTCTGGAAAATGTAGAAAAACTGCACTTGGAAATATTTTTCCCTTATTGTTGGCAAAATTTGCATTTCCCTAAGGTTTTCATGTAATATGATAAGCCACTTGAAAGTCTAATTTGAAAAAGCTATAATCCTCATAAGTCAAGAGGAATATATTTTTACCAAGATAAACAAAGGAAAGAGAACAACATGTCTCTAAATCTCCTCCACCTCATCAGATCAGCAGCACAAATGCAGAACTTATGGAAGCTCAAATTATGAAGAGGTGTCTAACACATTCTTGATCGTGATGAACGTGAAGTCTTGGCACACAAAAAGAATGGCACAAATGTTGTTTTTTTAAACTGAAGAGAAATTCCTAAAAAAAAAAAACAAAAAACAAATCACTGTTGATATGAGTGTGGAATTAATAGTTTATTCTTTACCAAATACCAATTTACATGGTAAAGGTACAAAAGAAAAATTTAAAAAAAATTAACAATAGCATCAATGAATCAATTCTTATAGGTACACTAACACAGTTTGTCATGGAACTCAGCAGTAACAGTGTTCCAAACATCTAGGAGAACCAACTAAAGATCTTCTGTGGATGTAGGCTTGTGCCAATCTTTCTATTTTATCATGTAACCCCAGATACAGTTGATGATGTTAGGATCAGGCCCTAGGGAGTGCCATATCATTGTTTCAATAACTCCTTGTTTATGCTGGTGTATGTTCTTAATGACATATCTCTATGACATTCCTCTATGTCAGAGGAAAGAAGATTTAGTGATCATCACAGATAGCGATTCTTTATTGTAAGTGCAGTGAAACTATGGAACTTTCTGCCACATGATGTTGTAATGGTTGAGTCACGAAAAATGTTCCAGATTGACCTGGATGCCTTTCATTGATTTAGTCTGATTGCTAAATGGGGATGTCATTCACGGTGCAGATCCATATTTATGGAGCACTACTTGTTTGGACTCCGTACACACTTCCAACAAGCAGCCAGGTTTCTGTAAGTAGCTCTGTTCTGTAGGGCATTGGTTGTTTTATTCATCTTCGCTTCTGGCACTTTAGGAGTTAATGCCTCCTGGAGCAGTGACTGGATTTTCAGTGAAACAGGTTTGCTAATCACCATTTCCATCTGATCTCCTCCTACTTTAATCTGGGGAGTTTTCTGTACAATCACCCAAGATAGTCTCTGGTTGCAGATGCAAAATCCTAGCGTCCGTGGCATTCCTCTATTTGGTGACCAGCGAATCATTGTTTGCTCGGTTTGATATTCCCTGGTGTGAATTACTCCTACCCCTTTTTGGTTTATTTCCTCCAGTATTGTTTTGTCTCTCCTCTATGTTTATTTGCGGTTTGAGTGTGTCTCAGTTGTATTCCCTTGTATGTGTCTTTGGAAGGTTGTTACTTGGTGCCCTTCCCATCCCGGGGTTGGTGGTTTGGGGAGAAGTATTAGACAGAACCGGACAGGAGACAGGGCCTAGGGTAGTGACCTGTACCTCCCTAACATCAAGGGTACCTTCAGGGTCAGGGTTAGTGCAGGGCCCATAGTCTTAGGACCAGCTTAGAACCCCTTGACAGGGGAGCCTGGAATTAACTCTCTTCCCCATATGAGGCATTTTGCATCCTGCTCATATTTGTTTTTTCTTCCTCTGGATTAACATGTTTGGTTATAGCTTGAACTCGATAGACTCAATTCAACCTTAAAAACTATAATACTAGAAGATCAAAGATCCAACATTTTTACTTACTTTTCAAATTGACAGATGTCCAGCAGTATCATCAGCTCAGAAATGGCAGCAACTAGTGGGACCCATCTACTGTTCATATAAATCAGGCTAGACATGATCTTCATGGAAGAATTGTGGCCAAAAAGTATACATGTAACATGGAAACAGGACCAAACAACTCAGCTATGCATGAAAATATAGGACCTGTGGTGCATGAGAAATGCAACAGGTGCTCTAGGTTATGAGTCAAAATGTAAAATATTTTGCTGTAACAAAAGCATTTTTTTTACCAAAGGGCTAAAGGAGCATTGATGTGTCTGCAGGCAACAGTAAAGGAATAAAGTTGAAAATTTGGTCAAGATTATTGGTATCTTCAATGCTGAAAAATACAGGCACATACTTATCCATCATAAAATACCATCAGTGCCTCATCAGATATAACACTGGAAATTTTCTTTTTTTTTAACACTTCATATCTTCCAAAGATCATACTGAATTTAAAGGGGTTTTCCGAAGATCATCATTCATTTTAATCAATAGATATTGGATTAAAAATAAATTCCACAATTTGATGTGATGATTTAAAAAAAATTTCCTGTGCTGAGATAATCTTATATATGTGTCCCTGTTATGTTCTGTGTAATGGTAGTGTCTGACAGTACAGGGACATGGTCTGAACATACCACATTTCTTGGGCTAGTGAGGAAGCAAATAAGGAGTGGAGAATATGTTCTTTATGGGAGGTAAAACATTGTTTAAAAACAGACTGGAGTATTTTACCTAACAAAAATAAACAGGTATGATCCCATATTGTCCTGTCTGTATATTCTTTTGTAACACCGTACTTAATAGCAACGAATTCTCTGAAGATCTGAAATAAAGAATTGTTGCTCTACATAAAAATTACCTATAAGAAGATCCCCAACATCCTGAAATTAAGCTGCATAATTATGGCCAAGACCATTCAGCGGTTTAACAAAACAGGTTCCACTCAGTACAGGCCCTGCCATGAATGACCAAATAAGTTGTACGCACTAACTAAGCATTAGAGATGAGTGAACTTGCTCGATAAGGGTTGGCCAATCTCAATTTTGGTATGAGCATTGGCCGGTTAGGCTAGGGCTCGGAGATCCGAACACTTTCCCAAAAGTCGGCAATGTTTAGTTTTGCTTGATAGCTGTTTGTGGCTTTTCTAATACTTTACTATTACTTTGGCTATTACAGTGGTGTTGTATGATGAGCGGATGAAAGTGTTTGATAAACGGAGAGGGTGGGGAGAAGACAGAAGAGCAGTGCAATTTTTTTGTCTTAGCTTTATGTGTGGATTTTCCAGCAGTCAATTAGGGTGCAGAAACTATCCACAATGTTCAAACACCAGGGCTTAAGTCGTTGGCTTCCTAAGTCACATGTCCTTCTGCATATAAAATGCGGACATACAGCATTGGCGCCATTTTGTAATTGCTAAAGCTTAGGGACGGTGATGCTGCTGCTAGACAGTTAGCTTAGCTAGGGGTTTAATCATAGGTAGTTGAGATAATTAGGACGTAAGACGATAGTGTAGAACAGGGAAGTGCAGTGTAGTGAACTTTGTGTGCAACATATCAGCATTTCATCAAATTGGTATATATGCATCTAACTAGGGCTTCATATGTGTCCGAGCTCCAAATTACTTTTTCTGCATATAAATAGGACCACATCGGTGTCCCAGCTCCAAATTGCTATTTCTGCATCTACTGTAAATAGGGTCACATCTGTGTTCCATCTCAAATTGCTATGTATGCATCTAAATAGGGCCACATCTGTTTTCCAGCTTCAAATTTCTATTTCTGCATCTAAATAGGGCCACATCTGTGTTCCAGCTTCAAATTGATATTTTTGCATATAAATAGGGCCACATCTGTGTTTTAGCTCCAAATTGCTATTTCTGCATCTAAATAGGGCCAAATTTGTATCCCAGCTCCAAATTTGCTATTTCTGCATTAGAATAGGGCCCCATCTGTGTCCCATCACCAAATTGCTATTTCTGCATCTAAATAGGGCCACATCTGTGTTGCAGCTCCAAATTGTTATATATGCATCTAACTAGGGCCACATCTGTGTCTGAGCTGCAGCTGCCGCAGCCCCCGCCGCCCGAGCCCAAGCATGGCTGCCCCAGCATGGCAGCTCAAGTCCCAGTCCATGCCGCAGCCCCAGTCTCCACCACAGCCCCAGCTTCCGCCAAAGATCCAACCTCCACTGCAGCCTCACTCGCAGTAACTGCCGCAGCCCCAGCCTCCACTGCCGCACCAGCACAGCTTCCTCCACCTCTGGTATGACACAATCAGATTACAAGACGGACCCCATTTTTTTTTACCTTTCCTTGCTCTGAATTTGGGGTGCATCTTATAATCCGGTGCGTCTTATAAAACGAAAAATATGGTTTGTATATATATATATATATATATATATGTGTGTGTATAAATAATTTTTCATGTTTAACACAAAATAGAAGCAATTTTTTTTTAAGTTTACTGCTGGACAGGAGGGTGAATGGGTTCCCCATCTATATATGAAACTAGACAATTATTCCAATGTTGTGAGTTCACGGTTACTTTTTACCTTCACTATTATAAAGTTACTATTCAGTATAACTGGCTGCGGAAAGCGTAAAATAAAGAGAATAAATTGTGAGCAGCCCCACCTAGATCTTATTGCAGGGAGAAATTCTACTAGGCCAGAAATTAAGCCCTAAGGTTCCATGTTGGAACATACTATTAGTCTCAGGAGTTAAACAGGTTACTTCCAACCAGCAACAGTGGCGATAGGTACTGGTATACTGGTATGGATACTCCACAGGAAGTTTATTGACTACACATAACACTAGCATGTCAATGCTACTGCATTAGAGTGTCAACAAAAATGTACTGCCCTCTCAGGTCTTTTTACAAAGCTATCCATAGAACACTTCTCTGACTACTGAGTATTCCGGATCCAGTCAACCAATGTTAGCTATTATAACTATCATTTGCTGTCTCACTCTCAGAGCCAGACACATGCTTCATCCTACGGCTCTTAATAGAGATACAGGATAGGTGGATTGATTCTGGTCTCTGGTCCATTGGCCAGGTCAGTGATCTCTGGTCGCTGGACAGTAATCTTGCAATTCTTTTATTCTGATCTGGGATCCCTGGCACAGCTTTGATTTAGCCAGCGCTGATGCAATGTCATCATTGCAGCTTTTCTTTAGGCTTTGTAATTTTTATTTTTATCACCATATTTATGTACTAATATATCTATATTTGCAATGGTTTTACCAAGTGTGATGCTATGTCATTTTATGACCTCTAATTTTAAACAAGAACATGTTTTGTTCCCAAAGTATTTTCTCAAGCTAAGCAATCATATCTATAGTGATTTGTAGTATTTATACAGGCAGTCTACAATGATGGGCAATGCTGAAAAGGAATATAAAGGATTCACTGAAGAAAACCAGCTTTCTGGCAGATTGCAAATGTTAAAAAGCAAAGCAGCACATTAAAAAGTGATAAGAATATCTGGCATGCTAAAACACAGTTTATTTTGTACCAAAACAGATAAAAGAGGGTTACTGGTGGTGCTTGACATTTCTGGACACTACAGTGTCAGATTTTGTGAAAAGCCACAATAAAATCTGTTTCAAGGGTTACAACAAGAGGACACAAAGATACTTACTAATTTTTTCTCTGAGAACAGATTCACTCTTGGCAAACGTTATACCATCTTTGTGTATTAAACCACAAAGTGCATAGTTCTGTCTAGCCTATGGCTTCTGTGTATCCCAGGTTCCAGACAATCAGCTCATTCTCATTATTGCAAAGCAACTTTAACTCCCATTTATTATTCAATTTTCCCAGAATAATGGAATACATAGAAAGGGTCTTACATGGATTTTATTTTATCAGACTTTACAGTTTTAAGTCACTAAGAGTTGGCATAACATTATTTTACATTTGATTGTTTAATATTATGCAAATTAATATGATAAAAATTACCAAGCCATTTTTATGTTCTCTCAAGAGCATTTTTTAATAATAGTTCATGCCAGACAGATTATCAGTTACCATCTAATTGCTTATATTTATTGAGCATTAGCCCAGTGACAGGTTGGCTTTGATTAAAACCTGGAGTTGAATTTCATTCTGCAAAGTCCTTCATGAGGTTTCAATTATAATCTGCACAATGCCGGACATGTTATTAAAGTCATAAACAAAAGAGAAGTTGGCAGAAGAAATGGTCATTCATCACATAGATGGTTTCAGAAATGTCTTTGGCCAGCTTTAGGTATGAACTACTGAGTATGAAGCATTTACTTACAGTAAAATACCTATATGATATGCAGAAAGATTAGTAGAATCTCATTTTAATGTATCTGATCCACTTCAAGCACCAATGATAGTGACTTTGCAATATGACGGGTTTCATAATCAAAATTTGGTTGATGAGCGCATAAAAATTAAATTAAAAAGTTTTAAGGAGAATTTTTTTTGAGAGATTGTCCCAAAATAAAAAGCAAACCTTAACATATTCCTACATGATTTCAGGTCTTTGAATAGACCTCTTAAAAATGTAGGCCCTAAAACAGATTGATAAAAATGCAGTCTCAAGGGCCATTAAATTAGACTCCAGACCAGGTTTCAAAATAAATTTAGAGCACAGCCCCAAAAGTCATTCAAAGTTTCCAGAAGAAGATTGGAAACAGGTGATTTGAAGCAATGGGATAAAAGTTAAAAAACTAGGCTCTGAAGGGTACAAATGGGTCTGGAAGAAACTAGGGAAAAAGAGACTAATGTATTGAGAAATTGAAGAAACTGTCAATTTCAATGGAGGAAGTCTAATGATATAGTATGGTTTCACAGCCCAAAGCATTGGATACTTGACTAGGATTGCACGTGTTTTAATTGCTGAGCTACATGTGAGTATCTTACAAGACAAGTTACTTCACAACTATAGTACTTGTTATGATTAAGATCATTTACTGATCCAAATAATCAGTAATCATGAATTTTTGGGCTATTCTTCACCTGTCTTTTATGATTTTAATAGATTTCCAAATAAATATTAATTTTATATTGTGGATGTATGCTGCAAGACATCTTCTATTTTTTTTTTTTGGATTGCCTCTTTTTTGTCATGAGCACTACTCCTGGAATCCAAATCTTCATCTACTGGGGTGATCTGGCCATTACTTTTTTCTACTCTAGTACTATGGGTATGAAAAGGATGAACTAGTGTTCCAGCAGAACAACAACCAAAAACTTACATCGAGATTGGCAAAAAATGGTTCACAGACCTCAATCCAATCAAACACTTGTGGGTAAACTTTAATAAAAAGCTGTATACACAAACTAATGTGAGTTGACTAGTATGCAACAACATTGAGGACATGTAAGACAGACCTGGAATCAGATTTTGTTTGAGATATGCTTGAGTCTGATCTAAAACTTGTCCAAAAGCATTCAGGCAGTGTTGAAAGCCAAAGGTGGATGGATAAAATACTAACATAATAATAAAAATTAAAATTTATATTTTTAGGAGCCAAACAATAAAAATGTAGTGACATAACAAGAACTTTCAAAACTAATCATATGCTAAATAGTTTCATGAATAAATTAACAAAACAATGTAGATTGCAGTACACGCATTCGTGGACTCTGGCACCATTTTAATGAAGACATAATTCCAGTGGCAATGCACACACACCACCAACAACAGCAATGGTGGCGCGGCACAATATTCAAATAAAGTAAAGGGGGCAAAGCCAGGAGGATGCCAGAGGAGGAATAAACGCTGAGGACCCGACCCACAAAGGTCTGCCCCAATGCACACATCAATCAAAGTGCAGTACATTTCTGCAACTTTGATATTTATATCAGCATTGATAAGTTATATCATCAACCAAACATCACATCTTTCTACAGCAGGTATGCCTGCAATCAGCATCTTAGTATCAGTATGACACTGCCTTTACTTCATATAGAAAAATCCTTGAAATTAGTTCTTTTTAAGCCACACAGTTAATGATGATGGGGAGATTTTATTTTAGCACAGTTTCGGTACTTATTTGTGGTGTCTTAAAGAAAATATTGCTCTTTGCAAATAGCTATACAGTCAGAAACTCTACCCAGATTGGCCACACTTGAGTTAACTCCATTATGCCACTTCTATTCCTTCTCAACTATCATCTGCTGCTGATACTTTTCGTATGACCAACGCGGATTATAAGGCCCTCACAAAGATGAAAGTTGCTCAGATTTTAACACTAGAACTACTGGACTCGTGACACCTATATAGAAATACATGGTGCAAAGTAGTCAAAATGACTACCTCAGTAGTTCTAGTGTTAAGCCTTAAATTTATTTTACCATTTAAAATTGGTCTCTAATTTATCATGTTCACCAGCCTAACCATCCACTTCCTTCTTTCCATTCTGGCATTTCCTATGCTACCAAAACTACACTTGCTTAACATATAGCTCTTCATACCTCATTTTTCCCTTTATTATCCAAAGTGCACTCACCATATCAGACCTTAGAAAGTTCTGGATCCAAAGGTCAAGTTCCGTGTGCTCCTATAGCTCTTGTTTTTTGTAGAATGTTTAATTTATAGTGTTTTGGTTATTTTTATTTATTAGCTGTTATCCCCATTATAGTGGAACATTGACTGTAAAAGGCAGGCGGCTCCTGTACATGTACTGTGCATGCACCATAACTGGAATATTCAATTACAGTAGTTTGCAGTAAAGAGGGTCTTAGGCGACAAAAAGTTATTACTACAGGTTAGGTAGGTAATATTTTATTGATCAGTGAAATCTGACCAGTGGAAACTGCACTTATCGGAAGAATGTGGAACTGTTTTTCCTGGCCCCTCTTTGGGGTGGTCAGGTAAAAACAAGTGCTGCTCTTACAGCCACTGAGGCAATTAATGGATCAGGGGTGGAGTCGGACATGGGCTCCAGTGTAAGGAGGATAAAATTTGCATATTTTGCCAATCAGTGGGGGTCCCAGCAATCGGACCCCCACTAATGAATAAGTTATCACGTTCAGTATTTGGTCAGTATGTTACATCAGTATTTGTAAGCCAAAACTATTAGTGGGTGAAAAATGCAGAAGTGTTTCTATTATACTTTTCCTCTAATTTTACCACTCCTGGCTTTGGCTATAAATACTGATGTAAGACCCTTACCAAATATTCAACATGGTCATGTAGCCTTAGAAGAGTTGATTACTTATCATATTTACTACAGTGTAATAGTAACAGGAAAGGGAGGGGTTAAATGTTCAAGAATTTAATCTTTACTGGAAATAATGTTCCCTTTATTGATAGAGAGAAAAACTGCCCCCCCCCAAAACAAAACACAATCCACCATACCATGACCACATACAAGGGAGAAATACTGCCACACCCACCAGATAACATATTACCACCACATAGTGATCAAATACAATCACATACAAGAGAGAAATACCCTGACACATAATTACCAAATAATACCACATATAAAAGAGAAATACCACCATACCGTGACTAGACCACATATTACCACCACATAGTGACTGAATAATACTAAAATAATGATCATGAATCAAACCCACAATAAGAATAACCCTAATATTACCATCAGTGCCATTATACACAGAATCTCTGTATACAGTGTAAGTGTACAGGTAATAGAGTGAACACCAGTAAATTTATAGACAGAAAATCTGTATAGAGGGTGCAGGTAATACAGTGATCACCAGTGACATTACTCTGGGACATTATACACAGGAGCTCTGTATATAATGTATAGCGTGTGTGTGTGTGTGTGTGTGTGTGTGTGTGTGTGTGTGTGCACATGTAATACAGTGACCTCTTTAGTTGAAGTTATTCATCTTTGCTTTTTCTCTTCATCTAATGCTGACCACCATCACTTCTTCCTAACTTAACTCTGCAGAAAACAACACAGTCAGCTATAGCTGATCGCTCCCACTTTTTCCCCAATTGCTACACTATGTCAGACTTTTGTTCCCATTATTGAAGACAGTATCTTCAAAATTAAATTATATTACAACAGTAATAATGTCCCCTAATTTGCCCTTACAGTAATTATGCCACACTTGCCATCATAAACCAATCATATATGTTCCTCATTCTGGCCCCATTGAGTAATTATGTCTCCCATCCTGGCACCTTTTACTTAATAGTGTCACCCATCCTGGCACATTTAACTTAATAGTGTCCCCCATCTTGGCCCCTTTTACTTAATAATGTCCCCTATTTTGGATTCTTTTACTTAATAATGTCCCCATCCTGGCCCCTTTTACTTAATAATCTCCCCCATCTTTGTGCCATTTATTTAATAATATCCCCCATCCTCACCCCCTTTATTTAATGATGACTCCCATCCTGGGCCCCTAGGTCCCCCCAAATGATTGTTCATTTGGTCCAAAGGTGGGGAGACAGAAGCCTGTGGTGATTGGATGTGGGGCTTCCATGACATCACAACGTAACGTGAGCCTTGCACCGTGATTACTGACAGTGCTGGATAACGTGTCAGCACTACAGGTGAATATATGGTCTCTTACTTTAGCTGGGGGAAACAAGTGGAATCAGAAAGGTTGTTAATTGATTTCTGAACAAACTATCTCTCCTCCTCTCCAAAATAGACCCACAAAGTGCCCATTTCCATAATATTCCCCCAAAACTTCCCCTTTCACTAACATCTTCCCCATACTACATCGCTGCATTAATTCCCCCCGCTTTCATACTATGCCACCTTTCACAATCCCCTTCCTAATTGCCCCATATTGTCCATCATTGCCGCATAATATCCCAATTTGCTTCATAATGTCCCCTATTGCCCCATAATGTCCCAATTTGCTCCATAATGTGCCCAACGACACAATAATGACTCCAACTGCCCCATAATGATCCCCACTGCCCCATAATGTTCCAATTTGCTCCCACTGCCTCATAATGTCCTAATTTGCTCCATAATGTGCCCACTGGCACCATAATGACCCCCACTGTCCCATAATGTCACAATTTGCTCCATAATGTCCCCCACTGCCCATAAAATCCCCCATTGCCCCATAAAAGCCCCTCTGCTCCATAAAGTCCCCCACTGCCCCATAATATCCCACTTTGCTTTATAATGTGCCCCATTGCACCATAAAGTCCACCAATGCCCCATAATGTCCCTTGTAAATTAATATTTCTCCTCCCCCACCATGGCCCCCTCATCTAAAATTGTTCTAAATGTCATCTTTGGCTCTTCCTGAAGCGCTTACCAGTGCCTGCATATCCTCTTGTCTGCAGCCACGGCCCTAGTGGCAGTAGGAGGTATGTCAGTGCGGGGCTAATGAGCGCTCCTCTGCCTCAGTCCTGGTGCCACACTGATCAAATGTATGAGTGTCTGAAAGATTCACATAACTTTGAATATGACAGTGCAGCGTTAACGACCTTTGTTTCTGATGTCACCAAATGTCATTCTGCGACTACAAAAACTGCAGTAATAATTTCCGCGGTTGCAGTTTATTATTGAAAGGCTGGGGGTCCCTCAGAGCATGGGTGGCCTAGTTCAGCTGCCCAGTCTCCGGCTCCAAGAAATAGTATGTCCCCTCTGCCCTTGGCCCAGCCCGCAGGAACAAAGCCACAGTTATCCCACACAATATGAAGCACGGGGCCCATTGAAGACCCAGAGCCCAATCAGACCATGTAGTGAATTCTAAAACATAAAAAAAGTTGATTACTATCTCCAACAGTGTGTCTAGCATATTATACATCACTCTAAAACAATGATTGTATTCAATAAATAAATAAATTTAAAGCAACAGCATCTTTAACCCTTTAGTGACAAGGCATTTAAGCCTAAAGCAAAGCTGTCATCGTGATTTTAGCATGTTAAAGTAAAGGCATGGCCATAATGGTGCTGTTATACAGAATCAATAGATTCCTTCAGTGAAAAATTTCACAATCTCATTGTTGCCTAATAATCATTAAAAGTTTAGGTTTCCTAGGCTTTCAGTGCGTTCGGGCGGGAGTATGGGAAGGGAAACGTCTGCCCTCACCCCTCCACTGTCTCTGGTTTCTGTATCTTCTTTCTGTTTTAAATTTTGCACCGTCACCATCCTAGCCATAGGCGGCACTTCACAGATTGATATCCAGCAGTTTTGAGGAAATATGGTGCAGTGTTGGCACATGCGAAAATTTAGATCTGGACTCAAAGAAGGGAAAAGACACCACCACCAGTGCTATTTTACTTATGATCAGTGTAAGGGAAATCTGCGCATTTTCCTCCAGCGGCGCAGTTTTCCTGAAGCCCAAATCGAGAACAATCTGCTCAAGTATTTTCTTAAGCTAGACTGACATAGGCACAAAATTTAAAATAGGTATGGTATTCAGATATTAAAGATAGTGTAAGTGCAGGGTCAGAGACAACAAACCTTTCCACAGTCCCACCCCACAGTCCCAATGCACCAAAGCTTTAAAAAAGTAAACTTCTAATGATAATACAGATATGCAAAACATTTTTTTTTTTAATCTGTTTCAAATCCAATGCCAGATTCTTGTTTTCTTATTCCCTGATGTAAAAAGCACTTCTATTTCTAACCATCACTCGTGAAATTATGTAGACGCGAGATGAACAAGAAAAATGTTTACTGTATCGTAAAACGTACACAATATTATATATAAGAAAAATTGAACATTCATTATTCAACCTTACTGGAAAAAAACATTCTTGGGCCTTTTACTTTTCTCTTTTAAGCTTCTCTGATGCGGTTTTTATGAGGTTTTTCTGCCAGGAGATGCAGTTTGATGCATATTTTTGCAACAAATTTCTGCATCATATCTGCATCTCCTGCAGAAAAACGCATCAAAGCACAGTGAGGTTTTGATACATTTTTTTGCCAGGAGAATCCAAATTTGGTACAGATTTCTGGAATAAATAACTGCACCAAATCTGCATCTCCTGGCAAATAAGCATTGATATCGCATGTGTTTTGATGTTGTTTTTATCCATTAGTTTGCAACAAGCTGCATATTTGGTGCTGAAATGTCTTCAACCAAATACACAATGTGCACACATTGCCTAATCTGGTAAATCAGGATTGAGATAGTTGAGTTCACGTCAGTTGAGTTGATAGAGTTTAACTGAGGTGAGTTCACAATTCATTGGGTTCACCTGATGTCACAGCTGGTCTTCCATGGGAACCTCCAGCTGTGACCTCAGGTTAACTCAGTGATATAACCACTAAGAGCTACAGCTCTGTTAGTGTGTCACTAATACTGCAGTGTGTGCTCACGTTTTCTATTGTAACCGTACACTGCAACCTCACTTCAGATGTAGCAGAGTCGAGGTCATCGTTTAGGAGGTTGATAAATTAGAGAAAGGATTTTTTTTCATTTTTTTTAAATATAGAATTGTTCTCTGAGTTGTGTGTTTCTTTTTACTTACAGGGTTGGTAATGGAGGGTCTCATAGAGCCCTCCCTATTACTAACCTCAGGCTTCATGACATCCGTGATTTTTTGACAAATAGCTGTCATTAAACACTTTTATTACACCGCTTGCACTGCACTAGGGCAATCCAGAAGAGCTGGGTAAAGCGCCGAATTGTCAAATCTAATGGATGAGACAATTCCAGTGCGGCTGTATGTTGCTATTTTTAGGCTGGGGAGGGCCCAATAACCATGGGCCTTCCCAGTGTAAGAATACCAGCCCCCAGCTGTCCGCTTTATCTTGGCTGGGTATCAAAATTAAGGGGGACCACGCACCATTTTTTTTTAAATACAGGTCACTGCCAGAGTGTTGGACTATCGGCTTGCAGGAAACAGCCGCACAGCAATCCGAGAGCAGGTTCTACTTTCACAGAGAGCAGCGAGCTAAACTTTCACTGAGGACAGCAGGTAGTGTGAACTCTGGTGGCCTAACTGCCGGATTGATGGACTTCTGTGTCCCGCAATCTTGCAGTCCCACAATCCGGCAGCAGGTTCACTGTCATTCACATTTGGTACTGTGGGAACCCGGCTGTAATCTCCGTGACCTGACTAAAATCACCAGTTCTCACAACCAGGTCCCCCATTGCCCTCAGTGTCTTCAAGGAGCTGCAGTGAGTGGTCACATTTTCCATCACCACAGCTTCTGGATGTAGCAGAGCCGGGATCATGTGGATTACCTGCAGGGGTGTTTTGGGGATTACTAAATTGGTGAAAGAGGTTTTTTTTTTTTATTTAAAATAAAGGATTTTATGTGTTTATGTTTTTTTTTCCTTTTCACTTTCAGAGTTGGTAATGAGGGCGTCATACAGACCTCATTCCTTTACCAACCATGGGTTTGATGGCAGCTGTGAGTCTTTGACAAATAACAATTGACATTAAACTCTTATTTTGCCACCGCACCAAGGCAATCAGGATGAGTTTGGCAAAGCACTGTAATTGTCACATCTAATGAATGCTATAATTTCAGGGTGGCTGCGGGCTGCTATTTTTAGACTGGAGAGCGCATACTAACCATGGATTTCCCCAGCCTGAGCATACAGCCTCCAGCTGTCGGCTTTAACTTAGCTGGGTATCAAAATTGAGGGAACCACACACTGAGTTTTTTAGTTATTTATTTAAATAATTTTAAAAAAAGTCGCATGGGGTCAATTGTATTTTGATACACAGCCAAGATGAAGCACACAATGGGGGACTTCAGCCTGTTGCTGTCTGCTTTATCTGTGCTGGGTATCAGTAAACAAGGAACCATATTCATGTGTTCAAATTATTTATTTATTTTTACACTTGGCTTCCTAACCCAGACAGCTAGGGTGAGGGCAACAAATCACCAGCACAAAGGGTAGGCCAGGGAAGCAGGACTGCAACCAATCACAGACACTGGCAGAGAGGGTGGGTAGGGGAAGCAGTGCATATTCAGAAGGGTTAATGATCAGGAAGTAGTGTGACAGGGAGCTCAATAACTAAATTCTCCTGCTTTAATAACCTGAAATCATTTTTTTTATCTTCACTTCGTCTCCCAATCACAATAATGCCAGTAGGAAAGATGGCAACAGAATTACTGTGATTGGTAGGCAATCCCAGCAGGTTTAGTGGTAGAAAATTAGGCCCAAACATGCTGGCAGGAGACTCAAAACTCATGAGGTAAGGAGCAAATGCTCGTCGAGTAAGAGACATCGTGAATACCGTAATATCTTTGAGAGTAATGAATAGTGCCGAGTATAGTCACTCATCACTACCTCCTACATAGTTTGTGGAGGCCAATCTTGAAAACTCTCTTTAACTTACTCCTAGGGTGTATCTATACAGTATATATATATATATATATATATATATATATATATATATATATATATATATATATTATTATGTGTGTATATATACATTTTCTGAGACCTTCCTCTTTATGTCTTCCAGGGTGTATTGGAGAATCTCCTTATAAGTATTGGCAGCCCTTGCATATTGTCCATAGGCATAAACATTTTCTGAGGCCTTCCTCTATGTGTCTTCCAGGGTGTATTGCAATCCCTCCTTAAATTTTTGCTTGGCCTTTCACTTAGTTTAAAGGCTCTACCACTGTAGGAGTCTCACTGTTTTTAGAATAGTCAAAAAATGTATTCTGGAGGCAATCTTCTGCCTGTTTTCAAGTGTGTATTTCAGTTCATACTTCTAATTTTCAGCATCCTTGCAATTAGTGCATAAGGTTAATGAGTGTTGGAATCTCACTACCTAACAATTTTAAAAGAATTTGTATAAGGCTCTCCTTTAGGTTTAATACAGAGTGTAGCTCTTCCTTCTAATTTTTTTGCAGTTCTTGCATTGTCTGCATAGGCTTTGTGCATTTCAGAGTGCCTCCTTCATAAATTAAACGGCATATGTCTGACCATGTCCCACACATTGCATGCTCAGATAAGGTAGTAAAATTTTAAAACTACATTTACCAGTGAATGCTTTCAAAGGTGAACAAAACAATGAGAAAGAGCAAACACAGACACTCAAAAACTTATTTTACTTCAATGCTAAAATTGCATCAATGCAACAGGGGCAGAGATACACGTAATGAAAACAAATGCAATACACCTACTATATAAAAGAACTACCTATGGTGGTACAAAAACAGTCCCTCAAAACATGTGTATGGTGTAACCCCAGGTAGGTACTGAACTGGCTCTGGTTGACCCTATTAATTTTCCTGCCTGACAACAAAGGTAAATACTCTAATTATACATAGTAAAGGCTCCTCTACTCCATGTAGACTGTCCCTAAACATCCTATCCAGCCCTATATTAGATTTACATGGGTGTGCTGTTAGGTACCTGTCACGAACAGCCGGGGGGGGTCACTCAGAAATCCCCCGTGCTGGCCACCAATATCAAGATCGGGGGGTAACAAGCGGGAGTCACGCCCCTCCTTTATACCTCCCGACCGACAGACAGAGCACGTGACGCGCTCTCTAGCGCCCCTCTTATAAAGAGGCCAATTATGGAATTTCCCGGCAATAAGCAAGGAGGCCGCTATTCTACTTATGCCGATTATTGAAGGGTCCCTGGTGAGAGTAGGCTATATATTCCCTGACCTCCGCGGACGGAATATATAAAAACCTCCCCGAATCTCACTGGCTTCCCCACAATGATCCTTTGCACAAACTCGCTGCCACCAACCGATTTACGGTAACTATTAGCCGAACACACAGACGTGGGATTCACGATCGAGATAACAGAACAGCCCAAGATTAATTATATAATTTAATCGGCCGAAGCCACACTAGAAACTACAATATATACAATAGGGGATCTACAGAATATACAGTTAGGTCAGAGTACAGTTACAGATAAAGCATGGTTTACAAACAGGCATACAGTTCAAGCAGTTACCTTGTGCCTCTGGCCACAGGGGGGCGCCATAGACCAGGTTTCTAGGATCTCCCTCACAGGTCTTTCCAGACTCAGACCCCCGAGCAAAGAACAAGCTAAAATGTCCGAACTGTGGTTATCAATCCTGGCCGGATCCCTGTCCCCTCCTACCTTAGTGACCTCAGAGGGAGCACTGCTCCACCCCTGGCTGGAGTCAGGATAATATCCAAAAAAGGGATATTGGCCATAACTTTGCCTGGGAACGTCGTAGGCGGACGCCAATGCTCTCATTGTGACAGTTATGAATTTAGCTGCAAAACGAAAGGACTCATGGCTTGTCTGCTAGTTCCCCACTTGCCAATATCACGCCTGGGGTACTTCGCAAGGTCATAAAAACCTTAAAAAAGGTGTGCCAGCATCGTCCGCATGCGGAGACACCATTTTTATGGTTGCCGTATTTATCGGAAATATGGCTCACGAGATATTAACCATATTTTACTGGAGTCTTTATGTCTGGTGGCTTCCAAAGCCTGGTAATGAGATACAAGCTCCTGTTACAGGGTCACAGCAGGGGGTCATCCGGTGTCCATTGTTCACAGCTCATCTAATCTCCATATCACAGGAGATTGCCTTCTGCTGGGTGAGTGGAACACAGACCAGTTCCTCTGACACCTATCTGCTAAACAAACCAGTTATCCCTGTGGTAACTTTTCTGATTGAAGGAGCTGTGGGAAGGAAAGGGGGGGTGACACCAGGAGAGGGCTTACTGAAATGAATTGAAGTCGGCTGCCTGTAGTACGGGCGGGCTGGACCGGGTGTCCTTTAGGGCCCGGAAGGCTGACTCGCAGTCCACTGTCCAATCGACTGCAGAGGGCAGCTTCTTCTTGGTGAGGTCCGTCAGGGGCTTCGCCAGGCTACTATAGCGTGGAGCAAACCTCCTATAGTACCCGGCGGTCCCCAAGAAGGACATCACCTGCTTTTTGGTCCTGAAGGTGGGCCAGGATGCGATGGCCTCTACTTTCTCAGGCTCGGGCTTCAGAGTTCTCCCGCCTACCCGTTGACCCAGGTACTGTACCTCACTCATGGCCAGCTGACACTTTCCCGGCTTGATGGTCAAACCTGCCTGGTGGATTCACCTGAGCACCTGTGCTAGATGCTCTAGGTGGTCCTCCCAGGTGGGACTGAAGATGGCAATGTCATCCAGGTACGCGGCCGCGTACCCTTCAAGTCCCTTGAGCAGGGTGTTGACCATCCGCTGGAAAGTGGCAGGGGCATTCCTCATCCCAAATGGCATCACCGTGGACTAGTACAGTCCAAATGGGGTAATAAAGGCAGAGCGTTCCCTGGCCCTGCGAGTCAGGGGGATCTGCCAATATCTCCGGCTCAGATCCATGATGGTCAGGTATTGACCCCGGCCAACTGATCGAGCAGGTCATCGATGCGTGGCATTGGGTACGCATCGGCGACTGTGACAGCATTGAGCCCCCTGTAGTCCACGCAGAACCGAGTGGTTCGGTCCTTCTTAGGGACGAGGACTACAGGCGAGGCCCAAGCGCTGTTGGATGCCTGGATCACCCCCAGCTTCAGCATCTCGTCAATCTCCTGGCGCATGTGTTGCTGCACCTCCAGGGAGACCCGATATGCTGAACGCCGGATCGGGGGATGATCCCCAGTGTCCACGTGATGGACGGGCAAGTCAGTCCTTCCGGGCTGATTGGTAAACAACCCCCGAAAAGGGTGTAGGGTGGCCCACAGCTGGGACCGTTGGTCCTCCAAGAGCTGGTGGCCAACCCCCACATCCTCAATAGATCCACCTGCCCTAACCTGGGCTAGCATATCCAAGAAGGTTTCCGCCTCTCCCTCCTCGGGCAGGTTGCACACGGGGAGCGCATACGCCTCCCGCTCATGATGTGCCTTCATCATGTCACATGGAAGGGCTTCCGCCTTCCACGGGCAGGGTCCAGGGTGACCAGGTACGTTACAGGGTTGAGCTGCTGGTACACAAGGTATGGGCCTTCCCAGGCTGCCTGAAGCTTGTCCTGTGGTACGGGGACCAGTACCCACACCTTTTGACCCACTTGGTAGATCCTCTCACAAGCGTTCTGGTCGTACCAACGCTTCTGATCGGCCTGGGCTTGAGCCATATTGTCGTGTACCAGCTGCGTCAAGGCTTGCATTTTGTCCCGGAAGCACATGACATACTCGATAACCAACACTCCAGGGGTGGCCAAATCCCCTTCCCAGACCTCTTTCACCAGAGTCAGGGGGCCCCGCACACGTCGCCCGTACAGGAGCTCAAAAGGTGAGAATCCCGTTGAGGCCTGTGGAACCTCCCGGTAAGCAAATAACAGGTGTGGGAAATACCGCTCCCAGTCACGCCCGTGGGAGTCGACCAACATCTTAAGCATCTGCTTTAAGGTGCCATTGAACCGCTCGCACAGGCCATTAGTCTGTGGATGGTACGGGCTGGCCACCAGATGTCGCACGTGGACTTGCTTACAGAGGGCCTCCATAAGCTGTGACATGAATTGGGTCCCCCGGTCAGTGAGCATTTCTTGGGGAAAACCCACTCGGGAGAAAATCTCCAGTAATGCGGTGGCCACCTTGTCAGCCCGAATGGACGACAAGGCCACTGCTTCAGTACCGGGTGGCATAGTCCACTACCGTCAGTATGAAGCATTTCCCGGAGCCGCTGGGGATGGCCAGCGGGCCGACCAGATCCACAGCCACACTCCTGAAGGCTCATCGATGATGGGCAGAGATACCAGTGGGGCTTTGGGGCGTGGCCCCGCCTTCCCCACTCTCTGACAGATGTCACACGAACGGCAGTAAGCAACCACATCGGCCCCCATTTTTGGCCAGTAGAAATGCTGGTTTAACCTGGCCTTGGTCTTAGCGATCCCTAGGTGTCCGGCCATCGGAATCTCATGTGCGATCCGCAACAACTCTGTCCGGAACGGATAGGGTACCACTAACTGTCGGTCCCTGGGCCACGCCTCCGGTGAACCCTGCTGGACCATGACCCGGTACAGCCGTCCTTGGTCCCAGACCACTCGCTCCGGGTCCGAGTCCAAGGGAGGCTGTGCCGCCTGCTCCTTAAGAGCTTTCAGGCTGTCATCAGCTTCTAACGCTGCCTGAAACCCCTGACTAGATGTGGCCAGAATCGACGAGACTGCCACATCTTCGGTCAGTACCCCGGGACCTGTGTCCTGGCCTCCGCCTGGCTCGGCTGCCACTTGGTCAGAAGGGGAAGAGCTATCGAACCTCCGGGAGGCCCCTTGGCTTCCAGCACTCCTACTGCGGGTGACAGCGGCCACAGCCGCTGCGACCGTGGTTCGTGCCTGCTCCTCTTCCGTTCCTGACCTAGTCGCTGGTTCAGGCAGACTTACCTGGCTTCCTGACACCCCGGTTGTGGGGGAACCCTGCACCGAGATCTTACCTGGGAGCACTCCCGCTCCTGGACCGGCCCCAAACTCACCTGCCAGTTCCCCCCCTGCAGCAACAGAACCCCACTGTGAAATCTCTGGGGACCCCACGTTTGCTGTGGTAGTCCCCACCCCACACACTGGTTCTCCCCCTGCAGCGCCCTGCTCTCTGCTTATCCCTGCAGAGGGCAACAGATCCCAGCTCACTGGCTTATCACTTGTAGAGGCATTGTCACACCCCTCTCCACCCCCTCCTCCCTTACATCATTCATAGATAACACATTAACATTGTCAAGAGGCATGTCAGTACTGGCTGAAGGTTCAGCCCTTGGGGGGGGCCCAAACTGGGAGGTTATCTGCCCCAAATCTGTCCCAAGTAACACGTTTGCGGGGATCCGATCAGTTACACCCACCTCCCTCACCCCTCGTCCTGCACCCCAGTTCAAATAAAGGCCGGCGACGGGCAGCACCGGGTCAATGCTTCCAATCCCAGAGACAGCGAGGGTTTTTCCAGGTACCAAGTCTTGGGGGGACACCATCTCAGGCCGTACCAGAGTCACCTCAGCGGCGCAGTCTCGCAGTCCCATGGTCACAGATCGGCCGACGGTGACAGGTTGGAAGTTGTCCAGGGACCTACCACTACCCCCACCCACACCCACACAATACACCTTGGGCGGCCCTTGGGACGGGGACGAGGCCTGGGCCAGGGCCTTGGGACTCTGAGGGCACATGGCCTTGAAGTGTCCAGGTTGGTTGCACTGGTGGCAGCGCCTTGGTTCTGCCACGGGCCTGGAGAGGGAAGTTGAGGGGGGACACCCCCTGCAGTCTAGGGGCAGGTGGGACAGTTGCAGCATTCATCTTACCCCCTCTCCAGGTGCTGCTGGCGGCCGCTCTCCTGGCCTCAGGGGCCCGATTGTTGGTGTAGTCATCTGCCAGGGCAGCTGTAGCCGTGGACCCCTTTGGCTTCTGGTCTCGGATGAACTGGCGGAGATCCTCCTCAGGGCAGTTCCACAAGAGTTGTTCCGTGATGAACAAGTCCAGGATCTCCGGTCCGGTGGTAAGCTGCAGGCCTTGGGTCCAGTGATCGGCAGCTCGGGCAAGTGCCCGCCGGTGGTCAGCCCAGGAGTCCTTTGGTCCCTTCTGTAGGCTCCGGAACTTCTTGCTTTAGGACTCCGGAGTGAGGTTGTACTGTTGGATCAGGGCCCGCTTGATGGTGTAGTAGGCCTGATCTGTCTCAGCAGGCAAGTCCCCAAGGATATCCAGGGCCTTACCCCTTAAACGGGGGGTCAGGTATTTGGCCCACTGATCCTTGTCCAGATGGTGCTGCAGGCAAGTCCATTCAAAAGCAGTCAGGAAAAAGTCCAAGTCTCCATCCTTCTCCAGAACTGGGAAGTCCTCAACACGGACCTTTGGAGGTTTGGTGTCTCGAAGGTCACGGGTGGATGATGAGGGCCAGAGCTGAGCTAGCTGCAGCTGGTGGTCACGCTCTGCCTGTCGCCGTCGCTCTTCACACTCTGCTTGCCACTCTGCAGCTTCACGCTCTGCCTTGCGCTCTCGCTCTGCAGCCTCACGCGCTGCCTTGCGGTCTGCCATGAGGTCCTGGTAGCCCTCCTGGTCTCCGGCCTGGAGTAGGGCCATAGCCAGTTGTATCAGGGCATCCGAGCCTGCCAGGCTCGGTGGATTGGCAGGTGGTGATCTGCGGCACGCCGCAGAGCCTGGTGATCCGCTGTCCACTGCAGAGCTAAGCACTGGCATCTGGCTCGTTGAGGACCCTTGAGTGGGCTCCTCCTCGCCTTGTCCATAATTGCCAGGTTGTGCACTGTCCTCTGCAGAGTGGCTCTCTGGCGTCGGGCTCCTAGAGGACTCATGAACAACCTCCTCATCGCTGTGCACAACACTGTCCTCCACCTCCTCGCCTCTGGCCAGAGCATCGGCCAGTTCTTTAGCTTTGCTCCTGGTGTTATCAGCCATTATTGCAGACTTTGGTCACTGACACAGAACTGACACCTGATGCGCCAACACAATTTACAGTATCTGCACTCTGACACTCTAGTGTTGGTTTCGTCTGAAGACCCCAGCAGCCACAGCTGCTACTGGCAGTCTTTAGTGTCTGGGAGTATGGGTCTCACACTCACACACACTTATCTCGATCCCACCGCTTGCCTCCAATATGTCACAAACAGCCGGGGAGGGTCACTCAGAAATCCCCCGTGCTGGCCACCAATATCACGATCAGGGGGTAACAAGCGGGAGTCACGCCCCTCCTTTATACCTCCCGACCGACAGACAGAGCACGTGATGCGCTCTCTAGCGCCCCTCTTATAGTCAGGCCAATTATGGAATTGCCCGACAATAAGCAAGGAGGCTATTCTACTTATGCCGATTATTGAAGGGTCCCCGGTGAGAGTAGGGTATATATTCCCCCGACCTCTGCGGACGGAATATATAAAAACCTCCCCAAATCGACGTGGGATTCACGATCGAGATAACAGAACAGCCCAAGATTAATTATATAATTTAATCGGCCGAAGCCACACTAGAAACTACAATATATACAATAGGGGATCTACAGAATATACAGTTAGGTCAGAGTACAGTTACAGATAAAGCATGGTTTACAAACAGGCATACAGTTCAAGCAGTTACCTTGTGCCTCTGGCCACAGGGGGGTGCCATAGACCAGGTTTCCAGGATCTCCCTCACAGGTCTTTCCAGACTCAGACCCCCAAGCAAAGAACAAGCTAAAATGTCCGAACTGTGGTTATCAATCCTGGCCGGATCCCTGTCCCCTCCTACCTTAGTGACCTCAGAGGGAGCACTGCTCCACCCCTGGCTGGAGTCAGGAGAATATCCAAAAAGGGGATATTGGCCATAACTTTGCCTGGGAATGTCGTAGGCGGACGCCAATACTCTCATTGTGACAGTTATGAATTTAGCTGCAAAACGAGAGGACTCATGGCTTGTCTGCTAGTTCCCCACTTGCCAATATCACGCCTGGGGTACTTCACAAGGTCCCACTCCTATAAAAAAAGGTGTGCCAGCATCGTCCGCATGCGGAGATACCATTTTTATGGTTGCCGTATTTATCAGAAATAGGGCTCACGAGATATTAACCATATTTTACTGGAGTCTTTCTGTCTGGTGGCTTCCAAAGCCTGGTAATGAGATACAAGCTCCTGTTACAGGGTCACAGCAGGGGGTCATCCGGTGTCCATTGTTCACAGCTCATCTAATCTCCATATCACAGGAGATTGCCTTCTGCTGGGTGAGTGGAACACAGACCAGTTCCTCTGACACCTATCTGCTAAACAAACCAGTTATCCCTGTGGTAACTTTTCTGATTGAAGGAGCTGTGGGAAGGAAAGGGGGGGGGGTGACACCAGGACAGGGCTTACTGAAATGACTTGAATATCATGATTTATCGTCATATCTCCGGATTTACCTCACAGTACCGATGTATGTATATACAGTCAGGGCCAGAAATATTTGGACAGTGACACAAGTTTTGTTATTTTAGCTGTTTACAAAAACATGTTCAGAAATACAATTATATATATATAATATGGGCTGAAAGTGCACACTCCCAGCTGCAATATGAGAGTTTTCACATCCAAATCGGAGAAAGGGTTTAGGAATCATAGCTCTGTAATGCCTAGCCTCCTCTTTTTCAAGGGACCAAAAGTAATTGGACAAGGGACTCTAAGGGCTGCAATTAACTCTGAAGGCGTCTCCCTCGTTAACCTGTAATCAATGAAGTAGTTAAAAGGTCTGGGGTTGATTACAGGTGTGTGGTTTTGTATTTGGAAGCTGTTGCTGTGACCAGACAACATGCGGTCTAAGGAACTCTCAATTGAGGTGAAGCAGAACATCCTGAGGCTGAAAAAAAAGAAAAAATCCATCAGAGAGATAGCAGACATGCTTGGAGTAGCAAAATCAACAGTCGGGTACATTCTGAGAAAAAAGGAATTGACTGGTGAGCTTGGGAACTCAAAAAGGCCTGGGCGTCCACGGATGACAACAGTGGTGGATGATCGCCGCATACTTTCTTTGGTGAAGAAGAACCCGTTCACAACATCAACTGAAGTCCAGAACACTCTCAGTGAAGTAGGTGTATCTGTCTCTAAGTCAACAGTAAAGAGAAGACTCCATGAAAGTAAATACAAAGGGTTCACATCTAGATGCAAACCATTCATCAATTCCAAAAATAGACAGGCCAGAGTTAAATTTGCTGAAAATAACCTCATGAAGCCAGCTCAGTTCTGGAAAAGTATTCTATGGACAGATGAGACCAAGATCAACCTGTACCAGAATGATGGGAAGAAAAAAGTTTGGAGAAGAAAGGGAACGGCACATGATCTAAGGCACACCCCATCCTCTGTAAAACATGGTGGAGGCAACGTGATGGCATGGGCATGCATGGCTTTCAATGGCACTGGGTCACTTGTGTTTATTGATGACATGACAGCAGACAAGAGTAGCCGGATGAATTCTGAAGTGTACCGGGATATACTTTCAGCCCAGATTCAGCCAAATGCCGCAAAGTTGATCGGACGGCGCTTCATAGTACAGATGGACAATGACCCCAAGCATACAGCCAAAGCTACCCAGGAGTTCATGAGTGCAAAAAAGTGGAACATTCTGCAATGGCCAAGTCAATCAACAGATCTTAACCCAATTGAGCATGCATTTCACTTGCTCAAATCCAGACTTAAGACGGAAAGACCCACAAACAAGCAAGACCTGAAGGCTGCAGCTGTAAAGGCCTGGCAAAGCATTAAGAAGGAGGAAACCCAGCGTTTGGTGATGTCCATGGGTTCCAGACTTAAGGCAGTGATTGCCTCCAAAGGATTCGCAACAAAATATTGAAAATAACAATTTTTTTTGGGGTTTGGTTTATTTGTCCAATTACTTTTGACCTCCTAAAATGTGGAGTGTTTGTAAAGAAATGTGTACAATTCCTACAATTTCTATCAGATATTTTTGTTCAAACCTTCAAATTAAACGTTACAATCTGCACTTGAATTCTGTTGTAGAGGTTTCATTTCAAATCCAATGTGGTGGCATGCAGAGCCCAACTCGCGAAAATTGTGTCACTGTCCAAATATTTCTGGACCTAACTGTATATGTAGAGAGAGTGAAAGACAGGTACAATAATATAAGGCTAAAGTGTACAGACATATATGTGCTTTAAATAAAGCTAGTCATAATAAACCAACATGATAATACCACTTACAAAAACAAAAAACATACACATGATGATAGCCTACATGTGCGGGGTACACGATAAGTGAAACACCACAGTTGACAAAACCCTTTTTGGGTACACAATAGACAAAAAAATTCCCTACAGTACAAAAAACTTGATGTGTTTCCTCTCTAGAAGTAGAGGTTCTTCAGGGGTATGTAGAGTTTTTCTGAACACGAGGCAATAAGTGAATCTAGTATATGACCTATTTAGGGATGAGCGGATACCATATTATCCGATCCGATGGCTATCTGCCGGATAAGTTGCCAATATCCGAGTATCCGCGGATAATCAATGCCCAATGTAAGTCTATAGGAAACTCAAATAATTTTATGTTGGACTCGTCGGTGAGCTGTGGTGGCTGAGGAAAAGGCTTAAATGGATGGGAAAAGGCAGAAACAGTATGGGCACAGCCTGTAGAAGGTGCCTCACTACATATCTGCCCCCTCCCGATTCATCAAAGATGACAGGATGCACACAAATGTGCTGCCCGCATTCACCCTCTTGCTCTGATTTCTGTCGCAAGTGCCATGACACATGCGACAGAAAACTACTCCATGAGTGTAGCTAAGTCCCCCCTCATACCCTCCTAGTGTTTAACAGCGTTCCCCACGTGTTTTTACCTTTTTGAAGCGTTTATCCCCCGCGTCCCTCTTCCTTCACACTACACGGTAGGCGCATGCATAGAGCGCGGCTGTCAGCTGAGCTCAGCTTCCTGCGTTCACTGAGAATGGCTGTGGAGCTGCGCTGGCTGCATGCACTCTGCTGCTGTGACTCAGGGAGAGTAGGTGCAGATTCTTTGCACCCACACTCCTCAAATGGAAGGTCTGCACTCCTAGAAAATGAGGGACACGTTACCTGAGCGTTCCCCCCATATTCTAGACGGTTTAGAGTTGTCGTGGGACTTCCAAAATGGATTGCAGGGGATTTTTTTTTCTTTCCACAATAAATTGGTGAAAGAGGGAATGTTTTGGGGAGTGTTTTTTGAAATATTTTTTTTTTTGTCTTCTATTTTTTTCTACTTTTATTACTGACAGTTGGTGATGTCGGGTATCTGATAGACGCCATGACATCACCAACTGCTGGGCTTTATGTCAGATGATATTATACATCTGGTATCAACCCCATTTATTACCCCGTTTGCCACCACACCAGGGCACGGGATGAGCTGGGACGAAGCGCCAGGATTGGCGCATCTAATGGATGCGCCACTTCTGGGGCAGCTGCGGCCTGCTATTTTTAGGCTGGGAAGGGACAATACCTATGGACCTTCCTACCCTGTGAATACCAGACCACAGCTGTCCACTTTACCTTGGCTGGTGAACCAATTTGGGGGGAACAGCCATTACACGTACTTACCTTCCTAGTGATGTCGCTGTTGCCGGCGAACTGCCTCCTTTTTAAGGGGGCAGTCTGTGCAACGTCACAGCGGCGTCACTACGCGGCCGTGCAATAGAAGAGGATGGGCGGAGATGAGCGGCAGTAACATCTCGCCCACCTCCTTCCTTCCTCAAGGCCAGAGGATGCAGATAAGGTGATGTTCCTCGTTCCTGCAGTGTCACATATAGCGATGTGTGCTGCCTCAGGAACGATGAACAACATCGTACATGCAGCAGCAATGATATTTGTGATTAGAAAGACGTGTCAACGATTAACGATATGGTGAGTATTTTTTATCATTAACGGTCATTCCTGCGTTTCAAATTCAGCAATGTCGCTAACGAGGCCGGATGTGCATCACAAATTCCGTGACCCCAACGACATCTCGTTAGTGATGTTGTTGCGTGTAAAGTGGCGTTTACTCTCAAAAATCCTGCCTCCATTAAACTGAATAGGTGGGCTGCAGGCTATTAATAGTAACTGTCAGTGGTTGCTATATGAACAAAATAAACTGTTAGTATAAAAAGCTTATGTGTGAGGTAATAAGATGTCGGTGGTGAGACGGATAGAGAGAGACAGACAGAGACAGACGTGGACGTGGAAAGAGACAGACAGAGACAGACCTGGAAAGAGACAGACCGGGAAAGAGACAGACGGGCAAAGAGATAGCTGGGCAAAGAGACAGACGGGCAAAGAGACAGAAGGGAAAAGAGACAGAAGGGAAAAGAGACAGAAGGGAAAAGAGACAGACGGGCAAAGAGATAGACCTGGAAAGAGACAGACGAGGAAAGAGACATAAAAAGACAGACGGGGAAAGACACAGACATGGAAAGAGAGAGACAGACACACACACACACATAGAGACAGACAGAGAGATAGAGAGACAGACAGACACAGAGATGGCGACAGATAGACTGATACAAATACAGACAGAGAGATAGAAACAGACAGTCAGAGACATAGACAAAGACAGCCAAAAAAAGGCACAGACAGAGAGACAGACAGAGAGCGACACACAGACAGAGACTGGGAGAGAGATAGGGAGACAGTTACTATCCTGGGCAATGCCCGGGTACTACAGCTAGTTTATAAATAATTATAAAAAAGAGCCTGGGGGCCCTCCAGATTGGATCCCCAACCAAGGTAAAGCTGCCAGCTGTGGTCTACAGGCTGCAGCCATCTGCTTTACCCTAGCTGGCATCACAAATGGGGGGACCCTTTAGTGCCACATGAAAGTCACTAAAGAGTGCCAGCTTAAAATATGCAGGGGGGTGGGACATTATATATGTGTTTGACATCGGTCTGCCTGTCTATCTATCTATCTATCCTTTTTTATCTATCTATCCATCCATCTATCTAGTCATTGTCTATCTATCTATCCCTCTATCTATCCATTATCTATCTATCTATCTATCCCTCCATCTACCTATCTATCTATCTATCTATCTATCTATATATCTATCTATCCCTCTATTTATCCATTTATCTATCTCTCTATCCCTCTATCTATCCATTATCTATCTATCCATCTATCTATCCCTCTATCCATCTATCTATCTATCTATCTATCTATATCTATATCTATCTATCTATCCCTCTATCTATCTATCTATCTATTTATCTATCCATCTATCCATCTATCTACCTATCCCTCTAGCCATCTATCGGTGGATAGATAGATAATGGCTAAATAGATGGATGGATAGATAGATAGATAGAGGGATAGATAGATAATGCATACATAGATAGATAGATCGAGGGATAGAGGGATAGATAGAGGGATAGAGGGATAGATACAGGGATAGATAGATAGAGGGATAAAGGGATAGAGGGATAGATAGAGGGATAGGTGGATGGATGGATAGATAGATAGATAGATAGATAGATAATGGACAGATAGATAATGGATAGATAGATAATAGATAGATAGATATATACATAGAGGGATAGATGGATAGATAGATAATGGATAGATAGATAGATAGAGGGATAGATAGATAGATAGATGGATGGATGGATGGATAGATAGATAGATAATGGATAGATGGATAGATAGAAAGATAGATAGATAATGGATAGATAGACAGAGGGATAGATGGATAGATAGATAGATAATGGATAGGTAGATAGATAATGGATAGATAGATAGATAGAGAGAGGGATAGATGGATAGATAATGCATAGATGGATAGATAGAAAGATAGATAGATAATGGATAGGTAGATAGATAATGGATAGATAGATAGAGAGAGGGATAGATGGATAGATATATAGATAGATAATGGATAGATAGAGGGATAGATAGATAGATAATGGATGGATAGATAGATAGATATATACATAGAGGGATAGATGGATAGATAGATAATGGATAGATAGATAGAGGGATAGATAGATTATGGATAGATGGATAGATAGATAGATGGATGGATGGATGGATAGATAGATAATGGATAGATAGACAGAGGGATAGATGGATAGATAGATAATGGATAGGTAGATAGATAATGGATAGATAGATAGAGAGAGGGATAGATGGATAGATATATAGATAAATAGATAATGGATAGATAGAGGGATAGATAGATAATGGATGGATAGATAGATAGTGGATAGATAGATAGATAGATAATGGATAGATAGATGATTTTACAGCTTTTATTTGTGATGTATGTGTTTCCCCCCCCAACAGTATGTGTGATGGAGCAGTGACCCTGTGGGAGCTTGGATCTGAGTTCTCGCAGGGTCACTGCCGGCCAGTGACGTCACTGAGTTGTGTTTTACGGCAGCACTGAAGTTCTTGCGATTGGTAATGTGTTGACATCACTGTCCATGACAAATGACCTGGAGTTACCTCTGCAGCATCATTCACGGAATGAGACTGCATTGAGCACTCGCTCCAAGACGTCGCTGAATCAGTGTGGATTATGCCGGACCTGGATATTTGAGGGGTTAATAAAATTGTGACAAAGGGGCTTTTTGGTGTTTTACTTCAAATAAAGGATTTTTCGGTGTGTGTGTTTATTTACTTTACTTACAGATTAGTCATGGCATGTCATAGATGCTGTCATTACTAATCTTGGACTTAGTGGTAGCGATGTGCTGCCATTAATTCCTTAGTTATTACCCTGATGGCCACCGCATCACGGCAATCAGGAAGGACCAGTGACACGCCGGGACTGTCACATCTAATGGATGCGACATTCTCAGGGTAGCAGCGGGCTGATATTCTCAGCTGCGAGATAAGGGGCCTGTAACCATGGCCCTCGTCCTCCCCTGCCTGAGAATACTGGCCTGCTGCTGTGTGCTTACCTCGGCTGGGTATCTTTTTTGGGGGACCGCACGTCGTTGTTTTACATTATTTATTTATTTTACTACACGATATAGACCCGCCCACTGGCGGCTGTGATTGGTTGCAGTAAGACAGCTGTCACTCAGCGTGGGGGCGTGTCTGACTGCAACCAATCATAGGCGCCAGTGGGTCAGGGAAGCAGGGAATACCAGATTGAATAATGTGCGTGTCTCATTTTCAAAAGCTGAAGAACCCGCCACAGTGTGACAGCCATGCAGCGACGCGCCCGTGATCGGTGAGTAAGAAAGAGAGAGGGAGAGACCGACTGACCATAATGGTCGCTGGCTTAAATAGCTCCTATGACACTGTGTGGCCAAGCCAATCACAGTAACACCACAACAAAGTTGGCTGCGGCGTTACTGTGAGCTCAAGCAGTGTCAGATGTGTTCATTGGCTGGAAAAAGGCGCTAGGAAGTGAGAAATGAAAATGGAAGTATCAGAGCGGATGTCAAATTAGCCGTCGGCTATCGGATGTTTCGGATACCCCATTAGCTGTCGGATATCGAATAGTGTCGGATACATCCGCTCATCCCTAGACCTAATGTCAGAGGTGTCTTCCAGGAACTGACCCTCTGTTATAAAAAAATTCTGAGACCCTGGTGGGAGTTACAATCACTGGAGAACTATAGAAAACATAAGATAGTTCTTAGGGGACTCAGATTAAACAGTGTTTCAGCTATATGCAAGAAACTCTAATCTGTTGGGTAAATGGGAAAAGAGCAGACTGAAAGCTCTATCCTTTTTATGACCATCCTACTGAACGAAGAAAAACGTACCTTTGAACATACATTCAAAGGACTCACAAAAATTGATGAAAGAAGCTCTGAAGTTCAAAACTGAACAAGATTTTTCTAGAAAATAACCACTTTGCAATTTGTGATTGAAAAGTTCCAAGATTCCATAAAAGAGAGGAAACAGAAGCAATTTGCTAGGAACCTAGCTGATTTCAGGGAAAAGAGAGTACATACGTCTTTACTGGACAATCCCCGGCGGGAAGCATTGGACATTTCCTCTTCGGACGTTGACTGCTCAGAGACTGAGAGGAATTCGCCAAATAATATGGACAGAGAGAAAAAAAACAGGAGAATGCAATATTTTTGCTCAACAAAGATTTAAGGGGAAGGAGAAAACCACATGGGGACAAGAAAGGAGGGGAGCCATCTCCCTCTCCTCAAGTGCATCCTTAACTTCCTTTGCATTTCCTTCTTTTTTAGAGAAGAAAGAATACCAGATAAACTGCAATCTGAGAAAAAGAAAATGATGTTCCACTTACAAATAAAGGAAAGAGAGGAAGAATTCAGCTCACCCCTCTTCACTCCCAATCTTACCTCTGGTGCACGGAAACACCCTGACCTGGGTGAAAACACATGGAGAAGAAAAAAGAAGGATTTCCAGCAACTCCAGGAGAGAATCGGCTTAAAATAATATTGATTATATGGAAGGGGGATGTTGCTACAGCACATTCCTTCATAAATCATCTTAATCAAAATTCTTTCAACCTCAAATTTACTTTTCAGACACATTCCACTAGCATTAATTATTTGGATGTTACTTTGACAGGCAATGGTAACACAGTGGAGATCCTCCCCTATCACAAGGATACAGACTCCAACTCTATTTTATTGGCTAGTTCATGTCACTCTCCGCACGTTATCAAAAACATTCCGCTTGGTGAGCTTATTAGATTAAAACGAAATTGCTCCTGTCCTGATCTACTACAAGCAGTATCTGATTCTGTTCTAGTAAAGCTCAAACACAGGGGCTATCCAAAATGGTGTCTGGACCGGGCAAAAACTATAGTCAACAAAATTGACAGATCTGATCTTTTTAAAGATAATAACAGAAATAAAAATAAGAATAAAATTAACAATTGGGTGACTTTTACAACTAATTTTTCTCCACAATTTCATGATATAGTAAAAATATTACAAAAACATCTGCCTATTTTACAAAGTGATGATCTATTGAGCCGCATTTTTACTAATACCAAAATTAATTTTGTGGCCAAAAGAGCTCCCAATCTTGCTAATATTTTATCCCCTAGCTTGGTTGTTAGCAAAAAAGACAATGCCATCTCCAAGAATTGGTTGTCTTGTACGGGTTTTTTTGGTTGTGGGCACAACTATTGCATCTCGTGTAAACATGTAAAAAAATGCAAATCATTTACGTCTAATTTTACAGGGCTTTCTTATAATATCAACAGTTTTATAAACTGTAATAGCCCCAATGTGGTCTATTTAATAGAGTGTACCTCTTGCCATGTACAATATGTTGGTTGTACTAGTTGCCCCCTCAAACAAAGAATACGCAGACACATGTCAGATACACTTAATACATCTGCGGTAAATGTGTCTGCTGTTTCCAGACACTTTGCCTCTGTTCACAACAGGTGCCTGGATACTCTTGTATTTACAGGTATTGAAAAAGTATCCAGACCGATTAGAGGAGGGGATCTTAGAAGAAAAATTCTCAATAGAGAATCTTTCTGGATTTTTAAATTGGGCACTAGAACTCCGCATGGTCTGAACATGAGGAGAGATCTTGTTATGCAGTACACTTAAAGCTCTTTATTCCTCTGCTTTCTCTATGATATATATTTCCAACATCAGTATCTATATTTCTCATTCTGGCATATTATTGGAAATTAATGTTTATAAGCTATTTTTTCTCTTTCTCAGGTCACTCAGGTTTCTCATTTTTAGCATATAAATTTATACTATACAATAATATGGAGGATATTTGTCTTCTATTCAATTATATTATAAGATCTATTTTGTCTTTAATAGTATTACTATAATAATTAATACCAGTCTATATTTTTGTCTTGTAAAAATTTTTCTGGTTATTTTTGTTTTTAAAATTTTTTTTTTTTTTTATTATTTTATATGTATTGTTTTTTTTTTGTCTCTTGCTGTTTGTAAATTTCTGGTGCAGTGTCTCAGTTTTCTTACTTTCTCCTGGGCTTTCTACACCAAGTGTGGTGGGTGTGTATCTCGTTTAATTAATTCAACCTGTTTTGATGTGCACAGACTTTAAATACTGTTTTGGAGACTTTTTCTGCGCATTCCATGATTAAGACCTTTACAGGTCGAAACATGTAGGAAATTGCTCCTCTGTCCTATTTGCCTCCGTATTTTTGCCTTGTATTGATGGAAGATTTTTATTACCAATAAAGAAATTGATTTTAAGCCGATTCTCTCCTGGAGTTGCTGGAAATCCTTCTTTTTTCACTTACAAATAAACACCTGCAAAAGTAATAAAATGATCCATCTGACTTTATACGCTCTGACTCATCTGGAAGAGACGATCCTAAGTAGCAATATCCTATGTCCCCTCGAATCGTTTTGACGACATTGAGTGAATAAAGGACATCCACCTCTTTTTGCTCCAAAGTTTAAATGGAAGAAATTCTTCAAGAACATGACAGGAGGGAATGATTGGAATTAGGTATTTTGGAAGAGGATCTACCTGGGGTCAGAACTCTGACCAGTTTGCTGAAGGAAAACATACGTACGTTGGGAATGGGACCCTTCACAAAACTGAGGCAATTCTTGTATATATCACATGAATTGCCTTTGTTTTCAAGATGTTTATCTCTGCCCCTGTTGCAGTGATGCAATTTTAATGTTTTAAATAAAATATGTTTTTAGGAGTCTATTGTTTTTACTGTGAATCTTTTAACCCCTTTACGACCGCCGATACGCCTTTTAACGGCGGTAAATAAGGGTACTTTTTCCGATCCGCCGCTTTTTAACGGCGGTCGGAAAAAAGGGTCTAGCGCCCCCCAGAGTCAGAAAATTTCCGGGGTCTCAGCTGCCGGGGGTAGCTGAGACCCTGGAGATCATGATTCGGGCCGGTTTTTCCGGTCCCCAGTCACGTGATGACCGGTATACACCGTATACCGATCATCAAGTTATAGCAAATGACCGCGCCGGTAAAAAATGATTTATCTCCCATCTGGCATGATCAAACATGCCAGATGGGAGATAAATCTTTTTCCCGGTTCCCTCCGGTCCCCCGGTGTCCCCAAAGTGCCCCCCCGACCCCCAACCCCCTCCCGAAAATCCAAGATTGCCGCGCGCACCGGCGATCACAGCAGCGCGCCGGCCGCATTTACACTGTTCCTATGGTTTCTGTCGCATGTGCCATAACACATACGACAGAAACCTGCTCCCTAGGCCCTGCCGGGTCCCCCCCTATCCCCCCCGGTGTCCCCCGGTGTCATACATACCTGTCGGAGCGCTGATCCCCCGCGGCCCCCTCCTCCGGCTCCTTCACAGCAGTTGCCGGTCACATGAGCAGAGCAGATGACAGCTTCCTGTGTTCAGGACGCTGGCTGCTGCTGCTGCTGCTTGCACAGTCTGCAGCTGTGACCCAGGGAGAGTGGGTGCAGATTCTTTGCACCCACTCTCCTCAAATGGAGGGTCTGCCCTCCTAGAAAATGGGGGATACGTTCCCTGAACGTGTCCCCCATATTCTAGAAGGTCCAGAGTCGACGTGGGACGTCCAAATGGATTATTGTGGATTTTTTTTTTCTTTTCAATAAATTGGTCAATCAGGGAATGTTTTGGGGAGTGTTTTTTCAAATAAAATTTTTTTTGTTGTCAATTTTTTTTTTATTACTGTCAATTAGTTATGTCGGGTATCTGATAGACGCCGTGACATAACTAATTGCTGGGCTTGATGCCAGGTGACATTACACACCTGGTATCAACCCCATTCATTACCCCGTTAGCCAACGCACCAGGGCGCGGGATGAGCTGGGGCGAAGCGCCAGAATTGGCGCATCTAATGGATGCGCCACTTCTGGGGCGGCTGCGGCCTGCTATTTTTAGGCTGGGAAGAGTCCAATAACTGTGGCTCTTCCCATCCTGAGAATACCAGACCCCAGCTGTCAGCTTCACCTTGGCTGGTGATCTAATTTGGGGGGACCCCACGTTTGTTTGTTTTTTTTAATTATTTATTTATAAATAATTAAAAAAAAAAACAGCTTGGGGAGCCCTCCAAATTGATGAAGCTGTCAGCTGTGGTTTGCAGGCTACAGCTGTCTGCTTTACCCTAGCTGGCTAGCAAAAATAGGGGGGACCCCACGTCATTTATTTTAATTCTTTTTTTTTTTTTGGGCTAAATACAAGGCTAGGCATCCTTTAGTGTCACATGAAAGGCACTAAAGGGCGCCAGCTTAGAATATGCAGGGGGGTGGGACGTTATATATGTTTGACATCTATCCATTCATCCATTGTAGCATTTTACGCTGTGTGCCCACAATCAGGGTTTGCAACGTTTTGGGCGCAGAGTGTTTTCCCTGCGTCCATAACGCTGCGTTGTGCAGTAGAAGCACAGTGGCAGGATTTTTAGAAATCCCGTGCCCACTGTGTTTCTTTTCTCCGCAGCATAAATCGACCTGTGGCGCAGCTTCCCGAGCCTCAGGATGTCAATTTATGCTGCGGAGATGAGTGTTCTTTGCAGGTAGAATAGAACTAAAGTCCACAGCAGCCTGAACCCAAATCGTGGGCATGGGCAGCTGCGTTCTCCCGTGGACAACACTCACATTTCTGCAGGAGGCTGACACTGGGTACTAGACGCCGTGTCGCTGGATCATGGCCACATAGCCTAAAGGCTACTTTACACGCTACGATATCGGTCCCGATATCGCTAGCATGGGTACCCGCCCCCATCTGTTGTGCGACACGGGCAAAATCGCTGCCCGTGCCGCACAACATCGCGCAGATGCGTCACATACTTACCTGCCCGGCGACGTCGCTGTGACCAGCGAACCGCCTCCTTTCTAAGGGGGCGGTCCGTGTGGCGTCACAGTGACGTCACTGAGCGGCCGCCCAATAGAAGCGGAGGGGCGGAGATGAGTGGCCGGAACATCCCGCCCACCTCCTTCCTTCCTCATAGCGGCCGGGAGGCAGGTAAGGAGAGGTTCCTCGTTCCTGCGGCGTCACACATAGCGATGTGTGCTGCCGCAGGAGCGACGAACTACATCGTTACTGCTGCAGTAACGATAATCGAGAATGGACCCCCATGTCACCGATGAGCGATTTTTGCACGTTTTTGCAACGAGGAAAAATCGCTCATCGGTGTCACATGCAGCAACATCGCTAATGCGGCCGGATGTGCGTCACCAATTCCATGACCCCAACGACTCCGCATTAGCGATGTCGCAGCGTGTAAAGCCCCCTTAACAGTGAGAAATTTGTTGCTACAGCAACAGTTTTGTGAAGTACCTGTGGATTTAAAATGTTTACTATACTCCTGAATAAAATCCTTGAGGGGTCCAGTTTCCAAAATGAGGTCACTTGTGGGGGGTTTCTGATGTATAGGTGCCCAAGGGGCCCTGCTAATGTGACATGGTGCGCGCAATTTACTTCAACTTTTCCAAAATTCAAATGGTGCTCCTTCCATTCCAAGCCCTCCCATTTATCCAAACAAAGGTTTTTGGCCACATGTGGGGTATCCCTGCGCTCACAAGAAATTAGATAACAACCTGTGGGGTACACGTTTTGTTGTTGCCTCTTGAAAAAGTGAAAAATGTGTCGCTAAATCAACATTTTTGTGAAAAAAATGAAAATTTCAATATGGCAACCTAAGCTTATCAAATTCTGTGAAGTATTCGTGGATTCAAAATGCTCAATATACACCTAGATTAAAGCCTTGAGGGGTCTTATTTCCAGAATGGGGTCACTTGTGGGGGACCTCCACTGCTTAGGCACCTCAGGGGTTCTCCTAATGCAACATGGCGTCCGCTATTGATTCCAGCCAATTTTGCAGTCAAATTGCACTCCTTCTCTTCTGAGCCCTGTAGTGTGCCCAAACAGTTGATTTCCACCACATACAAGATATCAACAAACTCAGGAGAAATTGCGCAATAAATTTCATGGTGATTTTTTTCCTGTTACCCTTGTGAAAAAAAAAGCTACCTGGTTGAAGTAACAATTTTGTGGTAAAATTTTATTTTTTTATTTTCATGGCTCAACGTTATAAACTTCTGTGAAGCACTTGGGGGTTCAGGGTACTCACCAAACATCAAGATAAATTCCTTGAGGGGCCTAGTTTCCAATATGGGGTCACTTGTGGTGTTTTTTTGCTGTTTACGTACCTTAGGGGTCCTCCAAATGCGACATGGTGCCCGCAATCTTTTTCAGCCAAATTTCCTTTCCAAAATTCAAATATTGCTCCTTCCGTTCCAAGCCCTCCCATTTCTCCAAACAAAGGTTTCAGACCACAAGTGAGGTATCACCGCGCTCATAAAAAAGTGGGTAACAAACATTGGGGTCAAATTTTTGGAATTACCTCTTGAAAAAGTGAAAAAATTGATGCTAAAGCAACATTTTTGAGAAAAAAATGAAAATTTTCAATGTGACAACGTAACGTTATCAAAATCTGTGAAGTACCTGTGGATCCAAAATGCTCACTATACCCCTAGATAGAAGCCTTAAGGGGTCTAGTTTCCAAAATGGTGTCACTTGTAAGGGGTTTCTGCTGTTTAGGTACCTTAGCGGACATGTAAATGCAACATGGTGCCCGCAATCTATTTCAGCCAAATTTGCTTTCCAAAATTCAAATATTGCTCCTTCTGTTCCGAGCCCTCCCATTTGTCCAAACAAAGGTTTCTGACCACATGTGGGGTATTGGCGCGTTCATAAGAAAGTGGGGAACAAGTTTTGGGGTTCATTTTGTTGTGTTATTTCTTCTAAAAGTGAATAAATTTGGGGTAGAGCAACATTTTAGGTAAAATTTTATTTTTTGCTTTTTTTCATTCCACTTTGCTTTAGTTCCTGTGAAGCACCTGAAGGGTTAATAAACTTCTTGGATGTGGTTTTGAGTACTTTGAGGGGTGCTGTTTTGAGAATGGTGTCACTTTTAGGTATTTTCTGACACTTAGGCCTCTCAAAGTCACTTCAAATGTGATGTGGTCCCTAAAAAAATGGTTTTGTGAATTTTGTTGAAAAAATGGGAAATTGCTGATGAACTTTGACCTTTTCTAACTTCCTAACCCCAAAACATTTTGTTTCAGAAATTGCGCTAATGTAAAGTAGACATGTGGGAAATGTTATTTATTAACTGTTTTGTGTGACATAACTCTCTGGGTTAAGGGCATAAAAATTAAAAGTTTGAAAATTGCAAAATTTTCAAAATTTTCATCAAATTTCCGATTTTTTCACAAATAAAAGCAAAAAATATCGTTCTAAATTTATAACTATCATGAAGTACAATATGTCACGAAAAAACAATGTCAGAATCACCGGGATCCGTTGAAGCGTTCCAGAGTTATGACCTCATAAAGTGACACTGGTCAGAATTGCAAAAAATGGCCTGGTCATTAAGTACAAAACTGGCTTCGTCCTTAAGGGGTTAAGTCTAGTGTTACGCCAAATATCCTTTTCTTGAACATAGGCTGAGAAATGGAGGACGCTTTTTTTTCTTTCTCTTCAGTTTTCCGTATATACATGTCTTTATACAGGAAATAATATTTCCTAACAATTTTTCCTGTAAAAACCATTTAATCTTTTTGTATGTTTTATTTTCACTCTGTAAATGTGGATTAATACTCTAAGGCTAGGTGCACACTAGGCCGTTTTACCCGCGGATTTACCCGCGGATTTGCTGCGGAAATTTCTTGAGAAATGTCTGCAATCTTTGTGCAGACATTTCCCAACAAATCCTATGAGAAAAAAAAATAGCTGTGCGCACACTGCGGATTTTTCTCAAGAAATTTCCTTGAGAAGATTTTCTTGAGAAAATTTCTTGAGAAAATGAGCATGTCAATTCTTTTTCGCAGGTGCCTGCGGATTTCTGCAGTACAGCCTGCAAAATCTGCAGGCAACAACCTGCGGGAAAATCACGGCAAATTCGCGGCTAATCCGCGGCAAATCCGCATGCGGATTTGGTGCGGATTTTTTCCGGAGGTCCGGAAATCTTCGACTCCCAGAAATTTCTCAAGAAATTGTCTTGAGAAACGTCACATTTCTAGTGCGCACAAAGCCTAACAACATTTTTCCAAGCAACTACTTGGGAGTCAGAGATGTATACAGACATCTTCCCATTCAGTTTCCATTCCACTTGAGTGCTGTTTCCATCCATTTTAGTGATTTTTCTGCTCCCTCAGACATCATGAGAGGATCTGCCGGGAAAATGCTCAGGTTTCTCAATGACTTCCATTATACTCAATATGTGATACAAGCCTGTCCAAGCATCCGCCCTGCTTGATTCGAGCAACAAGCACTTAAGCACCTTAGTGCTCACCCATCACTACTCTTTATTAACAAAATGACCGGTATTGCCCAATCCAATATTAATTTATACGTATATATATATATATATATATATATATATATATATATATATATATATATATTACAGACCAAAAGTTTGGACACACCTTCTCATTCAAAGAGTTTTCTTTATTTTCATGACTCTGAAAATTGTAAATTCACATTGAAGACATCAAAACTATGAATTAACACATGTGGAATGAAATACTTAACAAAAAAGTGTGAAAAAACTGACAATATGTCTTATATTCTAGGTTCTTCAAAGTAGCCACCTTTTGCTTTGATTACTGATTTGCACACTCTTGGCATTCCTTTGATGAGCTTCAAGAGGTAGTCACCAGAAATGGTTTTCACTTCACAGCTGTGCTGTGTCAGGTTTAACATTAGAACTACTGGACTCGTGACACCTATATAGAAATACATGGTGCAAAGTAGTCAAAATGACTACCTCAGTAGTTCTAGTGTTAATAGGTGGGATTTCTTGCCTTATAAATGGGGTTGGAACCATCAGTTGTGTTGTGCAGACGTCTTGTGGATACACAGCTGATAGTCCTACTGAATAGACTGTTAGAATTTGTATTATGGCAAGAAAAAAGCAGCTAAGTAAAGAAAAAATGAGTGGTCATCATTACTTTAAGAAATGAAGGTCAGTCAGTCCGAAAAATTGGGAAAACTTTGAAAGTGTCCCCAAGTGCAGTGACAATAACCATCAAATGCTAGAAAGAAATCAGCTCACATGAGGACTGCCCCAGGAAAGGAAGACCAAGAGTCACCTCTGCTGCGGAGGATAAGTTTATCCGAGTCACCAGCCACAGGAAATTACAGGTTAACAACAGCTCAGATTAGAGACCAGGTCAATGCCCCACAGAGTTCTAGCAGCAGAAACATCTCTAAAACAACTGTTAAGAGGAGACTTTGTGCAGCAGGCCTTCTTGGTAAAATAACTGCTAGGAAACCACTGCTAAGGACAGGCAACAAGCAGAAGAGACTTGTTTGGGCTAAAGAAAGCAAGGAATGGACATTAGACCAGTTGAAATCTGTGCTTTGGTCTGATGAGTCCAAATTGGAGATCTTTGGATTTAACCACCGTGTCTTTGTGCAATGCAGAAAAGGTGAACAGATGGACTGTACATGCCTGGTTCCCACCGTGAAGCATGGAGGAGGAGGTGTGATGGTGTGGGGGTGCTTTGCTGGTGACACTGTTGGGGATTTATTAAAAAATGAAGGCATACTGAGCCAGCATGGCTACCACAGCACCTTGCAGCGGCATGCTATTCCATCCGGTTTGCATTTAGTTGGACCATCATTTATTTTTCAACAGGACAATAACCCCAAACACACCTCCAGGCAGTGTAAGGGCAATTTGACTAAGAAGGAGAGTGATGGAGTGCTACGCCAGATGACCTGGCCTCCACAGTCACCAGACCTGAACCTAATCAAGATGGTTTGGGGTGAGCGAGACCATAGAGTGAAGGCAAAAGGGCCAACAAGTGCTAAGCATCTCTGGGAACTCCTTCAAGACTGTTGGAAGACCTTTTTCCGGTGACTACCTTACGAAGCTCATCAAGAGAATGCCAAGAATGTGCAAAGCAGTAATCAAAGCAAAAGGTGGCTACTTTGTTGAACCTAAAGTATAAGACATTTTCAGTTGTTTTACACTTTTATGTTAAGTATTTCATTCCACATATGTTTATTCATAGTTTTGATGCCTTCAATGTGAATCTACAATTTTCGATCATGAAAATAAGAAGACTCTTTGAATGAGAAGGTGTGTCCAAACTTTTAGTCTGTACTGTATATATATATATATATATATATATATATATATATATATATATATATATATGTATTTACAGATGGATTAGGAGAGTAACATTTTTCAACTATTTCAACTTTGCAAAATATCACATCAAAGCTCTACATCATAGACAACTGATTATAAAGTCAGCAACTTGTGTTGGCTTGTTTTAAAAAGTTAATTGATGCTTCCTATTTCTTATAAAGTTATGTCTAATTTCATTCCAATGTTCAGTTTGAAAAACATTTTAAGTTCTTAATTTCCTATGTTCAAAAATTGTGCGCACCTCGAACATTCACTGAGGCATGCCATCCAAATCTAAATTTATTGTTGCAATATTCCACTAGATGGCAATAAAATATAATAGCTTGTCTTTATTCCTTTGATCACTTATCTGTAAAAATAAATTCTAAGTATTCAAATAGTACTGTAAATTGAAATAATATCTTAACTTTTAATAAACTATCAAATGGACAAATTGTATATAGAAACGCAAACAAGTTAGAGTGTAAATGATTTTGTCAATATAGACAATGGAATTTTTTATCTTTGAATAGGAAAGAGAAATGTGTGCATGAACATCAATATATATATATATATATATATATATATATATATATATATATATATATATATACAGTATGTATATTTATATATATATATATTTATACAGTATATATATATCTATATATATCTATATATAGATATATGTATATAGATAGATAGATAGAGATAGTGTGAAAAATAAGTATTTGATACATTGCTGATATTGCAAGTTTCCCGCTAACAAAGAATGGGGAGGTCTGTAATTCAACTGTGACATACAGAATAAAAGAGAATATCAAGAAAATCACATTGTATGATTTTTAAAAAAATAATTTGCATTTTATTGCATGAAATAAGTAGTTGATACAACAGAAAAACAGAACTTAATATTTGGTACAGAAACCTTTGTTTGCAATTACAGAGGTCAGATGTTTCCCGTAGTTCTTGACCAGGTTTGCACACACTGCAGCATGGATTTTGGCCCAGCCCTCCATTTAGATCTTCTCCAGGACTTTTGGGTTTTGGGGCTGTTGCTGGGCAAAATTGATTTTTGGCTCCTTCCAAATATTTTCTATTGGGTTCAGGTCTGGAGACTGTCTAGGCCACTCCAAGACCTTAAAATGCTTCCTATGGAACCACTATATAGTTGCCCTGGCTGTGTGTTTTGGGTCCTTGCCATTTTGGTCCCATCCATAACGCATTTTCAATGCTTTTACTGAGGGAAGGAGGTTCCTTGCCAAAATATGGCAATACATGACCACATCCATTCTTCCTTTAATACGGTGTAGTCGTCCTTTCCCTGTTGCAGAAAAGAACCTCCAAACTATAATGTTTCCACCCCCATACTTCATGGTTGGAACGATGTTCTTGAGGTTGTACGCATTATTGTTCTTCCTCCAAACACAGCGAGTGGAGTTGACATCAAAAACGTCTATTTTGGATTTTGGTCTCATCTGACCAAATAACATTCTCCCATGCCTCCTTTCAATCTTCCACATTTTCATTGGTGAACTTCAAACAGGCCTGTACATGTGCTGATATGAGAAGGTAGACCATGCGTGTCCTGAAAGATTTTAATCCATGATGGTATGGTGTGTTACAAATGGTAATCTTTGAGACTGTGGTCCAAGCTCTGTTCAGGTCATTGACTATGTCCTCCTATGTAGCTCTGGGCTAATTCCTGAACTTTCTCAGAATCATCCTTATCCCACGAGGTGAGATCTTGTTTGGATCCCCAGACCAAGTAAGATTGACAGTCACCGTCTTCCATTTTCTAATAATTGCGCCACCAGTTGTTGCTTTTCACCAAGCTGCTTGCCTATTGTCCTGTAGCCTATCCTAGTTTTGTGCAGTTCTACAATTTTGTCCCTGGTGTCCTTAAACAGCTATTTGGTCTTGGCCATGGTGGAGAATTTGCAGTGTGATTGATTGAGTGTGTGAAAAGGTATATAGGTAATGTGGTGCCCCTGACCTGGTAAGGCACCACTGAGTACTGCACCCATGCTGGTGCTCAGGTAATCCAGAAGGCTGACCGAGGTGTGACTACACAGGCGCATAGTAATCAGGTCTCACACATGTACCTTTGGGAGGATCTCTGAGAGCTTCCAGGAGGGGGCATGGCCTCCATGTCCACTCAAGGGGTGTGGTTGAGAGCCTGGTTGCTAGGCGGCATAGGCAGTCACAGTGGGGAAAGAGGAAGAGAAGGAGGAACAAGCAGTGTGAAGCAGAGGAGAGAGGAGTGAGGAGTTGAGAAGTGGAGCTCAGACAGAGCAGACGTGCAGAACCCACGAGTGAGCCAGTTTAGTGTGCAGCTCAGGGAGAGCAGACGTGAGCAGCAGACCCTGGAGCTTTTGAAATCTAACAGCATCCGCGCAGTGACTACTGACGGGGGGAGATCGGTCACCTAGTAGTGCCACCCGAAATCCACCCAAGGCTAAAGAGAGAGCAAACAGGTGGCAGAGTAAGAGGACTGCTGGGGGAGGTACCAGGCCCGCAAAGGGTAACAGGTCCCGGTGCAGAGATAGATTCATCTTTTTTCTGTCAAACCTGCCTGAGGGGGCATTTCAGACCCTCAAGACAACACCACAGAGTCCGCAACCCCGTAGCAAAGAGAAGGCCCATAGTTCACAGGAGGCTAGCAGCCAGAGTGACCTAGTCCAGGCTATGAGCAAACGGGCCGAAACGAGGGGAGCAGAAACTTCCCTGGGTGGCCCTCGTAGAGACTGCAGGTCGGGGTCATCACAAACAACAGAAGGGCTAGAGAAGGCGAGTCAGTAGCCACCCTCACAAGTCAGCCTGAAGGACGCCTGGTTCCAGCCTGGTTCATCCCAGCTACACCCGGGTTACTCACCCTGCCACCATCAGTGAGTAAAATCCCTGAAAGACTGTTTAGACTGTGCCTGAGTCATTCTGCGCCTTGTGGTTCCACACACCTACACAGGGTCCTGGGGCTTGCCTCACTCTCGGGAGGCCACTACAACTGACTGCACCCACCATCAGCCCCAGGCATCCCTTAATCTGCAGTGGCGGTCACCCTGACCGCAATACCGAGAGTAGCGTCACGACAATCCTAAGAAGACATTTTACCTGTGACCAGACTGTTCCATCCATATGGAGTCCCTGAAGGTAATGCACCGACACAACACCTGTGGTGCTTCACAGTAACAAGGTCAAACAGATGCAATTAATACAGGTAATGAGTACAGAGTAAGAGGGCTTCTAAACCCTTGACCCTAGGACGATTTTACATTTTTCATTTTCATTTTTTCCTCCCCTTCTTACGAGAGGCATAACTTTTTTCTTTCACACTTGATTTTCCTCAATTCATGGGCAGTTATTTTGCGCCTTTTTTGCCCAACACGCCTCTTGCGACCCTGTTGTCTATTTGCCATGAAACGCTTGATTGTTCAGTGATCTTGCTTCAAAAGTTTGGCAATTTCAAGACTACTCACAATTTTGGACTTTTCAGAGCCCGTCAAATCTCTCTTCTGACCCATTTTACCAAAGGAAAGGAAGTTGCCTAATAAGTATGCACCCCTTGTATAGAGTGTTGATGTAATTACACCACACCTCTACTCATTACAGAGCTGCACATCACCTTATTTCCTTAATTGGTAGTTGGCTCTCAAGCCTATACAGCTTGGAGTAGGACAACATGTATAAAAATTATCATGTGATCAAAATACTCATTTGCCTAATAATAGAAAAAATAAAAAGACCAGCTCACCAATCAGGGGATTCCTAATAGCCAGAACGGTTCACGGAAAAGTAGGTAGCAGAACCTCACTACGGATAAATTTCAGGAGAGAAAAATCCAGCATGCAGTTCCAGTTGATATTAGTTAAAAATATTTCTTTATTCAAAAGGTTAGATAAAATTCCATTCTTCCATATTTATAAAAAAAAACTGCATAGCAGTGTCTATTGGATCCAATAGAGATCCTCCCTGGAGCTTCTTTGCAGCTCCATACCGCTTAAAAAGATACACTATCTGGAGTATATTATTAGGTGACACCTGTCCAACCTAGGGTTGAAGGTGGTGAGGTAAGGATCATCACAATTTATCAGCCACCATGCGGTCAACTATGGCCATGGGAGACAGTATCTTGCGCTGCAACCACTTCTGTATTAGGTGAAGCAAATCATATCCTTGCAACCTGGCCAGCTTGGAAAGCTTAAACTCCCACTGATATACCCACTGGGCCTGAACTAACACATTTACACAAAGTTGTGCCAGGATCTCACCCTTGATGACTACGTAGTCCACTGCTTGCTTAAGAGGTAGGTCATGCTAGGCCTTTTGGGTCCTGATGCCAGAAATGTACCAATGACTTCTAACCATTGGCCCTGGTATAGACCATCCCTTTATACCGCTCTCTCAAATATATCCAGAAGGGACTCAACGTCATCAATGTCTTCCATTTTGGGGATGGCCGGATAAGCCGCTTTCCTTATATCATGAACCACCTCCTGTAGTTCCTGCTGACTGAGCCAACATCACATGGTGTAGTAGCAGCTGATTGGTCTCCTGCTGTAGCCGACTAGTCTCCTGATCAAATTTCTGCTGTTGCCAAGTAACCTCCTCCAAACTGGCGCCGCCATAGTGCCCAGGCGCCCAGGAACCGGCTGCTGTTCTTGGCCTTGCCTCGGGTCGTCCAGTTGGCTGCTCCTTCCACCACGTCTAAGTGTGGAGAGGCGGCTAGTGCACATGCGCGCGCCGATTTACCCCAGCCAGAGTCTAAGCCCGGTGTTTTGCCTAGTGAGCATGCTCAGCCTAATTGTGTAATTTCTGAGACTAAGTCCTCAGTTCAGGCTACTAAGCATGCTCCCACAATTAATCCTAACAGCCTCTTTGCACAGGTACTTGGACTTCATGATGTGTCTAAGTTCTGGGATGTGCCTACTGAGCATGCTCAGGCAGATAGTCTGATTTCTGAGTCTGTTGTTCAGGCTACTGATCATGCTCAGGCACTTAGTGCATCAGAGGCTAGGTCCGGTAAGGAACTCACTGAGCATGTCCGTGAGGTGGCAGGCCCTGATAGGGCAGAGGGTGTCAGGTGTCCTAATGACGTGGCCACTCCAGACTGGCTCACAGAGGCCCACCCCCTATGATCTGGCACCTCACCATTGGTTGTCAGACGATGACTGGTGACGTGTTTGAGGCGTAGCTGCCATGAGGTCATCAATGATGTGGCGGTTCCGGATAGGCCGTTGGTGACGTCGCTGATGATATGGCACTCTGCTATTGGACCTTGGTGGTTCCACCCTGGATTTGGGGCTGATCTAGGTTTTAAAAGGTGCTGGAGACAACATGGAGGGGCGCAGTCTTCACTCATATTCACTTAGAATTCATGTATAGCAATTTTTCTGATGATGATGGTGACAGCTTGGATTGATCTGCTGTTGGGTTAAAGTTCTTGACGTTTTTAATACAATAACTTCCCATCTGAGGAACAAAAAAAAAAAAATTCACTTAGAATTCATGGTGGCATAAGCCTTGTTGGAAGCGGTAGGTTAGGGCTAGGCGAACGGGGCCTCTCACGCCAAGATTCGTGGCTCAACACATGAGGGTCAGGCGCCGTGCTTCCTTGCTACCATTCCTGTTGTGCTATAGCAGTCCAGTGGCATTAACTGGGCTGTGGCTGCTGCGTCACCTGTCCAGTTGTGCCTCCTATGCACATGGGCAGCATACCTGCTGCGTCACCTGTCCGAGAGTGCCCTCTACGCACACGGACAACGCACCTGTTGCGCCACCTGTCTGGTTGGGCCTTCTACGCGCACGGACTGCATACCCCAGGACCCCTGTGGAAATAACAGGGTGTTCCAGGATTGGGAGTGTGAACCTGTTGTCCTCCTTGGCTTCCCAGTCAACTCTACTGGTGTGATCCCTTGGCCTGATGTGTCCTATACACACGTGGCCATTCGAGTAGTGACCAGAAACGCTAATCGAAGGACCGCTCAGCCTGTCGTGTCTGACACACGTGGCCGACAGGGCACTGTCGCAGCTGTCTTCTCGGTCAACGCTACCTGGTCACCATCCGGTCTGACGTGTTCCCTGCACACGTGGTCGGGGTTGCGCCAATTCTATCGACATGCTAACTGGGTTGTCGTCCGGTCTGACGTGTTACTACACATGTGACCGGTTCCCTGGGTTATCTCAGAGCCATCCAGCTCTATAGTCTCTGCCTAACCCACAGGGTGCCAGCAGCTCCATTACCATCTGGAGCACGGTGGGCCCTGACTGGCGATTGGGATATATACCTCCTGGTCCTAGTCTTCCGATTCCCCCGTAACACTCCTGCTGCTAATTAAATATCTGCTGATGCCGAGAAGGTTCCTGCTGCTAATTAAATATCTGAATAAATATCTGCTACGGCCAAGTGGCCTCTGTGAGCACTTTCACCACAGCCTGCATCTCCACAGATATCTCAGATTGAGCATGCAACAATTGTTTTTCCCAGGACATTTATTGGCACCCAGCCAGGAGAGCAAATATAAATAGTAGAGGCCTCAGTGCCTATGACCACATTCAAGCCACCAAATGCAGGATATCATTTCTGGCAGCAAATGGCAGTGATGCAGAAAAGAGGCACACGGGTTTTCAGTCCAAAAAGTCAGTATTTTATTCACACTGATAACAAACAAAGTCTTACTTCAGATAATAATGCAAAGGAAAAGTTCAACTTGACAAACAACTTAACAAACGTTCTAGAATTGCCAGGCCATTCAGGTACGGGTTTTATCTACAAAGATTGCTTCAGTTCTCCAGCCCAACCACCTACCACAATACGTTCTGGCTGCCTATTTTATGCTGTGCTAATCCTGCAGTTGTGCACCCCAGGCATTGCCCCACAAACCCAGATTATCAGAGATGTTCGATGGCAAGTTTGACTGGCAGTTGCTGGGAGAAATAAACCTTGATTCCATCATTGCACTCTTCACTGTATTAAAATATATACAGTATACATATATTTATATATATAAGAGCCATCATGATTACTTGCTAATCCCGCTCCCGCACATTATCTCTGTCCCCGCATATGCCCACATGCGGCCCCACCCCTGCCCACACGCGGTCCCACCCAAATGTGGCTCCACCCACACTTGGCCTTGCCCCTGTGGCTCTGCCTACACGTGACCCCGCCCACATGTAGTCCTACCCACACGCGGCTCCGTCCACATGTGGCTCCACCCACAAGCAGCTCCACCCACATGTGGCTCTGCCCCGCACATTACTGCTCTGCCCACACATGCCCCCTATCCACACATGGTCCCGCCCACACATGGCTCCACCCCCACGTACCCCCCATGTGGCCCCACCCCCATGCATCTCTGCCCACATGCAGCTCCGCCCTTCACACATTACCGCTGCGCCCACACGTGGCCCCGCCCATACATTTTTACGTGGCCCTGCCACACCCCACCCGCGGCCCCACCCCACCCACATGCGCTCCCGCCCACACACGGCTCCATCCACACGGGGCTCCTGCCCTCACACTTACCCTTTGACCACTGCTGCACAGCATTAAGCTACTTTATATTACCTTTGAACCAGTTTTTCTGTAATGAAAACAGTAGATCCACCCAGTATTTTGTAGGACAAGTCCTGAATCATTGTTGTGATATCCCTAACAAATCGAAATATATTGGTTCTCATTTTTATGTTTATGGGATTGGATTGCTACTGTTAGTCCACAATCTGATTTTCTCCACCAGAATATGGTTTTCTATTCATTATCTCTATACATAGGCATTATCCTGCTGATTTATAACAGTCCCTCAGAGGTTCACTTAACCATCTTCATCCTATTTACCTAGTCATTGAAGAAGGCTTATGCCAAAAACGTTTTGTTTGTTTTATGGACTGTCAACCTTGAAATAAAATACATAACAAATTTTTGGAGACACATCAAATTTCTGAGTGCCAAACTTTTTTTGAATATTGTTATACATTTTCTTCTGAGCACCTACCATACGGTGAGCAGAGTCATATTCTTGAACACTAAAATGTACCAGGCACAACAATTTGCAATTTCTAATTCTGCAACACCATGAATGTTTCCAGAAACTAAATCGTCACTGCACCCACTGATGAATTCCCAGAGGGGTGTAATTTAAAAAATTTGGATTTCTTCTGTTCTGGCACTCGAGGGCTCTGCAAATGGAGTCTGCAAAGAATTCTAGGAAAATCTGTGCCCAAAAATCAAATGGCTCCCTACAGTCACACATATTGCCACATTCAGGAGAAATTGTGTAACACATTATGAGGCATTTTTTTGTACCTATTCCCTTTGTGAAAATTGGAAATCTGGGTTTAAAACAACATTTTAGTGTTAAATATGTAATTTTTTTTTGTTTACAGCCTAATAGTATAACATTTTGTGACACCTGTAGTGTCAATATGCTCACTGCACCACTGGATGAATTCATTGAGGGGTGCAGTTTGTAAAATTAGGCTACTTGTGGGAGGTTTCTGCTGTTTTTGCACCTTAGGGGCTCTGCCAATATGACATGGCAACCGCAAACAACTCCAACTAAATCTGCACTCCAATATAGCACTCCTTCAATTCGTCTCTTTGTACTGCACTTCAAAAGTAGTTTTTAACTACATATGTGGTACTGGCATACTCAGGAGTAGAGTTGAGTGCGGTTCGTGGTTCGTGGTTCTCCAGTTCGAGGTTCGAGTTATTTTGGGGGGTGTTCTAGATAGAACTAGAACTCGAGCTTTTTGCTAAAAGTTCATTAGCTCGAGTTCGTGAACGGTTCTATCAGCAAAAAGCCTAGCTAATTACTAGCTGGCTTTTCACTGTAATAGTGTGAGTCACTCTGTGATTCACACTATTATCAAATTTCAGCCTCTAGTGTTCGGGGGCTGCGCATTTAGATCATTGCTGCTGGGATAATGGCGATCGCCATTTTTTTTTTCTGCCTTCCCTAAACGCGCGTGTAGTGGGGCGGGCCAGCATGTCAGCGAATCCCAGACACACACACGGCTAAGTGTACTTTTTGCCAGACAAGCAAGGGCATGTGTCATAGGCTGTCCATGTCACATGTCCTTGCATTATAAAAACGGACATTTTCCCTCAGGACTCCATTATGTGCATTCTACGTCTGGGTGTCAGTCCCCGCTCACGCAGCTCCTGTCGCCGGTCCTGCTGTGTACGCTATACACACAGCGCTCTACTCATTATGGACAGAAGTTTATTTCAGCACCTCTGCATTGCACCTTCAAGCTCATTTTTACTAAGCTATTATAATAGCAAACACTGAGGAAACTTAGTGGCATCCTAAAAGTGGCTGTTGGACTCCATTAGTGTCCCACTGGTGCCAAGCAATTTCCAGCACTTCTGCATTGCACCCTCAAGCTCATTTTTACTAAGCAATTATAATAGCAAACACTGAGGAAACTTAGTGGCATCCTAAAAGTGGCTGTTGGACTCCATTAGTGTCAAACTGGTGCCAAGCAATTTCCAGCACCTCTGCATTGCACCCTCAAGCTCATTTTTACTAAGCTTTTATAATAGCAAACTGTGCTGCCAGTTTAAGGGCCATAGTTGCATTGTCAGGGATAGTCAGTGTTGTTTCTTCTGCTGTCAATAAAGCTAGACCACCTCTGCAATCTACACCACCTATCAATTTTTATTACCACATTTTAAGTGGACAATCTTTTCGCTATCAAAATGAGTGGCAAAATGACAGATGCTGGTGGAAAAGGGAGCAGGCGTGTTGGAAAAGGAAAAAAAGGTGTTGTCCGTGGGGAAGGTACCAAAACTACATTAACATCTGCTGAAGATATGCCATCTTCCAGCAAAAGTAAGATGTCTACTATTTTCCGTGGACAATCCGATGTGCTCCCTTTTTTACGGACCTGAACAACTGTAAGAAAGGTAGATGCACAAAAAAAGAACATGCTTGAATGGATCTCAAGTGCTCCAACAAGTGCCCTCTCCTCCGCCTCAACTACCACATAAAAAAAAACAGTCCTCTGAGTTGTCATCCCAATCCCACTTGCTTTCTCCCAGCTCTCAAGTCTCCATCCGCCCTGCACAGTATGGAGGAACAGAGATCGCTGAGTCTGCAGAGCTGTTCAGTCACACTATAGCCTGGGAATCAGAGGTATGCTCCCAAGCTACAGTGAGTACAGACTAGGAAATGGTCTGCAGTGATGCCAAGAACCTTTGTGACTCAGATTCAGGCCGTGATGACCAAGTTTCTGAGCATAATGTTGACCCTTATTCAGAAACTGTAACACCTGTTGTTAGAGACAATGAGGAACATACTGATGACGATGAGACGCAGATACCAGATTTGGGTGACAACTTAAATATTTGGTCAGGGCAGCAAGAGGCTAGGTCTGAGGGTGAGGGGAGTGCAAACACAACGCTTGATGAGAAAGTTCTAGATCCCACCTACTGTCAACCCACAGTCAGGCACTCGAGGAGGTCAACAGAGGCGGTGGAGGAGGATGCAACTGACGACGAAGTAACCTTGCGCCTTCCTGGACAGAGTCGGAGTACTGGTAGCACGTCTACAACTGCATCCTCAGCCACCACTCTGCCTCTGAGCACTTGTCGAGGTGGCTCAGCAGGTCGCATGTCCTCTAAACCTTGCCTAGCCTGGTCCTTTTTTGACCTTGCAAAGGATCGTCCAAATCATGTGATCTGTAAAATTTGTCAGGAATCTGTTAGTAGAGGCAAAAACCTCAGCAGTTTGACAACTTCTTCCATGAATCGTCACATGAATAAATATCATATGTCCCAGTGGGAAGCTCACCGTGCTGCAATGCGACCTAGCAGCGCGGACCATCCACCGCCTGCCCCTTCCAGTGCATCCACGCACTCTTCATCTTCTAGGACTGTGGGGACAGCTGTCACACCTGGTTTTCCACGCACACCTTCCACCACTGTAACCGCAACAGGCAGTTTACTTGGTAGGTCATCAGTTGGTTTGGAAAAGGAAACAAGTGCGTGTGTACAGCTCTCTCAGACATCGATAGCACCAACCTGCATTTTTCAAAGGACACCCTACTCAACACTGTCTACACAGAGCAGCTAGATCTCTGTCCCTCAGATAAGGACAAATAAAAGGCCATTTCCTGTGACCCATGACAAAGCTAAGAGGTTGACTTTATCCCTCTGTAAGCTCTTGGCTACCGAAATGCTGCCTTTCTGCCTGGTGGACACAAAGGATTTTAGAGACCTATGTCTGTTGCTGTGCCCCAGTACCAGATGCCCAGTCGCCACTACTTCTCTAAGAAAGGTGTACCTGTGCTACACCAGCATGTCACACACAACATCACCGCTTCCTTGAGAAACTCTGTGTGTGAAAGGGTGCATTTCACCACCGATACATGGACCACTAAGCATCGACAGGGACGTTACATGTCGCTGACTGGGCACTGGGTAACTATGGTGATAGATGGTGAAGGGTCTGCTGCACAAGTCTTGCTGTCCCCGCGACTTGTGTGTCAATCCTCTGTCTGTCCAAGTTCCGCCACTTCTTCTGCCTCCTCAACCTCGTCTGGGTCCACCACCTCCGCCCCAAGCCCGCCTGGTCAGGCCACCAGCGTTGTAACTGCGCAGAAGGAATCACGCACCCCTCATTACTATGCTGGCAGCAGAGTGCAACGGCATCAGGCGGAGTTTATCTTAAAATGTCTTGGAAATAAGAGTCACACAGCGGCTGAGTTGTGGGCAGCTCTGGAGACTGAGTTCGGTAAATGGTTGTCTCCACTCAACCTGCAGCCTAATAAGGCTGTGTGCGACAATGCTGCAAACCTGGGTGTGGCCCTTCGCCTGGGCAAGGTGACACACATGCCTTGTATGGCTCACGTGTTGAACCTTGTTGTCCAGCAATTTTTAACACACTATCCCGGCCTAGATGGCCTTCTGAACAGGGCACGAAAACTGTCTGCTCACTTCCGCCGTTCAACCACCGCAGGTGAGCGACTTTCATCACTCCAGAAGTCTTTCGGCCTGCCGGTTCATCACCTGAAATGCGATGTGCCGACACGCTGGAATTCGACTCTCCACATGTTACAGTGACTGTGGCAGCACCGCCGAGCACTGGTGCAATACGTCATGACGTATAGCCTGGGCCAACGAGATGCAGAGGTGAGGCAGATCACCCTGATGGAGTGGTCTCAGATCAAGGACCTATGCACCCTTCTGCACAGTTTCGACATAGCGACGAATATGTTTAGCGCTGACAATGCCATTATCAGCATGACAATTCCAGTCATTTACATGCTGGAGCACACGCTAAACACTATTCGGAGTCAGGGGGTGGGACAACAGGAAGGGGAGGAACTACAGAAGGATTTATATGCGCAATGGACAACAACATCACCAAGGTCCAGACGTTCATCATCACCAAGGCGGCAGGCATGGGACCATGGGGGACAGAGATCAACAAGGGCGCATAGTAGCAGGCGAAATGTTGAGTAAGGTGCAGGAGAACATGAAGAAATGGAGGACAAACTGTCCATGGACATGGAAGACTCAGCGGATGAGGGAGACCTTGGTCAAATTTCAGTTGAAAGAGGTTGGGGGTAGATGTCAGATGAAGAAAGAACGGTTAGCACCTCTATGCCACAAACACAGCGAGGACTTGGTCCACATGGCTGCGCAAGACACATGAGCGCCTTCTTGCTGCACTACCTCCAACATGACCCTCATATTGTCAAAATTAGAAGTGATGATGACTACTGGATTGCCACACTATTAGATCCCTGGTACAAGTCCAAATTTTGTGACATAATTCCAGCCATAGGAAGGGACGCACTTATGCAGGAGTATCAGCAAAAGTTGTTACTCGATCTTAACTCGGCTTTTTCACCAAACAACCGTGGTGCACGGAGTGAATCTCCCAGTTGTAACTTGACAAACATGGGACGGTCTCGTCATCTTCAACAGTAAGCCCGTACCAGCAGCACCGTATTTGGTGCTGGTAACAGCATTTTTATTGAATCTTTTCATAATTTTTTTAGACCATCCTTTGCAAGGCCACCAGAGACAACAAGTCTGACACATAGTCAACAGCTTGAAAGGATTATACAGGAGTATCTCCAAATGAACATCGATGCCATGACTTTGCAAATGGAGCCTTGCTCATTTTGGGCTTCAAATCTTGAAAAATGGCCAGAGCTCTCCACTTCCGCCTTGGAGATTTTGTTGTGTCCAGCTGCCAGCGTTGTCTCTGAACGTGTCTTCAGTGCTGCTGGGTGTGTGCTGACATATAAGCGCACGCGTCTGTCCAGTGACAATGTGGACAGACTAACGTTCATTAAAATTAACAAGTCATGGATCCACAAGGAATTTACTACCCCTGTGTCATCCTGGGGAGAGTAAATGCTTGTGGATTTGGAATGTGCTTAATGCAAATCAAAATATCCTGTTTGCAACTAAGGCACAAGTGCTGCCACTGATGGGGTGTCTGTGTGGCCCAATTTTTGGAAAAAAGGGAGACTCCGCTTGGAGTAACCCTTGCTTGCTGTGTTTTTTAAAAGGAGCCAAGATGAACAATTCATGGTTCAGCAAAGACTTTGCTACCTACCCTGGTGTCATCCTGGGGACGGTTAAGTATGGCGTATTTTTTAATGTGCTTGATGCAAATCTACTTGTGAAGTGTACAACTGGGGCACAAGTGCTGCCACTAAAGGGGTGGGTGTGTGTGGGGCCCAATTTTTGGAAAAAAGGGAGACTCCGCTTGGAGTAACCCTTGCTTACAGTGTTTTTAAAAATGATCCAAGATGAACAGAGCTGGGATCAGGAAAGACTTTGCTACCTACCCCGGGGTCATCCTGGGAACGGTTAAGGATGGCGTAATTTTGAATGTGCTTGATGCAAATGTACCTGTGAAGTGTACAACTGGGGCACAAGTGTTGCCACTGAAGAGGTGGGTGTCTGTGTGGCCCAATTTTTGGAAAAAAAGGAGACTCCGCTTGGAGTAACCCTTGCTGTGTTTTTTAAAAGGAGCCAAGATGAACAATTCATGGTTTAGCAAAGACTTTGTTACCTACCCTGGTGTCATCCTGGGGACGGTTAAGTATGGCGTATTTTTGAATGTGCTTGATGCAAATCTAGCTGTGAAGTGTACAACTGGGGCACAAGTGCTGCCACTGATGGGGTGGGTGTCTGTGTTGCCCAATTTTTGGAAAAAAGGGAGACTCCGCTTGGAGTAACCCTTGCTGTGTTTTTTAAAAGGAGCCAAGATGAACAGATCTGGGATCAGCAAAGACTTTGCTACCTACCCCGGTGTCATCCTGGGGACGGTTAAGGATGGCGTTTTTTAGAATGTGCTTGATGCAAATCTACCTGTGAAGTGTACAACTGGGGCACAAGTGCTGCCACTGAAGGGGTGGGTGCCTGTGTTGCCCAATTTTTGGAAAAAAGGGAGACTCCGCTTGGATTCACCTTGCGGTGTTTTACATGATTTTAAAAGGGCATGCCATGCCTATATCTGTGTCTCATCCTCTTTTCCTTGTAACACTGTTTTGCTTAAGCATGAGAATTTTGTTCTTGTCACTTTCCCATGTGTTTGTGTTGTGTTGTGAGTTGTTTGTCACCTGTTGGACACCTTTGAGGGTGTTTTCTAGGTGTTTTTATGTGTTTGTGATTGCCTCCCATTGTTTCCTATGCGGTTCGCTGAATCGGTTCGCCGAACCGAACTCGAACGAGACCTCCATTCGGCGAACCGAACTCGAGCCGAACCACGACCGGTTCGCTCATCTCTATTCACGAGGTCGAGTCCCGGCCGTCCTGGTGAAGAATTTAATATGTTTATAAATATTATTTATTTGTAATTATAATTTAATTTAATTATGCCTTGGGGGGGAGGAGCCGGACATCAGCTGTGAGCCGCGGGACACTCGGCTGCATTACTCTCTCCTCTTTCTCCTCTTTCTCCTCTTTCTCCTCTCTCTCTTCTCTCTCTCTCCTCTCTTTCCTCTCCTCTCTCTCTCCTCTCTCCCTCTTCTCTCTATTCTCTCCCTCTTCTTTCTCTTCTCTCTCTCTTCTCTCTCTCTTCTTTCTCTCTCCTCTCTCTCTCCTCTCTCCTCTCTCTCTTCCTTCCCTCTCTTCTCCCTCTCTTCTCTCTCTCTTTTCTCTCTCTCTCCCTCTTCTCTCTCTTCTCACTATTTTCTTCTCTCTTTTCTCTCCTCTCTCTCTTCTCTCTCTTCTTTCTATCTACTCTCTCTCTCCTCTCTCTCTTGTCTCTCTCTTCTCTCTCTTCTCTCTCTCTCGCTCTTCTCTCTCTTCTCTCTTCTCTCTCTCTTCTCTCTCTCCTCTCTCCTTTCTCTCTCTTCTCCCTCTTCTCTCTCACTTCTCTCTCTTCTCTATACTTTCTCTCTCATCTCTCTCTCTTCTCTCTATCTCTTCTCTCTCTCTCCTCTTTCTCTCCTATCTCTCTTCTCTCTCCTCTCTCTCCTCTCTCTCTTCTATCTCCTCTCTCTCTCTTCCCTCTCTCTTCTCTCTTTCTCCTCTCTCTTCTCTCTATTCTAATTCCTCTCTCCTCTCTTCTCTCTTCTCACTCTTCTCTCTCTTCTCTCTCTCCTCTCTCTTCTCTCACTTCACTCTCTCGCTTTTCTCTCTCTTCTCTCTATTCTCTCTCTCTTCCCTCTCTCTCTCTTCCCTCTCTCCTCTCTCTCTCCTCTCTCTCTCCTCTCTCTTCTCTCTCTTCTCTCTCTCCTGTCTCTCCTCTCTCTTCTCTCTCTCTTTCCTCTCTCTTTCTCTCCTCTCACCCCGCTATCTTCTCTCTCCTCTTTCTCACTCTTTTATTACTCTCTTTTCTTTCTCTCTTCTATCGCTCTCTCTCCTCTTTCTCTCTCCTCTCTTTCTCCTGTCTCTCTTCTCTCTCTCTCCTCTCTCTCCCCTCTCTCTCCTCTGCCTCCTCTCTCTCCTCTCTCTCTTCTTTCTAGTCTCTCTCTCCTCTCTCTCTTCTCTCTCTCTTCTCTCTCTCCTCTCTCTCCCCTCTCCATCTCTCCTCTCTCTTCTCTCTCCCCTCTCTCTCTTTCCTCTCTCTTCTCTCTCTCTTGTCTCTCTTCTCTCTCTCCTTTCTCTCTCTCTTTTCGCTCTATCTCTTCCTCTCCTCTCTCTCCCCTCTCTCTCCTCTGTCTCCTCTTTCTCCTCTCTCCCCTCTCTCTCTTCTTTCTATTCTCTCTCTTCTCTCTCTTCTCTCTCTCCTCTCTCTCCCCTCTCCATCTCTCCTCTCTCTTTTCTCTCTCCCCTCTCTCTCTCCTCTCTCTCCTCTCTCTCTTCCCTCTCTTCTCTCTCTCCTTTCTCTCTCTCTTTTCGCTCTCTCTCTTCCTCTCCTCTCTCTTTTCTCTCTCTTTTCTTCTCTCTCTTCTCTCTATCTTCTCTCTCTCCTCTCTTTCTCCTCTCTCTTCTCTCTCTCCTCTCTTTCTCCTCTCTCTCTTCTCTCTCTCTCTCTTCTCTCTCTTCTCTCTTTTCTCTTCTCTCTCTCCTCTCTATCTTCTCTCTCTTTTCTCTCACTCATCTCACTCTCTCACTCATCTCTCTCTCTCTATCTCATTTCTCTCTCTCTTATCTTTGTAGCTGAATATTCTACTTCAGGTTTCTCTTCTGCAATACAGAGGTCAAGATTACCAAATCTTCCTATGCTTTTCATTACAGGCAGTGGGTCAATGGGTAGAGCTGCTGCCTAAGGGCTGCTTCTCACTTGCGAGTTTCTCGCAGTAGAGCAATGCGAGAAAAACTCGCATTGAAATCGGACACATGTTAGTCAATGATTCAGCTCTCATCTGCGATTTTTTTCTCAGTCCAAATCGGACCGAGAAAAAAATCGCAGCATGCTGCTTTTTTGCGAGTTTCTCGCACCATTTGTCCCAATGATTTCCTATGGAAGGGGATTAAAAGTAGCATCACACACGCGCACCACCGTTCACATTTGCGAGTGTGGCAGTAACTTCGCACATTAGATGAATGTGACAGCACATTCCCATAGGTTAATTAAATGACACATGTGTAATAGCTTTTATCTAATTAAGATGTTGCATGAAACTAGCATCGCAATCGCAACACACACGCGAGCAAATAGCATCGCACTTGCGTTGCACTCGCACCTAACGTGAACTAAAATCAGCCGAGTATTTTTCAGCCCAGTCGGACCGATTTTACTCGCATAGATGTGTTTCCACCCTAAGGAGAATTAGTTCACGAGGTCGAGTCCTTGCCGTCCTGGTGAAGAATTTAATATGTTTATAAATATTATTTATTTATAATTTAATTTAATTATGCCTTGAGGGGAGGAGCCGGACATCAGCTATGAGCCGCGGGACACTCCTCTACAATCGGAGCAGTTAACGGAATCAGCCTGCATTGCTCTCTCCTCTTTCTCCTCTCTCTGCCTCTTCTCTCTCCACTCCCTCTCCTCTCTCTCGCTCCTCTCTCCCTCTTCTCTCTCTTCTCTCCCTCTTCTTTCTCTTCTCTCTCTCACCTCTCTCTCCTCTCTCTCTCCTCTCTCTCCTCTCTTCTCTCTCTTCCTTCTCTCTCTTCTCTCTCTCTTTTCTATCTCTCCCTCTCCTCTCTCTTCTCTCTCTTTTTTTCTCTCTATCCTCTCTCCCTACTTTCGATCTACTCTATTTCTCTTTCCTCTCTCTCTCTCTTCTCTCTTCTCTCTTTCCCTCTTATCTCTCTTCTCTCTCTTCTTTTTTTCTTCCTCCTCTCTCTCTCTTCTCTCTCTCCTCTCTCTTTCTTCTCTCTTCTCTCTCCTCTCTCTCTTCTCTCTAACTACTCTATCTCTCTCTACTCTCTCTCTCCTCTCTCTCTTCTCTCTTTCTCTCTCTTCTCTCTCTTCTTTCTCTCTTCCTCCTCTCTCTCTCCTCTCTCTCCTCTCTCTCTCTCTTCTCTCTCATCTCTCTATTTTCTCTCTCTTTCTCTCTCTCCCTCTTTTCTCTCTCTTATCTTTTTTTTGCTTTTCTCTCTTCTCTCTCTCCTCTCTCTCTTCTCTCTCTTTTCTCTCACTCATCTTACTCTCTCACTCATCTCTCTCTCTGTCTCATCTCTCTCTCTCATCTTTTTAGCTGAATAATCTACTTCACCTTTCTCTACTGCAATACAGAGGTCAAGATTACCAAATCTTCCTATGCTTTTTATTACAGGCAGTGGCTCAATGGGTAGAGCTGCTGCCTAAGGAGAATTACTTAACGAGTTTGAGTCCTGGCTGTCCCGCTGAAGAATTTAATTTGTTGATAATTATTATATAATTATAATTTAATGTATTAATGCCTTGAGGGGAGGAGCCGGAGATCAGCTGTGAGCCGCAGGACACTCCTCTAAAATTGGAGCAGTTCATGGAATGAGGCTGCATTGCTCTCTCCTCTCTCTCTTCTCTCTCTCTTCTCTCCTCTTTTCTCTCTCTCTCCTCTCTCTCTTCTCTCTTTTCTTTTCTCTCTCTCGTCTTTCTCTCCTCTCTCTCTTCTCTCTCTTTTCCCTCACTCATCTCACTCTCTCACTCATCTCACTCTCTCACTCATCTCACTCTCTCACTCATCTCACTCTCTCACTCATCTCACTCTCTCACTCATCTCTCTCTCTCTGTCTCATCTCTCTCTCTCTCTCATCTTTGTAGCTGAATAATCTACTTCAGGTTTCTCTACTGCAATACAGAGGTCAAGATTACCAAATCTTCCTATGCTTTTCATTACAGGCAGTGGGTCAATGGGTAGAGCTGCTGCCTAAGGCGAATTAGTTCACGAGTTCGAGTCCCGGCCGTCTTGGTAAATAATTTAATTTATTTATAATTTTAAATTATAATTATTATTTATTTATAATTATAATTTAATTTAATTATGCATTGAGGGGTGGAGCCGGACATCAGAGGTGAGCCGCAGGGCACACGTCTAAATCGGAGTAGTTAACGGAATGAGGCTGCATTGCTCTCTCCTCTGTCTCCTCTCTCTCCTATCACTTTTCTCTCTCACTTCTCTCTCTCCACTCTCTTCTTTCTCTCTTCTCTCTCCTCTCTCATCGCTTTCCTCTCTCTCTTCTCTCTTTTCTCTTTCTCTCTCTCTTCTCTCATCTCTCTTCTCTCTCTTCTTTCTCCTCTCTCTCTCTTCTCTCTGTCTTCTCTCTCTCAGACCTGGCGATGATCAGCTGATGCGGTCACCCGATGGAATCAGCAGACACTATAAGTCAAGCGGTGAGGCCGGCTTTTTACCGCCCGGCTGGCTAAACTATCAGCTGATGCTGTCGGACTGCTCTCTTCTCTCTCTCCTCTCTCTCTTCTCTCTCCTCTCTCTCTTCTCTCTCTCTCTCTCTCTCCTCTCTCTCTTCTCTCTTCTCTCTTCTCTCTTTCTTTCCTCTCTCTCTTCTCTCCTCTTCTCTCCTCATCTCTCTCTTCTCTCTCTCTCTCTTCTCTCTCTTCTCTCTCTCTCTCAGACCTGGCAATGATCAGCTGATGCGGTCACCTGACGGAAGAGCTTACACTATAAGTCGAGCGTTGAGGCTGGCTTTTTACCGCCCGACCGGCTAAACTATTAGCTGATGCTGTCGGACAGAAGTCTGCACAGAAGTGTGTATTTTTTTTTTTGCACTGATGCATCAGCTGATTGTATAAAAGCCGTTTTTACAATTGGCTGTTGTGTCATGTGATTCAGGCCCCTGAACCTGACACATCATCTCATTACTTTGCCTTCCAGCAAACCGATCAGATGATATTGGATCTGGATTGGATGGCGCGGGACCCTTGACCCAGGATTACTACGGAGGGGGGTTCTTTATTTTAATAAAGATGGAGTGACTAATTGTGTTGTGTTTTATTTCTAATAAAAATATTTTTCTGTGTGTTGTGGTTTTTTTTATCTGTACTAGAAATTCATGGTGGCCATGTCTAATATTGGCGTGACACCATGAATTTCAGGCTTAGGGGCAGTTTATAATATACAGCTAGCTCTAACTCCATTATTACCCAGTGAGCCACCCATCACCAGGGCAGCTGGAAGAGTTTGATACAGTGCCAGAAGATGGCGCTTCTATGAAAGCACCATTTTCTGGGGCAGCTGTAGACTGCATTTTGCAGCAGGGGTGCCCAGAAAGCTTGGGCACCTTACGCTGCGGATTCTAATGCCCAGCTACCTAGTTGTACCTGGCTGGACACAAAAATTGGGCGAAGCCCACGTCATTTTTGTTTTTTAATTATTTCATGAAATTCATGAAATAATTAAAAAAAAAAAAGGTCTTCCCTATGTTGTTGGTTCCCAGCCGGTTACAAATAGGCAGCTGGGGGTTGGGGGCAGCCCGTAGCTGCCTGCTGTACCTGGCTAGCATACAAAAATATGGCGAAGCCCACGTAATTTTTGGGGGGGGCAAAAAACTCCTGCATACAGTCCTGGATGGAGTATGCTGAGCCTTGTAGTTCTGCAGCTGCGGTCTGCTGTCTGTATGGAGGAGAGCAGACAGCAGCTGCAGAACTACAAGGCTCAGCAAGCTGCATCCAGGACTGTATGCTGGAGGGAGAAACAGGGGGAGCAGAAAAATAAGGCTCAGCATGCTCCATTCACTAGTGTATGCAGGAGAGCAGACAGCAGCTTCAGAACTACAAGGCTCAGCATACTCCATCCAGGACTGTATACTGGAGTTTTTTGCCCACCAAAAAAATGATGCGGGCTTCGCCATATTTTTGTATGCTAGCCAGGTACAGCAGGCAGGTACGGCTGCCCCCAACCCCCAGCTGCCTATTTGTACCCTGCTGGGAACTAAAAATATAGGGAAGCCCTTTTTTTTATTATTTCATGAATTTCATGAAATAATTGAAAAAAGAAAAACGATGTAGGCTTCGCCCCATTTTTGTGTCTAGCCAGGTACAATTAGGCAGCTGGGGATTGGAATCCGCAGCACAGGTTGGCCCGAGCTTTCTGGGCCCGTCTGCTGCAAATTGTAGTCTGCAGCCGCCCCAGAAAATGGCACATTCATAGAAGCACCATCATCTGGCGCTGTATCCAACTCTTCCAGCAGCCTTGATGTCGGGTGGTTTACTAGCTTTGTTTTACTAGCTAGTATTAAGCCAGAGATTCTTAATGTCAGGCAAGTTTGACCTGGCCATTAAGAATCTCTAATAAAGGGTTAAAAAAAAGACACCACACAGAGAAAAAATACTTTAATAGAAATAAATACACAGACACACTTAGAGATGTTTATTACTCCCTCTTATCCCTCCACGATCCATGGTCTTCTGTTTTCTTTCTCCTTCAACACATGCAGCTCTGCTACATCAGCAGCACTGCATGGGAGGAAGATGCTGCTCCCCGTGCAGGCTTTTCACTCTGTGAGTGATCAGTGCTGCTGGCTGTTAGTGGTACCGTCACCGATGACAGATGGGTTGCCATAGCAATGGTGCTCTGATCACATGATTCCCGGTGCCACTGCAGCTGTCACCGCTAACAGGCGCGTTGCTATGGCAACGGTGATCTCCGTTATTTACCGGCTGTGTCAGCCGGTCAATAATGGAACGGGGAAGCAGAACGGGGAGTCGACCGTGTGCCAGAGCATGTCGCCGGTACACGGCGATACACAAACGTGCACCGTGTACCGGAGAGTGCAATGACAGGACCTAGCATGACGTCAAAGCCATGTGACCAGTCTGTAGCCAATGAGATAATAGACACGTGACTGGTCATATGGCTATTTTGACGTCACGATAGGTCATGCATCACTGCTGGTTACCGGGAGGACGCAGCGATTACCGATGGAAAAGCGGCGGGAGACAGAGTGCATGACACATCGCGGGCACCGGTAAGTGTTATGGCAATGTTTATTAACTGTATCTGTACATTTATAATGTGTTTTTATGTGTTTGTGATTGCCTCCCATTGTTTTCAATGGGGTTCGAGAGGTTCATCGAACGGCTCGTCGAATGGGGCACCAAACCGAACTCGAACTCCAGGGGGGTGGCTCATCTCTACACAGGAGAAAAAAGTACTGCCAGGGCATAAACCAATGAAAGACAGGATAACTCTTTTTTTTTGTGCTAAAGTTAGTGGTGATTGCAAACTGAAGCAATTACTGGTGTACCATTCAGAAACTCATAGAGTATTTAGCAGAAACAATGTGATTAAAAGTAAACTGTGTTATGTGGAGGCAAACAAGAAGGCATGGGTCACAAGGGCAATTTTCATTGAGTGGATGAATGAAGTGTGTACCCTTACAAAAATCAAACCAGGTGTATATAGTTTATTTAACATTTCCCAAAAAAATCCACGTCCAAAAGCGCACCAATGCACCTTCATTTTCAAATAAAAAATAAACGAAAATATTTTATTATTAGGGTAAACTGTATGTGCCTGGTTTGATATTTATGTGTGCTACATATGGCCCAACTGTGAAAAAATACCTCAAGCATAATCATTTTCCCCTTAAGTGCCTCCTGTTAATGGACAATGCTCCTTTTCATCCTCCTGGTTTGCAAGACACATTGTTGGAAGAGTTCAGTTTCATCACAGTGAAGTTCTTGCCCCCTAATACCACACCTTTGAAGTAACCGAAGATACAGAATTGTCCTTAAGAAAGTTCTGGAAAAAAAACATTTCAACATTCTCAACTACATTAGTTTCATAGATAAGGCTTGGCAGGGAGTGACATCAGGACATTGACATCTGCCTGGAAGAAATTATAGCCAGGATGTGTCCTTGAGAGAGATTTTGAAGGGTTTGACCCTCCCTCTCATGACCCTACAAATGTGGTGCAGTCAGTTGTTGATTTGGGGACATCCATGGGTTTGGAGGTGAATGGTGAGGATATGGAGGAGTTAGTGGATGACCACAGTGAAGAACTCACCACTAGTGATAAGCGAGCATGCTTGTTACTACTCGGTACTCGCACGAGTATCACTGTACTCGGTCTACTCGGCGGGGACCGAGTAATCTCGCGATACTCGTGCTGTACTCGTGGTCTTCATCCCTGCATGTTGGCGCTCTTTTGAGAGCCAGCCCTCATGCAGGGATTGGCTGGCAGACCACTGCAATGCCACAGCACTGTTAGTTGTGGAATTGCAGTGATTGGCCGGCCTGCACAGCGTGACCGAGCCTCTATACCGGCGGGCGCGCTGTGCTCTGCTCACAGCTATCCAGACAGTCAGTGCAGGGAGAGTGTCGCTGCTTCAGGGAAAGTTTTGCGGCCCTTTATAGCTATTTCCGTATCAGGGCTGCAAACAGTGTGACCAAAAGTCCTTCTCAGGACTATTCTAGTTGTATACAGGCAGGCAGGGTATAGCCAGGTCGGAGTACAGTAGCAGAGTCCTTCTCAGGACTATTGTTGCTGTATACAGGCAGGGTATAGCCAGGTTGGAATACAGGCTAGTGACCAAAAGAGTCCTTGTCAGGACTATTGTAGCAGTATACAGGCAGGCAGGCAGGAAGGGTATATAGCCATTCCTAGTGGTGACCGTATACCAGCCTTCATCATATCTGGGGCTGGTGTACACAGTCTAAAACAGTCCTGATAGTGTCAGACTTCTCAGCAATTGTCGCTCCTAAAACCTGTGTTAGGTTCTTAGTGCGTCCGTGCTTGCATTTAAAAAACGCACGTGTGTGCCTGTCGGTGGCAGCATACAGGTGCACTTGTGTGCGTTTTTACAAAAATATTATATAACGCACAAGTGTAGTGTATAATACACGTCAGTCAGCAGTGGCTGATAGTGTCAGAGTTCTTAATTTTTGCTCCTAAAACCTGTGTTAGGTTCTTAGTGCGTCCGTGCTTGCATTTAAAAACCGCACGTGTGTGCCTGTCGGTGGCAGCGTACAGGTGCACTTGTGTGCGTTTTTACAAAAATATTATATAACGCACAAGTGTAGTGTATAATACACGTCAGTCAGCAGTGGCTGATAGTGTCAGAGTTCTTAATTTTTGCTCCTAAAACCTGTGTTAGGTTCTTAGTGCGTCCGTGCTTGCATTTAAAAACCGCACGTGTGTGCCTGTCGGTGGCAGCGTACAGGTGCACTTGTGTGCGTTTTTACAAAAATATTATATAACGCACAAGTGTAGTGTATAATACACGTCAGTCAGCAGTGGCTGATAGTGTCAGAGTTCTTAATTTTTGCTCCTAAAACCTGTGTTAGGTTCTTAGTGCGTCCGTGCTTGCATTTAAAAACCGCACGTGTGTGCCTGTCGGTGGCAGCGTACAGGTGCACTTGTGTGCGTTTTTACAAAAATATTATATAACGCACAAGTGTAGTGTATAATACACGTCAGTCAGCAGTAGCTGATAGTGTCAGAGTTCTTAATTTTTGCTCCTAAAACCTGTGTTAGGTTCTTAGTGCGTCCGTGCTTGCATTTAAAAACCGCACGTGTGTGCCTGTCGGTGGCAGCGTACAGGTGCACTTGTGTGCGTTTTTACAAAAATATTATATAACGCACAAGTGTAGTGTATAATACACGTTAGTCAGCAGTGGCTGATAGTGTCAAAGTTCTTAATTTTTGCTCCTAAAACCTGTGTTAGGTTCTTAGTGCGTCCGTGCTTGCATTTAAAAACCGCACGTGTGTGCCTGTCGGTGGCAGCGTACAGGTGCACGATTTGCACAAACTTTGATATAACGCCCAAGTCTAGTGAATACACGTCAGCACAGCATTGCAAAATGCGCAAGGGCGTTGGCAAGGAACAAGGAAGTGGACGTGATGGTGGTGCAGGCAGAGGCCGAGGTCGTGGGCAAGCTCTAATTTTGCCACAACAAAGGGCCACATCTAGTCGCTCGCACGTCCTGTCCCAAATTCTTGGGGACCGCAGCAGTACACCGCTCTTGAACCAAGACCAGTGTCAACAGGTTGTTAGTTGGATAGCGGATAATGCTTCCAGTCAGATTGGCACCACCACAAACACTCTGTCTTCCACACGGTGTCAGTGTCAGTAGCCGTGATACTGCACCCCACATTTCAGAACCTGATCCTCCTTCCTACCACAAGGCTGAGTACACGTCCTCGGACATTAATGATCCCACACTTGGACACTCGGAATAGCTGTTCACGTTTCCATTCGCACATTCTGGCCTCTCGCCAGCTCATGTTGAAGTGGGTCATGAGGAGATCGTATGTACAGATGGCCAAATATTTGAGCAGCCACGTTCTCACGAAGTTGGCAACGTGTCTCAACAAGGGGTGTACGATGATGAGACACAATTGTCAGGAAGTCAGGAGGAGGAGCAGGGTGCGGAAGAGGAAGACGACGTGGTGGATGATCCAGTAACTGACCCAACCTGGCAGGAGGATATGCAGAGCGAGGACAGCAGTGCACAGGGGGAGGGAGGCGTAGCATCCCAACAGGCAGTAAGAAGCAGGGTGGTGGCTCCAGGCAGAAGTCAGGTAACCGTTCCCCGGAACAACAACACGACACAAGGTGCCTGTACAAATGTTAGGTCTTCCCGAGTCTGGCAGTTTTTTAAGTTTGATCCAGATGATTCTAAAAAGGCCATTTGCAACACCTGCCGTGCCAGCATCAGCAGGGGTACCAAAACTAGCAGCCTGACCACCACCAGCATGATCAGGCACATGTCAGCCAAGCACCCGACTTTGTGGGAAATACAACAGAGTCGAGGAGCAGTGCTTGCTAATGTCACTGCTACGTCTTCGCTGGTTGTGCATGCGAGCCAATCCCCTGTCCATGCTGCCTGCGAACAAGCCTCCTCCGGTCCTGCACCTGCAGTTGCCTACGCAGAAATAACACCATCATCAAGCACGTCCTTGTCCCAGCGCAGCGTTCAGTTATCCATTCAGCAAACCTTTGAACGCAGGCGCAAATACACTGCCAACACCCCACATGCCACAGTTCTAAATGCTAACATTTCGCGACTGCTTGCGCTGGAAATGTTGCCTTTTAGGCTGGTGGAGACAGAAGCATTCTGCGACCTGATGGCGGCAGCTGTCCCACGTTACTCGGTCCCCAGCCGCCACTATTTCTCCCGGTGTGCCGTCCCCGCATTGCATAACCACGTGTCACAAAACATCACACGTGCCCTGAACAACGCTGTTTCACCCAAAGTCCACCTAACCACAGACACGTGGACAAGTGCTTGTGGGCAAGGCCGCTACATCTCGTTGACGGCACACTGGGTTAATATTGTGGAAGCTGGGACCCAGTCTGAGCGAGGGACGGAACACGTCCTTCCCACACCAAGGTTTGCAGGCCCTACCTCAGTCAGTGTTTCACCCACACTCTACAGCTCCGGAATGTCATGCTCTTCAGCCTCCTCCTCCTCCTGCGCATCCTCATCCACTGTACCCTCCACACCAGTCCCAAGCTGGAAGCACTGCAGCACTGCCTCGGCGAAGCGGCAACAGGCTGTGCTGAAGCTAATCTGCATAGGTGACAAACCCCACAATGCAGAAGAGCTGTGGACAGCTCTGAAACAGCAGGCAGATCACTGGCTCACACCTCTGAACCTAAAGCCAGGAAAGGTTGTGTGTGACAATGGCCGGAACCTGGTGGCGGCTTTGAGGCGAGGCCAGCTGACACATGTTCCATGCGTGGCCCATGTGCTCAACCTCGTGGTTCAGCGGTTTCTAAAGTCATACCCAGAGCTGTCTGATCTGCTGGTAAAGGTTCGCCGCCTGTCTGCACATTTTAGAAAGTCACCCACTGCTTCAGCCGGCCTTGCCGGCTTTCAGCGCAGTTTGCATCTTCCGGCTCACAGACTGGTGTGTGATGTCCCCACGCGTTGGAATTCAACTCTGCACATGTTGGTCAGGATATGTGAGCAGAAGAGGGCAGTTGTTGAGTACCTGCATCACCTAAGCCGTCGGGAAATGGGTCAAACTCCACACATAACACCTGAGGAGTGGAGATGGATGTCCGACCTATGTACCATCCTCCAAAACTTTGAGGACTCCACCAAGATGGTGAGTGGTGATGACGCCATTATTAGCGTCCCCATACCGCTACTCTGCATTCTAAAACGGTCTCTGCTCAAAACCAAACATGATGCATTGCAGGCGGAGCGCGATGAGTTGCAGCAAGAAACAGTAGTGGGTGTGGGTGATAACACACAGCCCAGCCTCGTCTCATCACAACGTGCAGTGGAGGACTATGACGAGGAGGAGGATGAAGACATGGAGCAAATCTCCGGCCAAATTGAGGATATGACATGCACACCAGTCATATCCTCGGTTCAGCGTGGCTGGCCAGAGGACAGGGTAGATGAGGAGAAGGAGGAGGAGGAGGACAGCATGTTCAGTCAACGTGTTGGTCAGGCTACTGAAGTCCTGGCTGTTAAGAGTCTGGCGCACATGGGTGACTTTATGGTAAGCTGCCTGTCTCGTGACCCTCGCGTTAAGAACATCTTGGCCGACAATCATTACTGGTTGGTAACACTGTTAGACCCACGCTACAAGGAGAACTTTATGTCTCTTATTCCCGAGGCGGAGAGGTCAACCAAAATGCAGCAGTTCCGGAAGGCCATAGTCACGGAAGTAGGCAAAGCATTCCCCTCACAAAACGCTAGCGGCATAGGTCAGGAATCAGTGGACAACCAAGGCGTAAAGCCGAGAGAGGCACAAGTCCAATCCGCCAGAGGTAGGGGAACAGTCTTTAAGATGTGGGACAGTTTTCTCAGCCCCTCACGTACCACAGCCCCTGAGATGCGGGGTAGTGCCACAAGAAATCCTAAGTTTGCCCAGATGCTCAAGGAGTACCTTGCAGATCGAACAACTGTACTCCGACATTCCTCTGTGCCTTACAATTATTGGGTATCCAAGGTGGACACGTGGCATGAATTGGCTCTCTACGCCTTGGAAGTCCTGGCCTTTGTTTCAGGTATACCCCAAGTGGTAAATTTTTTCGCCCATTCTTTGCAGAATGGACATTAAAACGACAGGAGACCCGCTCCTTTGCAATGGGAACAATGTTTTGAGGCCCTCATGCACGTCTCTATGCAGGGACAACGTGGAGCCTCCCAATTTTTGGCTGCCCTGCCAAAGGGCTATACTACAAAAGACCCACTTCATTCCAATGGGCACTTCAGGTTTACAGGCCCTCATGCACGTCTCTATCCAGGGACAACGTGGAGCCTCCCAATTTTTGGCTGCCCTGACTAAGGGCTATACTACAAAAGACCCACTTCCTTCCAATGGGCACTTCAGGTTTACAGGCCCTCATGCACGTCTCTATCCAGGGACAACTTGGAGCCTCACAATTTTTGGCTGCCCTGCCTAAGGGCTATACTACAAAAGACCCACTTCCTTCCAATGGGCACTTCAGGTTTACAGGCCCTCATGCACGTCTCTATGCAGGGACAACGTGAAGCCTCCCAATTTTTGGCTGCCCTGCCAAAGGGCTTGTTATGGTTGCTTCGAGCACTGGAGACTATGTCCAGATTTCTTGCTACTGCACATGTGCGAGCGCTGGAGACTAAGTCCAGATTTCTTGCTACTGCACATGTGCGAGCGCTGGAGACTAAGTCCAGATTTCTTGCTACTGCACATGTGCGAGCGCTGGAGACTAAGTCCAGATTTCTTGCTACTGCACATGTGCGAGCGCCGGAGACTAAGTCCAGATTTCTTGCTACTGCACATGTGCGAGCGCTGGAGACTAAGTCCAGATTTCTTGCTACTGCACATGTGCGAGCGCTGGAGACTAAGTCCAGATTTCTTGCTACTGCACATGTGCGAGCGCTGGAGACTAAGTCCAGATTTCTTGCTACTGCACATGTGCGAGCGCCGGAGACTAAGTCCAATCTTGGAGCCATTGCACATGTGCGGGTGTCATCATCACTGACACGAGGTCACATGTCACTGACACCTTCTATGCCGATTGGTCGCTGGTCATGTGCTTGTGACGTCTTGCTCGGTGATAGGCCAGCATGACGTCACTCCTGTCGTTCTGGCAGCGGATTGGCTCTGGTGTCCTCCATCTTGGATGAGGCACAGAGTCTATATAAGACCCTGACACGCCGCATGGTGCTCAGTCCTCTTGGTTCATGCATATGAGTAGACGCTCTGTGCGCGTTCCTCTAGGCATTCCTCTGTCTATGCTAGGTGAGCGCTACCGGCAGGGTAGCGCTCTTATACCTTACAGCTTCGGCTGCTGTCCGTATCCTTACCTCTTAGGGGAGCGGACATAGGCAGGTGCCTGAGGCACATGGTCTGGCTGGGCCTTGTGATTCTACTCGTAGGTGGACGTTGCCGCTAGGGTAACGTTCCTTATACTGCGTCTGGCAGTTGTTCGTATCCTCGCACACTAGGGGAGCGAACAGAGGTAGGAGCTTTGTGCGGCTTACGCTGCTGTTCGTCTCTTTTGCACCACTAGAAGAGCGGACCTAGGCAGGTGCCATATCTAGTGGTTCGTGTCCTCGCACACTAGTGGAGCGAACGCAGGTAGGAGCTTTGTGCGGCTTATGCTGCTGTTCGTCTCTTTTGCACCACTAGAAGAGCGGACCTAGGTAGGTGCCATTTCGCACACATTGCCTTTGTCTCTGTGATTATTAACAGAGATCATTCCACACACCCTCCAAGTAAGGGAGGAATTGCTTTACTTACTTATTATATCCTTCTGTGAGTTAACAGAGGTATTGCACTCTGCCATAGTCTGCAGCAAAGTCTTTGCACGGTGGACCCTGACTGTCTGATACTCCTTTCGGTTATTATCAGACAGCCCCCCGTAACATTAGGACTGAGCCAAGGGTCTGGCAGTTATGGCAGAATATCAGCAGTTACACCGTTACATACAAGTACTTGAGTCACGGCTCAAGAGTATAGAGGATAAACCTCAGACCATGGTGACATCTGCACATGATCCTCGACTTGCCCTGCCAAACAGATATTCTGGCGATGCCAGATCATGTCGTGGTTTCATTAGTCAGTGTCAGATACACCTAGAGGTCAACTCTTCTTGCTTCTCTACGGAGAGGTCCAGAGTAGGCTTTATCATCTCCTTACTTCAGGACAAAGCCTTAGAATGGGCGACTCCCCTATGGGAGCGCTCTGATGTGGTTACTCTGAGACATCAAGACTTTCTTGATGCTCTTAAGGCGGTATTCATGGGTCCGCAGGTTACCCATGATGCGGCCCTGAGACTGTTAGATCTATCTCAGGGTTCGTTATCCACTAGTTCTTATGCCATTGCTTTTATAACTCTGGTGGCAGAACTAGATTGGCCAGAGAAGGTGTTGATTCCTATCTTCTGGAGAGGGTTGGCAGGCTATGTCAAGGATGCCCTTGCTACTCGTGAGGTCCCTGCTTCTCTGGAGGACTTGATCACAGTAGCAACGAGGATCGATGTACGCCATAAGGAACGTAGACTCGAGGTCTCTTCCTCACGCCCTAAGCATCGGGCTATTCCAGTTGTTGAGGGTCCACTACCATCTTCCTCAGCATCTGAAACATCTCCCACTCCTATGGAGTTAGGTCATACGTTCTCCAGACTACGCAAGTCTGGTCCTCCTATATGTTACGTATGTCGTCAGGCTGGGCACTATGCCAACAAGTGTCCTAGTCGTCAGGGAAACTCCCTGGCCTAGTAACCATTAGAGGGGGGTTACTAGAGACGTCTTCTGCACCCTCTAAGTGTTGTATCCCAGGTCAGCTCTCGTTATCTGAGAATACATGGCCTATTATGGCTTTTGTGGATTCCGGAGCTGACGGGATTTTTGTGTCCTCAGGATTTGTAAAGGGACACAATATTCCCTCTATCATGTTAGAGGCGCCTATTCCTGTCCGTGTTGTTAATGGAACTATGTTGTCTGACTCCATTACATTGAGGACAGTTCCCTTGCGCCTTTCCCTGTCTCAGGGTCACATAGAGGAGATTTCTTTTCTTGTTTTGCCTGAGGGTATAGACGACGTCCTTCTGGGTCTTCCATGGCTTCGGACTCATGCTCCTCACATTGACTGGGAGTCTGACAGCATTATTAGTTGGGGTTCGAAATGTCAGTCCCGATGTCTTCCCTTACCACCTAAGGTCGTTGCGGTTGCATCAACTGATCTCTCTCCCATACCTACACCCTATTTGGATTTCGCTGACGTGTTCTCCAAACAGGGTGCTGAGGTTCTTCCACCCCATAGGCCGTATGACTGTGCCATAGACCTTATCCCAGGTTCGGTTCCACCTAAAGGCAGGGTTTACCCCCTGTCGATACCTGAGTCGGAGGCCATGTCGACCTATATAAGAGAGAGTTTAGAGAAGGGGTTCATTCGTAAGTCTGTCTCTCCCGCGGGAGCTGGGTTTTTCTTTGTTCGGAAGAAAGAGGGTGATTTGCGTCCCTGCATAGATTACAGGGGTCTCAACGCAATCACAATAAAGAACAAATACCCATTACCTTTAATTTCGGAGCTCTTTGACAGACTGAGAGGAGCTCAAGTTTTTACGAAGTTGGATCTGCGGGGTGCGTATAACTTGGTACGAATTCGAAAGGGTGACGAATGGAAGACCGCTTTTAACACCCGAGACGGTCACTATGAATACCTCGTCATGCCTTTTGGGTTATGTAATGCACCCGCAGTATTTCAGGACTTCGTAAACGATGTGTTCAAGGATTTACTGTTATCCTCAGTAGTGGTGTATCTGGACGACATCCTGATTTTTTCTCCTGATCTGGAGACTCATCGTCAGGATGTCGTTCGTGTCCTTTCCCGTTTAAGGGAGCACTCATTGTTTGCTAAACTCGAGAAATGTGTATTCGAGCAGTCCTCATTGCCTTTTTTGGGTTACATTATCTCACAAGAGGGTCTGGCTATGGATCCTGCGAAGCTCTCTGCTGTCCTGCAATGGTCCGAACCTCATTCCTTGAAGGCGGTGCAACGCTTCTTAGGATTCATAAATTATTACAGGCAGTTCATACCCCATTTTTCTACTTTGGTGGCCCCTTTGGTGGCCTTGACTAAGAAAGGTGCTAATCCCAAAGCCTGGTCTACTGAGACATCTCAGGCTTTTGAGGCAGTAAAAAGACACTTTTCAACTGCTCCCGTTCTTCAAAGACCCGATGAGAATAAGCCCTTCCTCTTAGAGGTTGATGCCTCTTCAGTGGGTGCTGGTGCGGTCTTGTATCAAAAGAACGGTGCAGGTAGAAAAAGGCCGTGTTTCTTCTTTGCTAAAACCTTTTCACCGGCAGAGAGAAACTATACCATTGGGGATAGGGAACTGCTCGCCTTGAGATTAGCCTTGGAGGAGTGGCGTCACTTGCTGGAAGGAGCGAAACATCCTTTCCAGGTCTATACAGACCATAAGAATCTGACGTACTTACAAACCGCTTAGCGTCTGAATCCTCGCCAAGCCCGCTGGTCCTTGTTTTTCTCCCGCTTTCACTTCTCCATCAACTATCTGTCTGGGAGTAAGAATAACAAGGCAGACGCCCTGTCTCGCTCTATGCTTTCTACCCAGGAAGAGATTGACGAACCTCGTCTTCTCCTTCCCTCCAGGGTTTTTCATACGCTCTCCCCTGTGACGTTAGACCAAATCCCACCGGGCAAGACCTTTGTTCCGCCTGATCGACAGAATGATATACTGTCATGGGCCCACACCTCAAAGGTGGGTGGGCATTTTGGTATTAGGCGGACACGAGAGTTACTGGAGAGGTGGTATTGGTGGCCACACTTAGCCAGCCACGTCAAGAGATATGTCGTGTGCTCGCAACCGTCCATTACGGCAGAGACCGGCTGGTCTCTTGCATCCTTTACCAGTGCCAGATAGACCATGGGAGGTGGTAGGCATGGACTTTGTGGGTGATCTTCCATGTTCACAGGGACATAGATTTGTGTGGGTCATTACGGACCATTTCTCCCGGATGGTTCATCTCGTACCGTTATCGAGAATCCCATCTTCCAGGGTACTAGCCAAACTATTCCTCAAGCATGTCTTTAGGCTTCACGGGATGCCAGATCGTATCATTTGTGATAGAGGCCCGCAATTTACTTCCCGTTTCTGGCGAGATCTTTGTAGCCTTCTGCAAATTGAGTTGAATCTCTCTTCAGCATACCATCCGGAGACTAATGGTTTGGTTGAACGTACCAATCAATCTATGATTATATACCTTCGACACTTTGTTGCTGAGAACCACGATAACTGGTCCTCCCTCCTACCCTGGGCAGAATTTGCCCTTAACAATTCGCTGGCTGAGGCCACTGGGCAGACACCATTCGTACTCAATAATGGGCAACACCCTAGGGTACCGGTACCGTTTCCCGCTGCTGCACCTCCTCCTCTTGTGGCCGACTGGGCAACTAATGCCAGAGAGGTTTGGGATCGGACTCAAGAGTCGATCCAAGCAGCTAAGGACCGTATGAAGACGGTGTCCGATCGGTTTCGTCGCCCGGCTCCTGTCTTTTCTCCAGGGGACTTTGTGTGGCTCTCTGCAAAACACGTGAGACTTAGAGTGAGCTCTGTCAAATTTGCTCCTCGCTTCCTGGGTCCTTATGAGGTTCTTCGACAGGTAAATCCTGTAGTCTATCAATTGAAGTTACCTGTCCATCTTAGGATTCATGACAAATTCCATGTCTCACTGCTAAAGCCGGCTATTTTACCTCACGCTCGTGAAGTGCACTCTCCTGCCTCTGATTCCTCTCGCTCTAGCTATGAGGTACGAGCCATAGTTGGTTCTAAGATGGTTAGAGGGCGCAGGTTCTTCTTGATAGATTGGGAGGGCTATGGCCCGGAACATCGCTCTTGGGAGCCTGAGGAGGCTGTCCATGCTCCCGACTTAGTTGCCGATTACCTGCGTCGCCGGGAGGGGGGCCCTTGAGGGGGAGGTACTGTTACGGTTGCTGCGAGCACTGGAGACTATGTCCAGATTTCTTGCTACTGCACATGTGCGAGCGCTGGAGACTAAGTCCAGATTTCTTGCTACTGCACATGTGCGAGCGCTGGAGACTAAGTCCAGATTTCTTGCTACTGCACATGTGCGAGCGCTGGAGACTAAGTCCAGATTTCTTGCTACTGCACATGTGCGAGCGCCGGAGACTAAGTCCAATCTTGGAGCCATTGCACATGTGCGGGTGACATCATCGCTGACACGAGGTCACATGTCTCTGACACCTTCTATGCCGATTGGTCGCTGGTCATGTGCTTGTGACGTCTTGCTCGGTAATAGGCCAGCATGACGTCACTCCTGTCGTTCTGGCAGCGGATTGGCTCTGGTGTCCTCCATCTTGGATGAGGTACAGAGTCTATATAAGACCCTGACACACGCCGCATGGTGCTCAGTCCTCTTGGTTCATGCATATGAGTAGACGCTCTGTGCGCGTTCCTCTAGGCATTCCTCGGTCTATGCTAGGTGAGCGCTACCGGCAGGGTAGCGCTCTTATACCTTACAGCTTCGGCTGCTGTCCGTATCCTTACCTCTTAGGGGAGCGGACATAGGCAGGTGCCTGAGGCACATGGTCTGGCTGGGCCTTGTGATTCTACTCGTAGGTGGACGTTGCCGCTAGGGTAACGTTCCTTATACTGCGTCTGGCAGTTGTTCGTATCCTCGCACACTAGGGGAGCGAACAGAGGTAGGAGCTTTGTGCGGCTTACGCTGCTGTTCGTCTCTTTTGCACCACTAGAAGAGCGGACCTAGGCAGGTGCCATATCTAGTGGTTCGTGTCCTCGCACACTAGTGGAGCGAACGCAGGTAGGAGCTTTGTGCGGCTTATGCTGCTGTTCGTCTCTTTTGCACCACTAGAAGAGCGGACCTAGGTAGGTGCCATTTCGCACACATTGCCTTTGTCTCTGTGATTATTAACAGAGATCATTCCACACACCCTCCAAGTAAGGGAGGAATTGCTTTACTTACTTATTATATCCTTCTGTGAGTTAACAGAGGTATTGCACTCTGCCATAGTCTGCAGCAAAGTCTTTGCACGGTGGACCCTGACTGTCTGATACTCCTTTCGGTTATTATCAGACAGCCCCCCGTAACAGGGCTATACTACAAAAGACCCACTTCCTTCCAATGGGCACTTCAGGTTTACAGGCCCTCATGCACGTCTCTATCCAGGGACAACGTGGAGCCTCCCAATTTTTGGCTGCCCTGCCTAAGGGCTATACTACAAAAGACCCACTTCCTACCAATGGGCACTTCAGGTTTACAGGCCCTCATGCACGTCTCTATCCAGGGACAACGTGGAGCCTCCCAATTTTTGGCTGCCCTGCCTAAGGGCTATACTACAAAAGACCCACTTCCTTCCAATGGGCACTTCAGGTTTACAGGCCCTCATGCACGTCTCTATCCAGGGACAACGTGGAGCCTCCCAATTTTTGGCTGCCCTGCCTAAGGGCTATACTACAAAAGACCCACTTCCTTCCAATGGGCACTTCAGGTTTACAGGCCCTCATGCACGTCTCTATCCAGGGACAACGTGGAGCCTCCCAATTTTTGGCTGCCCTGCCTAAGGGCTATACTACAAAAGACCCACTTCCTTCCAATGGGCACTTCAGGTTTACAGGCCCTCATGCACGTCTCTATCCAGGGACAACGTGGAGCCTCCCAATTTTTGGCTGCCCTGCCTAAGGGCTATTCTACAAAAGACCCACTTCCTTCCAATGGGCACTTCAGGTTTACAGGCCCTCATGCACGTCTGTATGCTGGGTCATTGGTGAACCTCAAAATTTTGGACTGCCCTGGCAAAGGAAAATACTACAAAGACTCAGTTCCTCAAAATGGGCACATTAGACTCAGAGGCCTTTATGTACGTCTCTTCTCAGGGACATCGGAGTGCCACACAATGTTTTACGTAAAATCTTTCATGTATTGATCTCAAAAAGTAACATACATTAGCTCTATCTCACTTTTGGGTATGTGCCCTTAACATTTCCGCCATGAAAATTCATTTTGGTGTCATTTTGGAAGGTTTTCTGGTGAGTCCGTAAAAATGGCGTAAAACGCGGACAAAATTGTTCACAGCTGTGACTTTTGAGTGATAAATGCTTCAAGGGGTCTTCCCCATGCTGTTGCCATGTCATTTGAGCACTCTTCTGAGACTTTTGTGCCATTTTTAGGGTTTCTACATGCTGCCGGTGGTCATTTCACAAAAATACTCGGGTCTCCCATAGGATAACATTGGGCTCGTTGCTCGGGCCGAGTACACGAGTATCTTGGGAGGCTCGGCCCGAGCTTCGAGCACCCGAGCTTTTTAGTACTCGCTCATCACTACTCACCACTGAAGAGCTACAAGACCTTCAACTAGAAGTGCAACAAACAGCAGATTAAGAAGTTGCTTCAGAGGAAGAGGGAGCGGCAGGGGAGAATGTGCCTTCTTCAGAGATTAAGGACATCTTCTCCATGTAGAGTAAGGTTCAGGGATTTGTGGAGAAAAATCACCCTGACAAAGCTGTTGCAGACTGTGTCTGCAACTTGAATAATCATATTGTCTTGTGCCATTTTAGGCAAATCTTATAGAGACGGCAGAGATAGACTTCCTTAACAGCTTTCTTGTGCGTCATAGGTCCACTGACTCTGAACCTGGTCCTAGTGCCAAAAGACCAGGAAGGGCAGTGACCTCAGATAGTGCCTTGCCCATGGTCCTTATGGAGGAGGATTCCCTTTCCAAACAATGATACAGTACAGTACACTACTGTATCTGTAAATGCCATGTTAAATGTTAGCATTTAAAGATTAGGATTAGTCTTTTATATTTAGGCTATTCCGATTGTTATTGTTTGTACTAAACATTTGTAGTAAACATCTTTATTCTCTATAAGATGCGTTTTTGGTCTGTATTTTTGAGTGTCTAAAACAAATTAATTGGATTTACATTGATTCCTATGGAAATAATTGCTTCGGTTTTCGTCGATTTCGGTTTTTGGTGATTGTTTTCGGACGGATTATCGACGAAAACCGAGGTACCACTGCATTTGCTATTGCCCTGTCTGTAATGATGGATGTAACACAAAATTACTATTTAACGTTTACAGTAAATTCTGGGAAAAAAACCAAAACAAAAATAAAAACAATTCCATAATTGCCTTTTTTTATTCATCCTGCCTGAGGAATATTTAAAGAAACAGTAAATAACTAGAGTTGAGCGCGGTTCGTGGTTCGTGGTTCTCCAGTTCGCGGCTCGAGTGATTTTTGGGCTGTTCGAGATCGAACTAGAACTCGAGCTTTTTGCTAAAAGCTCGATAGTTCTAGATACGTTCGAGAACGGTTCTAGCAGCAAAAAGCAGGGCTTTTTACAGCTACAGTGAGCAGGAGCCATCGCTGGCAGCCTGCCACAAGCTGGTAACCAAGATAAACATCGGGTATCCAAGCAAAGCGCTTTGGTTAGTAACCCGATGTTTATCTTAGTTACGTGCAGGAAGCCCACACTTTCCCGCTCAGCTCGCTCCACCCCCTCCTGCCCGCGGCATGTACACATACATACACATACACAAACACACACACACACACATCCACCCGCCCGCCCGCCCGCTCGCTCGCTCGCTCGGCTTACCTGCGGTGATGAAGTCCCGCCATCCCGACCTCAGCGCTGTCACTGTCCTCCATGGCCGCCGCTTGTCACATCACCTCTCGCTTCCGACCCGAGACTGACACTGGCGGTGACGTCACGGACCTCTCGCGATACTTGATGTGAAGGCGCCGGTCATTGACCTCAGTGACAGGGGCTGTCAGTGTGCTGGAGATCAGCGCAGGTAATGTACCTCGCTGACAGCAGCACTTGTCATGCCCTGCAGTGACCTGGGCTGACCCATTGATGTTAGCTCAGGTCACTGCACTGCTCTCCCAGCCAATGGGGAACATCCTGCTCTTCATTGACTGGGACAGTGTGCATCGTCATGGCAACCCCTTGGATTTCACCAGACCTGGATTTGTTTTTCAATCTAATAAATTGGTTAAAGAGGGAATGTTTTGGGGAGTGTTTTTTCAAATAAAAATGTGTTTGTCGTGTATTTTTTTTTTATTACTGACTGGGTTGGTGATGTCGGGTATCTGATAGACGCCTGACCTCACCAACCCCAGGGCTTGATGCCAGGTGACATTACACATCTGGTATTAACCCCAAATATTACCCCGTTTGCCACCGCACCAGGGCGCGGGATGAGCTGGGGCGAAGCACCAGGATTGGCGCATCTAATGGATGCGCCACTTCTGGGGCGGCTGCAGCCTGCTATTTTTAGGCTGGGGAGATTCCAATAACCATGGACCTCCCTAGTCTGAGAATATCAGGCCCCAGCTGTCTGCTTTACCTTGGCTGGTGATCCAATTTTGGGGGACCCCTACGTGTTTTTTTTTTTTAATTATTTATTTAATTTAAAATAACAGCGTGGGGTGCCCTCAGTTTTGGATTACCAGCCAAGGTGAGGTTGCCAGCTGTGGTCTGCAGGCTGCAGCCGTCTGCTTTACCCTAGCTGGCTACAAAACTAGGGGGAACCCTATGTCATTTTTTTTTCATTTTTTTGGCTAAATACAAAGCTAAGCACCCCTTAGTGCCACATGAAATGTACCAAAGGGTGTTCCACTTTTTCTCCATTTTTTTCTCCACTTTCTCTCCACTTTTTCTCCACTTTTTCTCCATTTTTTTCTCCACTTATTCTCCACTTTTTCTCCTCTTATTCTCCACTTTTTCTCCACTTTTTCTCCACTTTTTCTGCTCTTATTCTCCACTTTTTCTCCACTTTTTCTCCACTTTTTCTCCATTTTTTTCTCCACTTTTTCTCCACTTTTTTCTCCACTTTTTCTCCTCTTATGCTCCACTTTTTCTCCTCTTAATCTCCACTTTTTCTCCACTTTTTCTCCACTTTTTCTCCACTTTTTTCTCCACTTTTTCTCCTCTTATGCTCCACTTTTTCTCCACTTTTTCTCCACTTTTTCTCCACTTTCTCCACTTTTTCTCCACTTTTTCTCCACTTTTTCTCCTCTTATTCTCCACTTTTTCTCCACTTTTTCTCCACTTTTTCTCCATTTTTTTCTCCACTTTTTCTCCACTTTTTTCTCCACTTTTTCTCCTCTTATGCTCCACTTTTTCTCCTCTTAATCTCCACTTTTTCTCCACTTTTTCTCCACTTTTTCTCCACTTTTTTCTCCACTTTTTCTCCTCTTATGCTCCACTTTTTCTCCACTTTTTCTCCACTTTTTCTCCACTTTTTCTCCACTTTTTCTCCACTTTTTCTCCTCTTAATCTCCACTTTTTCTCCTCTTATGCTCCACTTTTTCTCCACTTTTTCTCCACTTTTTCTCCACGTTTTCTCCACTTTTTTCTCCACTTTTTCTCCTCTTATGCTCCACTTTTTCTCCACTTTTTCTCCACTTTTTCTCCACTTTTTCTCCACGTTTTCTCCACGTTTTCTCCACTTTTTTCTCCACTTTTTCTCCTCTTATGCTCCACTTTTTCTCCACTTTTTCTCCACTTTTTCTCCTCTTAATCTCCACTTTTTCTCCACTTTTTCTCCACTTTTTCTCCACTTTTTTCTCCACTTTTTCTCCACTTTTTCTCCTCTTATGCTCCACTTTTTCTCCACTTTTTCTCCACTTTTTCTCCACTTTTTCTCCTCTTATGCTCCACTTTTTCTCCACTTTTTCTCCACTTTTTCTCCTCTTATGCTCCACTTTTTCTCCACTTTTTCTCCACTTTTTTCTCCACTTTTTCTCCTCTTATGCTCCACTTTTTCTCCACTTTTTCTCCACTTTTTCTCCACTTTTTCTCCTCTTATGCTCCACTTTTTCTCCACTTTTTCTCCACTTTTTCTCCATTTTTTTCTCCACTTATTCTCCACCTTTTCTCCTCTTATTCTCCACTTTTTCTCCACTTTTTCTCCACTTTTTCTCCTCTTATTCTCCACTTTTTCTCCACTTTTTCTCCACTTTTTCTCCATTTTTTTCTCCACTTTCTCCACTTTTTCTCCACTTTTTTCTCCACTTTTTCTCCTCTTATGCTTCACTTTTTCTCCACTTTTTCTCCACTTTTTCTCCTCTTAATCTCCACTTTTTCTCCACTTTTTCTCCACTTTTTCTCCACTTTTTCTCCATTTTTTTCTCCACTTTTTCTCCACTTTTTCTCCTCTTATGCTCCACTTTTTCTCCACTTTTTTCTCCACTTTTTCTCCACTTTTTCTCCTCTTATGCTCCACTTTTTCTCCACTTTTTCTCCACTTTTTCTCCTCTTATGCTCCACTTTTTCTCCACTTTTTCTCCACTTTTTTCTCCACTTTTTCTCCTCTTATGCTCCACTTTTTCTCCACTTTTTCTCCACTTTTTCTCCACTTTTTCTCCTCTTATGCTCCACTTTTTCTCCACTTTTTCTCCACTTTTTCTCCATTTTTTTCTCCACTTATTCTCCACTTTTTCTCCTCTTATTCTCCACTTTTTCTCCACTTTTTCTCCTCTTATTCTCCACTTTTTCTCCACTTTTTCTCCACTTTTTCTCCATTTTTTTCTCCACTTTCTCCACTTTTTCTCCACTTTTTTCTCCACTTTTTCTCCTCTTATGCTCCACTTTTTCTCCTCTTAATCTCCACTTTTTCTCCACTTTTTCTCCACTTTTTCTCCACTTTTTTCTCCACTTTTTCTCCTCTTATGCTCTACTTTTTCTCCACTTTTTCTCCACTTTTTCTCCACTTTTTCTCCTCTTAATCTCCACTTTTTCTCCTCTTATGCTCCACTTTTTCTCCACTTTTTCTCCACTTTTTCTCCACTTTTTCTCCTCTTATGCTCCACTTTTTCTCCACTTTTTCTCCTCTTAATCTCCACTTTTTCTCCTCTTATGCTCCACTTTTTCTCCACTTTTTCTCCACTTTTTCTCCTCTTATGCTCCACTTTTTCTCCACTTTTTCTCCACTTTTTCTCCTCTTATGCTCCACTTTTTCTCCACTTTTTCTCCACTTTTTTCTCCACTTTTTCTCCTCTTATGCTCCACTTTTTCTCCACTTTTTCTCCACTTTTTCTCCACTTATGCTCCACTTTTTCTCCACTTTTTCTCCACTTTTTTCTCCACTTTTTCTCCTCTTAATCTCCACTTTTTCTCCACTTTTTCTCCACTTTTTCTCCACTTTTTCTCCACTTTTTCTCCACTTTTTTCTCCACTTTTTCTCCACTTTTTCTCCTCTTATGTTCCACTTATTCTCCACTTTTTCTCCACTTTTTCTCTACTTTTTCTATGGTCGGTCTACCCATTAGCTCTGCCATGCATAGTGTAGCTCTACACCTACTGCACATGTTACTTTATGATTGACATCTCTTTCGTACCAGAGCTGTCTAAGTCTACTCTGACCCCATATTTGTCATTACTATATTGTCCTTGTACTGTATTATGACATTTGTATCATGTGTTTCATTTCTTGCTGTGTTGCAATTTTTTTGCTGCATCCCAATTGTACCTCTACATTGTTCGAGTTTATGTTATTGTTCTCTCACTCTTATGTGATACTGATTATTGTCATTTTTCATGATTACATGCAGATAAGTCCAATCTGACGAAGGCTCAGGCCGAAACGTCATTTGTAACTTGTTTTGGACAAAAACATATATGCTTATGAAAAAAAAATTTTCTTAATACGGACCAATAAAGAGTGATTTTGCATTACTATCCGTTGTGACTTACTGACTTAGTCTGGGAGATATAGAGTGCCGAGGTTACTCACTAATTTTATCTATTATTACCTCTGAGCACCTATATACCAGTGAGCAGAGCTTCCTCTACAGTAGTTCTCCTGATTAGGCATGCCCTTACCTCATGAGCAGGGCATTGCAGCTTTGGTAGCAACCATTACGACATGGACTCTGCTGCTGTGGACCCGGGGAGAGTGAGTGCAGATTCATTGCACCCACACTCCTCACATGAAGGGTCCGCACTCCTAGAAAATGGGGGATACGTTCCCTGAGTGTCTCCCCCCCATATTCTAGACGGTCCAGAGTCGTCGTGGGACCCCTTTATTTTTTTTCTTACAATAAATTGGTGAAAGAGGAAATGTTTTGGGGACTGTTTTTTCAAATAAATTTCTTTTGTCGATTTTTTGTTTTTGTTAGTACTGACAGTTTATGATGTTGGGTATCTAATAGACGCCATGACATCACAAACTGCTGGGCTTGATCTCAGGTGACTTTACAGCTAGTATCAACCCGATTTATTACCCCGTTTGCCACTGCACCAGGGCACGGGATGAGCTGGGGTGAAGCGCCAGGATTGGCGCATCTAGTGGATGCGCCACGTCTGGGGTGCCTGCGGCCTGCTATTTTTAGGCTGTGAAGGCCCAATAACTATGGACCTTCCCACCCTGAGAATACCAGACCACAGCTGTCCGCTTTACCTTGGCTGGTGATCCAATTTGGGGGGTCCCCTACTTTTATTGTGTAATTATTAATATTTATAAAATAATTATAAAAAAGAGCCTGAGGGGACCTCCACATTGGATCCCCAACCACGGTAAAGCTGCCAGCTGTGGTTTTCAGGCTACAGCCGTCTGCTTTACCCTAGCTGGCTATCAAAAATGGGGGGACCCAACGTAATTTTTTTTTTTTAACTATTTTTTAAATAGAAAAAATTAATGGGCTTCCCTGTATTTTGATTGCCAACCAAGGTAACGGCAGGCAGATGGGGGTGGCAACCCATAGCTGTCTGCTTTATCTGCGCTGAGAATCAAAAATACCGCGGAGCGCTACGTCATTTTTTTAAAGATTTATTTTTACAGCACTGTGATGTCCAGCAATCAAAATACAGGGAAGCCCATTTTATTTTTAGTTATTTAAATAAATAATTAAAAAAAATATATGTTAGCTCCCACTGCATTTTTTGTATTGCTAGCTAAGGGTAATCCAAGCAGCTACTGGCTGCTAACCCCCACTGCTTGGTGTTACCTTCACTGGCAATGGAAAATCCAGGGAAGCATTTTTTTTTTTTTTTGCCAAAAAGCTACAAAAAAAGGACGTGAGCTTCGCCATATTTTTGTATGCTAGCCAGGTATAGCAGGCAGGTGCTGGAAGAGTTGGATACAGCGCCAGAAGATGGCGCTTCTATGAAAATGCCATTTTCTGAGGTGGCTGCAGACTGCAATTCGCAGCAGTGGGGCCCAGAAAGCTCAGGCCAACCGGTGGTGCGGATTCCAATCCCAGCTGCCTAGTTGTACCTGGCTGGACACAAAAATGGGGCAAAGCCTACGTCATTTGTTTTCTAATTATTTCATGAAATTCATGAAATAATAAAAAAAGGGCTTCCCTTTATTTTTGGTTCCCAGCCGGGTACAAATAGGCAACTGGGGGTTGGGGGCAGCCGTACCTGCCTGCTGTACCTGGCTAGCATACAAAAATATGGCGAAGCCACATAATTTTTTCAGGGGGCAAAAAACTTCTGCATACAGTCCTGGATGGAGTATGCTGAGCCTTGTAGTTCTGCAGCTGCTGTCTGTCTGTATGGAGAAGAGCAGACAGCAGCTGCAGAACTACAAGGCTCAGCATACTCCATCCAGGACTGCATGCAGAAGTTTTTTGCCCACCAAAAAAATGACGTGGGCTTCGCCATATTTTTGTATGCTAGCCAGGTACAGCTGGCAGCCACGGGCTGCCTCCAACCCCCAGTTGCCTATTTGTACCCGGCTGGGAACCAAAAATATAGGGAAGCCCGTTTTTTTTAATTATTTCACTTATTTCATGAAATAATTAAAAAACAAATGACGTGGGCTTCGCCCTATTTTTGTGTCCAGCCGGGTACAACTAGGCAGCTGGGGATTGGAATCCGCAGCACAGGTTAGCCCGAGGTTTGTGGGCGCCTCTGCTGCGGATTTCAGTCCGCAGCCGTCCCAGAAAATGGCGCTCTCATAGAAGCGCCATCATCTGGCGCTGTATCCAACTCTTCCAACAGCCCTGGAGCCGGGTGGCTTGTTGGGTAATCATGAGTTAATACTGGCTTTGTTTTACCAGCCAGTATTAAGCCAGAGATTCTTAATGTCAGGCACGTTTGACCCGGCCATTAAGAATCTCCAATAAAGGGTTAAAAAAAGACACCACACAGAGAAAAAATACTTTAATAGAAATAAATACACAGACACATTAGAGACTCCATCTTTATTACCCCCTGTCACCCCTCCACGATCCTGCTCTTCTGTCTTCTTTCTTTCTAGTGTAGTAGTAGTGACGATTGTAGTGAGGGGCATCACTTGGGGCTGGGGAACCTCCATCCTAACTACAATGCTCACTACAATCGGGAAGCAGCGTGCAGCCTTCACTCCGTGAGTGATCACTGCTGGCTGCTAGCGGTAACAGCGGTAACGCTGACAGACTCGTTACCATAGCAACGGTGCTCCCGGAGCCGCGGTTAGCGGTGACGTCACCGCTAACTGCGTTGCTATGGCAACGGTGATCTCCGTTAATGACCGGCTGTGTCAGCCGGTCCCTAACGGAACGGGGAGTCGACCGTGTGCTAGAGCATGTCGCCGGTACACGGCGATACACATATGTGCACCGTGTACCGGAGAGATGCACTCGCAGGTCCTACATGACGTGTCATAGTCATGTGACCAGTCTGTAGCCAATGAGATAATAGCCACGTGACTGGTCACATGGCTATTTTGACGTCACGATAGGTCCTGCTTCTCTGCTGGCAGTGCAGGTCACCGGGAGGATTCAGCGATCATCGGATGGAATAGCGGCAGGAGACAGAGTGCAGAAGGGATCGCGAGGACCGGTAAGTGTTATGGCAATGTTTATTAACTGTTTGTGTACATTTATAATGCATTTTTATGTGTTTGTGATTGCCTCCCATTATAGCCTATACGTTCGAGTTCGGTTCGTCGAACGTTCGACGAACCGAACTCGAACGGGACCCCCGTTCGGCGAACCGGCCTCGAGCCGAACCGGGACCGGTTCGCTCATCTCTATAAATAACCTGATATAGAGCTAATAAATACTACAGCTTGTTACACAAAGAGGAACTTGTACAGCTCTGTAAATGGAAAAATGAAAACGTTTTAGTTCTCTGAACATGATGCAAAAATAGTTTTCTTCAAAAATGTATTTTCTTCTAATTTTATAAAGAAAGGGGTTTTATTTATAATTGATTTTTAATTGGATTGTATAAAGAAAGTTTTGTATACCAGGAGGCAGTGGTGTGTGCCGTCATGGCTCAGAGGAAGAGTGACTCTCACGCAAAATGGCTGTTAGCCACGTTTTTCTCATCTATTCCTGTTTTCTATGTGATGAATCAACAAGAAAATATATTTTATGGAAAGTGGGGCGTGCCCCATCTACATTTTTTATATATTAACTATAATATTCTGGGGCTGTTAATTTATGCTTAATATATGCAATATATAAATATGAGAAGGAGAAGATGCATTATATATTCATTTACATTCATAGTATATTGTTTTATTTCAGAGAAAAAATGTTGTTAAACTATTCCGTGAGTGCTTCGTACAAGAATGACCTTATAGTACAACACCTGTCAAAATATAAAAGTAACTGTATATTTAGCAGCTGACAAAAACTTCAGATAAGCTGGAGGAGCATTATTCTAGATCGCAGCGGATGAATCATGTCCACCTGTACAGCATAGTGTAATGTTAATATTCCCATTACACAAGTTGAAAGCCTCACAGCTGACAGAGTAAGCTGTGTATTTGGCTGTCAGAGTATATCCAAATTTTATGTACTTGCTATTACTAAAAATTATATTTCTGGCATACGCATGTATTTATGTTTAAAGGGAACCTGTCAGGTGTAATATGAAACCCAACCATAATGCTATTCCCTGCCTAACTGTCCCTGTATACACTAGCATAGATAAAGGGATCTTTTAAAAAAGTATTTCTAAAGATTCTGTATAATATGCTAATTAGGCCAGTGATTAGTTGCAAGGACGTTAGTTCCCCCGACTCGTCCACCATCTTACCATGAAAGCACACCCACTGGTGCGCGCTAACATGCTACTCAATGCAGCATCAGCAACGGTGACACACATACCTGTGTCCGCTGTCTCCACTGTTCAGAAGTCCACAGCACTTCTGGTCATGCGCAGTATGAAGCCCATTACAAACAAGCCCATGTCGTACCCAGTACATTGTATTGCCCATACATTGTGCCTAGTTTGTGCTTCTGGAGACACACAGCCCATTAATTAACCAGGCTTTCCTCAGTACAATAATGCCAAACTCTGGTTTATGCACATTGTGGGACTCATAAGGGAGGAGGCATTTGGATTTTGAAGTGCAGATTTATCTGGATTTCTTTTTTGAGGGGGTAGCCAGCCATATTTTTCCAGATCCTTTGTGCTACCTGTAACATGGATGTTTTAGGCCAAATAATATTTTTGATTGCTTTCTATTCCACTTTTTATGAGCAGAAGGAAGAAGAAACAGTAATTCAAGAATAGTTTTTTGTTTTCTTATTTTTTTACGCTGTTCACCATGTCGCAAAAGTTATTAAACAGCTGTGTTCCTCGTGTCAGTATAATTACAGTGATACGAAATTTATATTTTTTTTATGTTTTGCAGCTTTTACACGATAAAAACTATTTTATAGCTAAAAATTTTTTATTTACATTGCTGTATTCTGAGAGCTATAGCTTTTTTATTTTTTTGCTGACGGAGCTGTATGGCAGTTTGCATTTTGCAGGACAAGATGTCGTTTTTAGCACTTCCATTTATAGTTATATATTTTTGATCGTTTTTTTTCCAATTTTTGTCAAGTCTATGATGAAAAGACATAGTTTTTGCCACTTTTTTTTTACCGTGTTCCCTGAAGAGGTTAACTATTTTACAGTTTTATAGATCTTGTTGCTACAGACGTGGCAATGCCAAATATGTGTACTTATTTTGCTTAGTTTTTATTACATAAATATACATATCTGTTGGCATTTTTTTCATTTTCTTGTTCTTTATTTTCTGATTTTGTACATTTTTACATTTTTTTTTACTTTTTTGCTTAGCGCCTATATAGAACATTACCTTTCTCTGCTCTGATGCAATACTGTAATGCAATGCTCGATCATTGCTATATAGCATAGCAGTTAGAGCTACACTATTAAAAGCATCTGAGACCATGCTCTTTGCATGATCCCTGAGCCTTCTTATAGCTGGGAATCATGACCTCGGTTCACCATGGCAAAGATCGAGCCCTTACGATTGCACTAATCAGAGGATAAAGGGAACACCATCCCTCTGCAAATCCCCTAAGTGCCACTATTTATATTGATAGTGGCATTTAAGAGGTTAAACAGCCAGAAAACTGCAGGGACCATCCCTGACTGTGAGAGTAGGGGCTTGGCTATTATATAAGCTGAGTTCCAAGTGGTGTTTGCAGGAGCACAGCCCCTGTGGCCCTGCAATTGCCTGGATGTACAAGGTATGTCTAAGGATGGAAAGCACCCGACAGTACCTCGTCTATTCGATCTTGGGAAGGGGTTAAAAAAATTATCTACAGGGTTAACAATAAAACAAAAAATGGTGAACTCTGAAACTAGATGGAAGCTATGATTAGTAGCCATCAGGATTTTAGTTCTAAAATCTATCTTTTCCAGCTATTATAGCACTCTAGAATCTTGTAAGGTATTGTGCAATTCTTTTAGGAAATTACAGTCATATTATATAATACTGCATATGACTGCACCTAACCTATTATTTCCTACAGCATTTTCAAGTCTTCTAAATCATTCCATTAAAGCATGTTTTTCAGGATATTCTGTATATTAAAACACCTTCTAAGTCACTTGACACATTTGACATGTGAAAAAACAGCAGAAGAAGGCTGAGTGGAAAAGATAACTGAACATAATTCTAACTATGAATAAGGATCCTTAAAGCCATCAGCACTTTTATTCCATAGATAAAATATATGATTAGACCCCTAAACCCTTTTCTCTTTCTCTATGAGGGACAGGCAACTAGTTTAACAGAACTTTCTCGGAGGAACAAGATATATCCAAAACATACACATTTTCATCCAACTTCCTGTCTGAAGGTAATGCTGCAGTCATTTTGGATTAGCGATAAACAGTCATGAAATTGGAAACAGCTTCTTTTAGCCTTACACAAGATTCTGCAAAAACATGAATACTTGTACCCAAAAAGTGTGATTCCAATTCAAACATTCTAAAATAATATACAGTGCATGCTTAACTGTGTGTCGGCCCATAAGACCAGATTAAATGACATTTCCAGATGCCAGAAGCAAAGTGATTTAACATTAAACTGCCCAGAAACATTAAGGCCTTTTCAATTAAAATCAGCTTTAACCTAGTTTGCCTAAATGGCCAGATAGAAATGTTTCTTTTTTGTTTTTTTGTTTTTTCTTTTTTTGGAGGGGGGTTTGTAGTCAATATGTTATAGTTACAAACACAATTTCATGGGGGTTTCATCATGTAGAAGTTAATGCACTGTACATATATTATAGTGCAGCTATTTTGGCTTGGCTGGATACTATCTCAGTAAAATAAGTACAGAAGTATGTATTTGTCTGCACATGTTTATTGGTAATTTGACCACATGGAATATTTAGGAAGTTAAATTATTGTGTTAGACATCATAGGAAACGTATAAGAAATTACAAAATGTTATTACTAAATTACAATAGTTATGTTTTGTCTAAATGTAAATCATCTCTTCTATGAACTAAAAATGTTTTGTTATTTCAATCGATGAATTTTCAAATCACATGGTATGCCTCATTCTAGATAGTAATAATATACTAAGGCAAAAGTGTGACACAGAATATAAAAATTGTATTCATATCTCCATTTCATTTGGCACTCACCTGCTCAAAGCAACCTTGTTGTATTTTTAGAGGACTTTCTTCAACAAATCTGCATTGTGTTTACATACTCTTTTACATAGAACACTAGATCCCATAAGGAATGTCTGTTGATTGGATTAGACCCATTTTGCAGGTGTATAAAGCTGGGTTCACACTAAACGACAGCGACAACGACGTCGCTGTTATGTCACCATTTTCGGTGACGTAACAGCGACCTTGTAAGTCGCTGTTATGATCGCTGCTTAGCTGTCAAACACAGCAGAAGCAGCGATCATAACGTCGCTGTGCTACATGTTCAGAGAGCAGGGAGCCGCGCTTAGCGCTGGCTCCTTGCTCTCCTACAGTACACATCGGATTAATTAACCCGATGTGTGCTGCAGCTACATGTCACAGTTCAGAGAGCAGGGAGCCGCGCGCACTGCTTAGCGCTGGCTCCTTGCTCTCCTTGCTACAATACACATCGGGTTAATTACCCAATGCGTACTGCAGCCACATGTCACAGTGCAGGAGCCAGCGCTGGCAGCAAGAGCGGAGGCTGGTAACCAGCGTAAACATCGGGTAACCAGGGAAAGGTCTTCCCTTGGTTACCCGATGTTTACGCTGGTTACAGCTTACCGCAGCTGCCAGTGCCGGCTCCTGCTCGCTTCATTTCGTCGCTCTCTCGCTGTCACACACAGCGATGTGTGTGTCACAGCGGGAGAGTGACGACCAAAAAATGAAGCTGGACATTCAGTAACGACCGGCGACCTCACAGCAGGGGCCAGGTCGTTGCTGGATGTCACACACAGCGACAGTGACGGGACGTCGCTGCAACGTCACAGAAAATGGTGACGTAGCAGCGACGTCGTTGTCGTTGTCGCTGTGTGTGACACCAGCTTAACAGAGTAGATGAGATATGTGGCTTTGGTAATGTTAAGTAGAGAATACTGATCACCGAAGCTAAATTTAATAAGGAAGACTACATTTAATAATATTCAGTGTGTGTATATTCTTAATAATTTATTTAATTTGCATTGAGAAAGGTGATCTGAGTGGAGGGGAATTTTAAAAACTATTTTATGATCATGTTAAATTGAATTTTTCAGCAGGTTTTTGCTACCTCATTTGAAAGCAACCTCATGTAGGGACGTAGATTCTAAATCCAATGGTGTATCACATAGATTACTGGCTGAAGCAATTCTGAAACAATAAATTTAGATTCAGGATAACACAAAAGCTGATATTGCTGCCCCTGCCCATACCAAGGTCTCATTAGAGATTGTACATTGACTGTGAGGTGTCAATCACAGCAAAGGGGTTTGTTGGACTGCCATAGACATGAGGTTCTAGTCCTTTAATGTTAATCACAGGGTAATAAAGCCTTCAGTTTATGTAAACAATAGCACACACACACACACACACACACACACACACACACACACACACACACAATAGAAGAACAGATGTTTTTTGTTTTTTAACTCATACAGCATGCTAGCCTCAGCTTACATAGCAAAAACCTGCTGACAGATTCTCTTTAATGTCAAGAATAAAACCCAATGGCAAGTGCTATTTGATTAAAGTTGTTTTATCAATACTATTATGTTGTGTGATTTATCAATTGATCATTGTCTAGTTCTATGTGATTTTTTTTCTATCCTTTATGGTCTCACAGAGAGAAAGACATTTTTGCTTTGAGTGAGCAAAATCTATGGTATACTGTTAATCCAAGTAATATTATTTATCATACATTTTCAAACATCCTTCATTCCAGGGCTCTGTTTTTATGAAAAAGGTGCAAACAAACCTTACATAGATCAATATATAACTAATTATTTAGGTTTATATTGTAGAATACAAATTAAAAACATAACTAACTGACTGACAGGCGCACACTTAGGATAAGAGGACTCTGCCTGTAAAGACTTACAATCTATAGTATGTGATTTGGACTTGAATAAGCTTTCTTGCCAAGTGAAGCACAAATTAAAAGATGACAGAATCTTTTGAAATTCAAATTCATCAGTTTTAACAAATCTTTCCAAAACCTTAATTCACAATTAAAAGTTAGTAAGTTTGTTGCTTGTGGTCGTAACCATGGATACCTAAGCTAAAATGCCCTGCACATGAGGTATAGATCCCCACACATGTCAGCTGATTTGAACAGCTGACATGTGTGCCTTGCAGGTGCGAGTGGACCGTGATCCACCTGTGCCTATTAACCCCTTAGATCGGGCTGTTAAAATGAGACAGCACAATGTAAATGCCAGCCACGGTAAACGATCACTCACCCGCCGCCATCAGAAGTCACGTGATGTGATCGCGTGAAGCCAATGGTTGCCATGGTAGCACAGGGTCATGTGATGTCTCCTGTAGCTATCATGAGTCACTTTCTCTTACTGCTGGAAGTGCACCATGTGTGAGATGAAAGCAGCATTTCAGCAGAGCAGAGCTGTGCAGCTGTGAGCTACAGAAATGCACAAGCAATCAGACTTCTGATCCTTATCCCCTAGAAGACTAGTAAAATAAAAAAAGTTAAAAACAGTAAAAAAAAAAATAAAAGACCTACAAGTTGAAATCACCCCCCAATTTACCCCATTGAAAATAAAAGGGTTAAAAAAATATAGAAATATTTGGTATTACCGCGTTCAGAAATACCCGATCTATTAAAATATAAAATCAATTAAGCTGATCGATAAACGTCATAGCGACAATAAAAATTCCAAACGTCAAAATTACATTTTTTGGTTGCCACAAATTTTGCGCAAAATGCAGTAACAGGTGATTAAAATGTAGCATCTGCACAAGAATCATACCGGTAAAAACACCAGCTTGAGATACAAAAAAATAAGCCATCACTAAGTCACAGATCGAGACAAATGAAAACGCTCCGGGTTTTGGAAAATGGCGCAAAAAGTGTGCCACTTTTTTGGACAAACTTCTGAATTTTTTTTAACCCCTTAGATAAAGGTAAATCTATACATGTTTGGTGTCTGCGAATTTGAACTGATCTGAGGCATCTCACCGACACATCATTTTTAACAGGTAGTGAACAGGCTAAATAAAATATCCCAAAAACAATTGTGCAATCGCACTTTTTCTGCATTTTTTGCACACTTGAAATTTTTTTGCTGTTTTCCAGTATACTATATGGTAAAACTCATGGTTTCATTTAAAAGTACAACTTGTCCTGCAAAAAATAAGCCCTGGCAAGATTGATGGAACAATAAAGTTACGGCTCTCGGAAGAAAGGGAGCAAACAAAAAAAATGGAAAATCGCCCGGGGTGAAGGGGTTAAGAAGCTTAAACCTCGCATGTATATAGTTTAATAAAGGCCACTTTTTTTTTTACATATTTCCCTTTTTTCTACTTTGTCAGGTAAGTACATGAAAAGGATGATGCGGCAAAAGCTGCCAAATTGGACTAGTAAAAACAGTATGAAAAAAGTGTTTATTTTTTAAAGATTAAACAAAAAACGACTTCTCAGAATGAGGAAAAATAAACTGCTATTTTTTTTAGTGTATCAGAAAGGAAAAACAATGGTGTTAGTAATGTGGTGTTCTGAATTATATTTCTGACCAATAAATACATTTCATGAAATTTGACTCAAAATCTATTCAATCATATTTAGTAGTAAATTATCAAGAACAGTTGATAGATAGACTCTTATGTAATATATATTAAATTGTATTTATTAGAATGTTAACATAATAAAAAACATATACTGTATATTGCAAATGTTATTTCCTAATATATCCTTCAGCTTTAAAGGAAGTGAGAAAGAAATTAATCTTTCTATTATTATAATTGGTTAGTGAGTTCTCTAAACAATGTCAGATATCTGCACTATAGATATAGCATGTCACTTAAACTACTAGTGGAAAAAGCATATATTCCAGTACATTTTCAGAATAAGCAGGCCTGTGTGTGTACATGAGGAATACACTATATCGGACCAGTTATGTCTTTATGCTGCATTTTCACCAGTATTCTTCCAAGCAGACTCTCTCTTAAAATGGTTGTTCACATTGGGGTTAATTTTTGATAAGTCATACAACTTCTTGAATCATTACGATTGTAGAATCCAGCCAAGCGGCAGTGACTCTTTTTAATATGTGACCAAAAGTAAGCTGATCACATGCTTGTAGTTGCATAGTGACTGATGGAAATGGCATGTGGAAATAGATTCTATCAGTGTGCATACACCATTCGGATTTGACAATTTGCTGAACATTTTCTCAGGAGTAGACAACTGTATTAACCCTTTAACGACTTCCGATATGCCTTTTAATGGTGGTCAATCAGGGGCCTTCCAGGGGCCATTCCTCAGAGCTGCTATTTAATGGTGCTGTGGAATAAGTGACTAATGCCCCTCCATTGGTGAAATTCCCACAAGTGGAAGCTGTATATGACATCTGGCACCCACGGCATCAGATTTTGGAACTGATGGGAATCGATAAACCCCTTATCCCCTGTCAATCGGGACAGTGGTATCTAAGAGGTTAAAAGGTGTTCAAAGACCCCCTTTGACAATATCGTCCCCCCGTGATCAAAATTACGGGTGCAGATCATTGTCATAGTATCCTGAGGTCATGTGATGACCTCAGGATACAATGGCCTATTAGAACCTGCTATAGGCAGGGTGAAACAGGCTGTGTCAGTGAGTCACTTACAGGTCTGATGTACTGCAGTACATGAGACCACTGATTAAAGGGGAAAAATATTTATGTCCAACAAAACGACTAATTGAAAAATTTGAAAAATCAAAAGCTAAATAAAATATGTAAAAAAGTAAAAAAAAAAAGAAAAAGCGCACACAAATCACAAAAAGCCACTTCACCAATAAAAAGGCAGCTTCTTTGTTAAAAAAAACAAAAGCAAACCTTCATATAGTCGAGTCCAGAAGGACCTGATTTATAAAAATCCAGTTGAGTCCAGAATGACCTATCACATTACATAAAAAAATAATAAAAAATTCGGTAAACATGAAATTTTTTCATCATCCTTGACACATAAAAAAGTGTGTAAAAAGCAATCAAAAAGTCATATGTTAAAAAAAAAAACAGTATAAAGAAAAACCCCAAACGATCCCAATAATAACGAGCCCTAAAATGGCTCATTTAAAAAAAAATAAAAATAGACTGTGATACCAATTAAATAATAATAATAATAATAATAATACATATTATTATTACCTTTTTCAGAGTATTTTGAATAAATCGGTATCATCACTTTTACCGCACAGTATACCACGCAAAAAAATAAATAAACAACTGAATTACTAGTTTTTCTTCATTTTGAATCTAAAATATCTGAAAAAAGGATCAATAAAGTTATAAAACTAAATGATAAAAAAATCTTTAACTTGTCCCACAAAAAAAAAACCCTCATAAGCTCTGCTCACCAAAAAATAAAAAGTTACAGCTTTTTAAATATGGCAATGGAAAAATTACATTGAACAAAAATATAAATGCAACGCTTTTATTTTTGCTCCCATTTTTCATCAGCTGAACTCGAACTCAAAGATCTAAGACATTTTCCATGTGCACAAAAGGCCTTTTTCTTTTAAATATTGTTCACACATTTGAGCAAATCTGTATTAGTGTGCACTTCTCCTTTTCAGAGATAATCCATCCACCTCACAGGTGTGGCATATGAAGATGCTGATTATTCAGCATGATTATTGCACAGGTGTGCCTTAGGCTGGCCACAATAAAAGGCCACTCTAAAATGTGCAGTTTAATCACACAACACAATGCCACAGATGTTGCAAGTTTTGAGGGAACGTGCAATTGGCTTGCTGACTGCAGGAATGTCTACCAGAGCTGTTGTCCAATAATTGAATGTTCATTTTTCTAGCATAAGCAAAGGTGTTTCACAGAATTTGGGAGTACGTCCATCCGACCTCACATCCACAGACCACTTGTAACCACACCAGCCCAGGTCATTAGCATCAAGCATCTTCACCTCCATGATCATCTGAGACCAGTCACCTGGACAGCTATGAAAAAATTGGTTTGCATAACCAAAGAATTTCTGCACAAACTGACCGGACCCATCTCATTGAAGCTCATCTGCTTCTCATCATCCTCATCAGGATCTCCACCTGATGCAGTGGGCAAATGCTCACATTTAATAGCATCTGGCATGTTGAAGAGTTGTTATCTTCACGGATGAATCACTGTTGTCAATATTTAGGGCAGATGGCAGACTGCATGTATGGCATTGTGTGGATGAGTGGCTTTCAGATGTCAACATTGTGAATAGAAAGGCCCATGGTGGTGATGGGCCTATGGTATTGGCAGGTGTATTTTATGGAGAATGAACACAGCATTTTGTTGATGCCATTTTGAATGCACAAAGATACCGTGATGAGATCTGGAGACCCATGTTGTGCAAATCATCCACGACCATGACCTCATATTGCAGCATGATAATACATGGCCCCAGTGAGCAAGAATCTGTACACAATTCCTGGAAGCTGAAAACATACCAGGTCATGCATCGTTAATATACTCACTGGACATGTCACCCATTGAGCATATCTGGCATGCTCTGGATTGACGTATACCACAGCGTATTCAAGTTCCTGCCAATATTCAGCAATTTTGCACAGCCACTGATGAGGAGAGGACAAACATTTCACAGGTCACAACCTGATCAACTCTATGCAAAGGAGATGTGTCACACCAGATACTGACTAGTTGTATAACCCCGGACCACCCCAGTAGTGGAATACTGATTTTTTTAGAGTGGCCTTTTATTGTGGACAGTCTAGGGCATACCTTTGCAATAATCATGCTGTCTAATCTGCATCTTGGTGTGCCACACCTGTGAGGAGGATGGATTATTTTGACAAAGGAGAAGTGATCACTAACATAGATTAAAGGCCACTTTAGACACAACGACATCCCTAACGAGATGTTGTTGGGGTCACGGAATTCGTGACGCACATCCGGCCTCGTTAGCGACGTTGTTGTGTAAGAAACGTATGAACGACCGCTAAGGATCAAAAATACTCACCATATCGTTGATCGTTAACACATCGTTCTAATCTCAAATATCGTTGCTGCTGCAGGTACGATGTTGTTCGTTATTCCTGCGGCAGCACACATCGCTATGTGTGACACCACAGGAACGAGGAACAACATCGTAACGGCGGCTGCCGGCAATGAGGAAAGAAGGAGGTGGGCTGGATATTCCGGCCGCTCATCTTCGCCCCTCCGCTTCTATTTGGCAGTCGTTTAGTGACGTCACTGTGACGTCGCACGAACCGCCCCCTTAGAAAAAAGGCGGTTCGCCGGCCACAGCAACGTTGCTAGGCAGATAAGTATAGTGTGACGGGTCCTAGCGATGTTGTGCTCCACGGGCACCGATTTGCCCATGACGCACAACCGACGGGGGCTGTGCGATCAGCAGCGACATCGCTAGTGATGTCACTGCGTGTAAAGTGGCCTTCAGACAAATTTGTGAACAATATTTGCAAGAAATAGGCCTTTTATGTACACAGAAAAAGTCTTCTTAGATCTTTGAGTTTAGCATAGACAATAAAATGGGTGACATATACTGTAATACATGGTCTACCTGTTATATCCCAGAATAAAATTACCACTGCCTAGAAAGATGATGCAAATATATATAATATAAGGTCTTGAGAGATTTTTTTCACTGCCAACGTAACAAAAAAATGAGTATCTAAATCATCTGTTACAGTCTTGGTGGTCGCATATATAGCCAAAAAAGGATATAGTGGGCTAGCAAGATTAGGCTGTTTTCCAGATAGACCCATGAAGGTGCCAAAGACAAAAAATGCTAAATAGTCTTTTAAGGAATGTAAGCTGTAATGAAAAATCAGACTGTATTACATTATTAGTGCGCTTTACCGTATGGTTTAATAGATTTCAGAGAATTACCACTTTCTGACCTGAAATGATTTGAAATGTCTTCTTTAAATGTGGCAAAAGAATGAAGCTAATGAAATTGCCAGCTTTGACTAATGCCACTTTGTAACCTTGTGTGGACATTGAAGATCATAATCATTATTAATAGCAGAAAAGTGTTACTTTTGGAATGATTGCTTATGTAAAAGCCAGAAAAGAAACAAACGCAGAGCTGTATTTATAGAGAAGGTTAAGTAGACTGAAAGGAAATACTATCCTGGTTTATACTTTCTATTTTTAAGTTAGTTTCTGCATTGCCCATGTGCATAGATTATTGTGGATTTAAACTAAACTTTTATTGTATGCAGTCAGAATGACATAGTAAATGTAATATCCCCTGGCACAAAGAGTCGGAATGACTTGAAGAAATATTGACTTAAAGAAACATTTAAATAAGGATACCAGTAGATATTGCCACCATCAGTATACTGTACACACAAGTCACCCCACAATAATTGTAAAGCCATGTGGCAACGAGGTGCTGTTTGCTTGCGTTGGCTGGAGTTTTTCCATGAAAAAAAATATTACAGACGTTATTCTTATTTCTGTTTGGGGGGCCTAAAACAACTGCCAAAAGGTGTACTCCATTGAGCCTTTTTAATCTCTGCCAAATATAGAGAAAATAACATGCTTCCTTAATGGATGTACAGAGTGAAATAGAGAGTTTAAACTGGACACTGTCCTAAACCTGTAAAGAAGTCTAGACTGGACTGACATTAGTTCTGAAAGAGAGCAATATTAACAAGGGGCCAGTAAGGCCAAGATTCTAGTTTGAATCAAGAAACAACAACAAAAAACTTGTTTTATAGACATGAAATTGAGAAGACAAATAAGATTTGGTAGCATTTATGGAATTGGGGTTAAGGAAGGAAGAAATAACAAACTTTGATTTTTTTTCATTAATGGACTTCTTTTCGACTCCTGTATTTTTACTTAAGTATGTTTAAAAGCCCACTTTATGTTACAGATTGAAACTGCATGTATTTTAAATAAATATCATTTGTTTTATCCTTGCACTGCCAGGGACTTTTTACTCACATTTTGCATCTGTTGAAGAAACTCTCCAAGTTTTGAAATGCCCCGGCTTCTGTACCTTTTCTGTGTGACGTCACACACTGTATTGACAGTGGTGCACTGCTTTACAGCTGGGATAGCTGCGTGCCGGGGTATCCGCAACGATAGCTCTGAATTCCCATTGCGTGGATCAGCAGGTCTGTCAATGCCTATAGGCCCCTTTACACACAGCAACATCGCTAGCGATATCACTGTAACGTCCCCGATTTTGTGACGTAATAGCGACCTCCCCAGTGAAATTGCAGTGTGGGACACGGATCAGTGACCTGGCCTCCGCTGTGAGGTCGCTGATCGCTACAAGTTGTTCAGGACCATTCTTTGGTCCTTTGTTTCCCGCTGCGCAGCATGTATCGGTGTGTTTGACTCCTTCACAACGACATCGTTAGTGACCCAGCCCTTAGGCATGCTAGCGTTCCCTTTCCAGCGAGGTCGTTTTGCAGGTACGTATCGCTGCTGCGTCATTGGCTAGATCTGCCTGTTTGACAGCTCCCCAGCAACTGATAGAGACTTTCTAGCAATCCCGGCCAGGTCGAGATCGCTGGTGGGATTGCAAGAAAGTCTCAGTGTGTAAAGGGGCCTTATCTCTGCAGACTCAAGCTCTTCTGGACAACTAATCTGCAGAGGCAGCATTTATTTACACTCACCTCCTTCTTTCTTGGACTTTCATCTGGATGTTTTGATCCACATGGACCTTCACTCCAGATAGCTGGGCAGGAGAGTGAGTGTTGAGCTGGGTTCACACTAAGCGACAGCGACAACGACGTCGCTGTTACGTCACCATTTTCGGTGAGGTAACAGCGACCTTATAAGTCGCTGTTATGATCGCTGCTTAGCTGTCAAATACAGCAGAAGCAGCGATCATAACGTCGCTGTGCTACATGTGCAGAGAGCAGGGAGCCGCGCTTAGCGCTGGCTCCTTGCTCTCCTAGGTACAGTACACATCGGGTTAATTAACCCGATGTGTGCTGCAGCTACATGTCACAGTGCAGAGAGCAGGGAGCCGCGCTTAGCGCTGGCTCCTTGCTCTCCTAGGTACAGTACACATCGGGTTAATTAACCCGATGTGTGCTGCAGCTACATGTCACAGTGCAGAGAGCAGGGAGCCGCGCTTAGCGCTGGCTCCTTGCTCTCCTAGGTACAGTACACATCGGGTTAATTAACCCGATGTGTGCTGCAGCTACATGTCACAGTGCAGAGAGCAGGGAGCCGCGCACACTGCTTAGCGCTGGCTCCTTGCTCTCCTTGCTACAGTATACATCGGGTTAATTACCTGATGTGTACTGCAGCCACATGTGCACAGAGCAGGAGCCGGCACTGGCAGCAAGAGCGGAGCCTGGTAACGAAGGTAAATATCGGGTAACCAGGGAAAGGTCTTCCCTTGGTTACCCGATGTTTACGCTGGTTACAGCTTACCGCAGCTGCCAGACGCTGGCTCCTGCTCCCTGCTCGCTTCATTTCGTCGCTCTCTCGCTGTCACACACAGCGATGTGTCTGTCACAGCGGGAGAGTGACGACCAAAAAATGAAGCTGGACATTCAGCAACGACCGGCGACCTCACAGCAGGGGCCAGGTCGTTGCTGGATGTCACACACAGCGACAGCGACGGGACGTCGCTGCAACGTCACAGAAAATTGTGACGTAGCAGCGACGTCGTTGTCGTTGTCGCTGTGTGTGACACCAGCTTTACTATTCAACTCCACTATCTCAAGGGTTTTTTATGTGTAACATTGTAATTATTGTTATCTTTTATTTGCTGACCTCTGTGAGGGGGTAATTGTTTTAGCCAACATCTAGGGGTCTTTTCACTATTCAATTACCATTTATCCCTTCCTATTTTTGCATTGCTGTTTAATGGTATTAAGTGCAGGGGTTTTCTTTTACTGTTTATCAATGTCAACCTTTCTCCACCATTATACATTCTTTCACTAAATTATCCTCAACCCACAATGTAATTTTTCCTCGTGAAAGAATCAGCCCTTTTTTAAAAAAAAAAAGTTGTTATAGTGTCTGCCCTTACTACCTGTTGTGCTATGGTATTCCATAATTTGACTGCTCTAACAGTAAAGAATCCTTTCCTATATAGCAGCTTCACCTTTTTAGCAGAATCACCTTTCTTCCACCTGCAGTGAGTGCCCCCTGGTCTTTTTCACAGTTTTCATAATGAATAAGTCATGTGCCAGTCCTTTATATTGACCCCACATATATTTATACATATAACTGATATCTCCTCTAAGATGTCTTTTTTCTAAACTAAACAAGCACAACTTTTTCAACTTCTCATCAAATGGGAGACTGTCTATTCCTTGTAACAATCTAGTTCCCTGCCTTTGAACTGACTCTAACTTCTGAATATCCTTTTTTAAAATGTGGAGCCTAAATTTGGAGCCCATACTCTAGATGTGGCATTAAAAGTGACACATAGAGGAGTAACAATTCAGTGGGATCACGGGATCTAATCTGTCTTTTTATACACATAAAACCTAAATTATAAAAAAAAATAGAAAACATTTACATTAATTCCCCATAGTTACATGATATCAGAAATTAGACACCTGGCACACTGTCGCAAAGCCTCTCGGCACTTTATATACATATAAAGCTACATGCAAGTTTACATCAAAGTGAAATTTATTTGTAAAAAAAAAATGCTGCAATGAAGTAAGCAAATATTAAGTAATAGTTAAAACATTACCTTTAATATATACCAAATTTAAAAATGTGTAAGTAATAAAAACCAATCAAGCGACCAACAAAAGGAACCACTTTTTTATATCAATGTAGGTACACCCTTTACACAATATAAGTGAAATTATAGCCAAAAAACTTTTTGACAGTAGGTCTATAGCAAATAGCCTATTGAATTGACAGTGGCCCGATAGATGAAGCACAGTTGACCTCTTATCAAATAATAATGTGTGAGATAAAAAAAGGTAAAAACATGGAACAATCTCATACATTCTCAGATAACCAGGGGTAGAGACCATAGATATATGGACCAAAACCTTCATAGAATAATATAGTTGAAAGGGACCTCAAGGGCCATCGGGTCCAAGCCAATGCGAGTGCAGGTTGTCCTAAATCAGCCCAGCTATATTTTTATCCAGCTTCCACTTGAAGATTTCCATTGATGGAAAGCTCACCACCTCCCGTGGCAGCCTGTTCCACTCTATGACCGCCCTCACTGTCAGAAAATTATTCCTAATGTCTAATCTGAATCTCCTTCCTTTTAGTTTCATCCCATTGCTTCTTGTACTTCCTTGTGCTAATGAGAATACGGTGGTTCCCTCTGCACCATGACTAACTTTCAGATATTTGTAGACCGCTTGAAGAGTTCAGTCCTACACGGATGTGTTCATCCTTTTTTGGGAAGCATGGAATTCACCCTATTTGCCCCTAAATACCCCTAACATTTCAAATCTCCCACCCTGAAAAATGCAGTCCACATCTAGCCCTTTGTGGAACTTGCCCTTCAATTGCCTTATGTGCCTCACAGGATCATCAGGGGATTAATATGAACAAAGGAAAGAAAGGTCTGTAGTGCGACTAACCTAATGGTAGATATGGCAATCATAAATGTTTGTTAAAAAGTTGACCCAAACAGAAAATTAGAAAAAGGATAACCTGAGTAGAATCTATACATACCACCTATGCCTATGTCTACTTTTTACATATATTTATAAACTCATCAGAGCAAAAGAAAGCAAAAATCTGCTTTTACACTGGAAAATTCAAATGAGTCACTTTTTGTCGCAATAGCTTTGAAAAGTCTTTATGCATGCCTTTTATTCTAAGATTGCTTTTTTCAGGACAAATTGTACTTTATGATAGTAGTAAAAACATTACATTTGCTTTTTTTAAACATTTAATCTCTCTACCATTCACACAACCCACAATAATTAATAATAATTGATATTTCTTACACGTATACTATATGGTGAAAATTTCAAATTTTATTTGTATAGAACATTAGATAGTGAGAAAATTTAGTTTATCAGCAATTTTTTCATATTTTAAATTATATTTTTCTAAATCTGTTTTTAGCGTCCATTTCATTTGTTAAGTAAGACCCTATATGTTAAATCAAATAAAAAAAATCATGCTTCTTTAAAAGTGCACTCCATATTGTATCCAAAATAGTTAAGCCTCTGAAGAATGAAGTGGAATGATCATACAAAAAAAAATCCATTAAAATGGAATTTTGAACCCCAAATTTTTAATTTTCTAAATAACATGAGAATTTTTTTTTTCAAAATATGTAGTCAATTTCTCCTGAGTATTGAAATACCCTGTAAATGCTCATATACTGCTGTTTGGATAGATTGAATAGCTCCAAGTAAGAGCAGGGCATTTGGTACTTAAAATTTTGCCAAACACTTTTCTCTTCCCTTATTGCATTTGCTGAGACTTTGAGGCATTAGTACAAAGTAAAACGTCATCAAGCGACCTAAGTTTTGGGCGCTATAGCTCTCAGGGAATTTTTCTAAAGATATATTAAACATTATGGTTCAAAAAATGTTTTTAGTAAAGATGATTAAACGTTTTGAAATTTTAATTCACTAGGTGTGACAAAGTTTATTAAAACAATTTGAATTGCACCTCGAATCTCAATATTGCAAATTTTTGTGAAAATAGGTGTATAAAACTCTGAGGTCTCCTGGTACTTTCCTGAACTGCTTTTGATCTCTTTAACGCAATCACAACCTTAATATTGTCTATCTGATTACAATATATCTGGCTTTGTGATCAGCCACTCCCAGTAGTATAACTACCAGAAGAAGAAGAAGGGGCCCATCCAGAGGGACCATCATGCTTAACGGTATTGGTGGGCACAGCATTCTGATACAGTTAAGCTCTTCAGTATAGAAGGGACCCATGGTCTCCCTGCCTTACAGCACACTTTTTCTGGCGCAGCCTACAAAACGGCTCTCTTTCACCCCCTTTCAAGAATCACTATACGACTAACCTATGCTGTGCAGCTATATAAGGGGCATTGCCATGCTCAGTAGAAACTGTTTGACACATTTTGATGCCATTGTTACCCATTTTCACAAAAAAGTAATAATTTTTTCTTCACTGCCCAATGGTTTAAAATTCTGTGACACACCTGTGGTGTTAATATAATCACTCCATGGATCAATTCATTGAGAGGTGTATTTTGCATAATAGGTCATTTATGGAAGATTCTGATGTTTTCACATCTCAGTGGCTCGGCCAATGTGACATGGCTCCCTCAAACCATAACAACAAAATCTGCTCTATAATATGGTGCTAATATGCCTGAAAAGTAATTCTCGATTACACGTTAGGTGTTAACACACTCAGGAGAATTTGCACAGCAAAATCTACTGTCCATTTTCCCCTGTTACCATTCTGAAAATTAAACATTATGTGTAAAAGCAACATGATTGTGGGAAACATTTTTTCATTTTCACGACTCAGTGTTATAAAATTTTGTGAAGCACCAGTGGGTTGAAAGTGTTCACTACTCCTGTAAATAAATTCCTTGAGAGGAGTAGTTTCCAAAATGGAGTCACTTATGGGGGGATTCTACTGTTTAGACACATCAGGGTCTCGACAACCATTACATGGCGTCCAATTTATATTTCAGCCGATTTTGAGCTCTAAAACTTGAATGGTGCTCCTTTCCCTCCGAGCCCTGCCGTGTGCCCAAGCAATAGTTTTCCATTACATATGGGGTAACATTATAATCAGAAGAAATTGCACAATAAGCTCTATCATCAAGTTTCTTCTGTTGTCCTTAGAAAAAATGAAAAACTTGATGCTAAAGCAATATTTTTGTGTGAAAAAGTAACATTTCCATTTTTTCCTTCCACATTGCTTTACCTCCTGTGGAGCACCTACAGTCATGGCCAAAAGTTTTGACAATGCTACAAATATTAATTTTTACAAAGTCTACTGCTTACGTTTTCCTAATGGCAATTTGCATATACTCCAGAATGTCATAAAGAGTGATCAGCTTAACAGCAATTACTTGCAAAGTCAATATTGGCTAAGAAAATGAACTTCAACCCCCAAAACACATTTCAGCATCATTGCATTCCTGCCTTAAAAGGAGCAGCTAACATTGTTTTAGTGATTGTTCCATTAACACAGGTGTGGGTGTTGATGAGGACAGGGCTGGCGATCAATCAGTCATGATTAAATAAGAATGACACCACTGGACACTTTAAAAGGAGGCTGGTGCTTGGTATCATTGTTTCTCTTCAGTTAACCATGGTTATCTCTAAAGAAACACCTGCAGCCATCATTGCTCTTCACAAAAATGGCCTAACAGGGAAGAGTATCGCAGCTACAAAGATTGCACCTCAGTCAACAATCGCATCATCAAGAACTTCAAGGAGAGAGCTTCCATTGTTGCCAAAAAGGCTCCAGGGCGCCCAAGAAGGACCAGCAAACGCCAGGACAGTATCTTAAAACAGTTTCAGCTGTGGGATCGGACTACCAGCAGTGCCGAGCTAGCTCAGCAATGGCAGCAAGCTGGTGTGAGTGCTTCTGCATGCACTGTGAGGCGGAGACTGCTTTAGCAAGGCCTGGTTTCAAGGAGGGCAGCAAAGAAGTCACTTCTCTCCAGAAAAAACATCAGGGACCGACTGATATTCTGCAAAAGGTACAGGGAGTGGACCGCTGAGGACTGGGATAAAGTCATTTTCTCAGATGAATACCCTTTTCGATTGTTTGGGACATCTGGAAAACAGCTTATTAGGAGAAGAAGAGGTGAGCGCTACCACCAGTCTTGTCTCATGCCAACTGTTAAGCATCCTGAAACGATTCATGTGTGGGGTTGCTTCTCAGCCAAGGGAATCGGCTCACTCACAGTCTCTTGCCTAAAAACACAGCCATGAATAAAGAATGGTACCAGAATGTCCTCCAAGAGCAACTTCACCCAACTGTCCAAGAGCAGTTTGATGCCCAACAATGCCTTTTCCAGCATGATGGAGCACCTTGCCATAAAGCAAAGGTGATCCCTAAATGGCTCATGGAACAAAACATAGAGATTTTGGGTCCATGGCCTGGAAACTCCCCAGATCTTAATCCCATTGAGAACTTGTGGGCAATCATCAAGAGATGGGTGGACAAACAAAAACCAACAAATTCTGGCAAAATGCAAGCATTGCTTAGGCAAGAATGGACAGCTATCAGTCAGGATTTGGTCCAGAAGTTGATTGAGAGCATGCCAGGGAGAATTGCAGAGGTCCTGAAGAAGAAGGGTCAACACTGCAAATATTGACTTGCTGCATTAACTTATTCTAACTGTCAATATAACCTTTTGGTACTCATAATATGATTGCAATTATATTTCTGTATGTGATGTAAACATCAGACAAACACAATTAAAAACCAGAGGGCAACAGATCATGTGAAAATATAATTTTGGTGTCATTCTCAAAACTTTTGGCCATGACTGTAGATTGTTAATAAACCTCTTGAATGTGGCGTTTAGCAATTTTTAAAATGGTGTCAATTTGGGGTATTTTCTGTTATACAGGCCCCTCAAAGTCAATTGAAATGTGAGGTGGTCTCTACAACAATACAACAATTGTTTTTGTAAATTTCGTTGGAAAAATGAGAAATTGCTGATAAACCTTAACCTTTCGAACTTCCTCCTATAGAGGCATGCATTTTTTTTAACTTAACATTGGGTCCACCAGTCACAATAAGAGATGTCAAAGCTCCTATCCTTTTCTTCACTTCACAATGACCTTTTCCCTGATGAAAACATGTTCATTAACCCCCTTCATGACATGTGACATGAATGTACGCTGATAAGCAAAAGAGCAACAATATTTTGATCTTTTGACTTTCAGGCTCCACATCTCTACATCCATTACAGCTTTGAGTGTGAACCTACCTTCATTTTATACACAATCATCTTGGCTATATCATACATAAATTTGACTTGAAACTATTTAGCATATGATTAGCTGTGCAGATTTGTGTCATGTCTCTGCATTGTTATTGTTTTGCTCCTGCTGTTTCAAAAATCTTTTTCTTTCTGTATAATATAAATTAAAACCTGTTCTCACATTTCTTGATAGCTCAATGTATTATTAGGTTGATTACCAAATGAAAGTCACTTTTTTGAATCAAGGAGCAGCCATGAAGAAGATTTCCCCAAAGAAGAGGGTCTCCACCTGACTGCAGTTCGTTTCTCACATTCAATTGCATCTGGCCCATTGTAGAGGATGAATTCCGGTTTCACAGGACAGATGGTAGATGGCTTGTATGGTGTTGTGTGGGTGAGCAGTTTGCTGATGTAAACGATGTGAATCGAGTGGTGGCAGTGGACTATTAATATAGGCAAGCATATGGTATGGACAATGAACACATATGTATTTTATTGATACCATTTTGAATTCATAGAGATACGATGATGAAATGCTGAGGCCTATTGGTGTCATTCATCCATAACAATAACCTCCTGTCAAAGCCTAATAATGCATGGTCACATGATGTAAAGATCTGTACAGAATTCCTTGAAGCTGAAAACATCCCAATTTTTGCATGGCTAGCATACTTACTGGACATGTCACCCACTGAGCATGAAGCATGCTTGTGATGCTTTGAATTTGTGTATACCACAGATTGTTCAAGTTCCTGCCAATACCCAACAACTTTGCACAGCCATTGAAGACGAGTGGACAAACATTCCAGATGCCACAATTAACAACCTGATCAACTCTATGCAAAGGAGATGTGTCACACCAGATACTGTCTAGTTGTATGACCCTCGGACCACCCCAGTAGTGTAAAACTGAATTTTTTTAGACTGGTCTTTGATTGTGACAAGCCTAAAGCTGGTGTCACGCACAGCGACAATGACGTCGCTGCTACGTCACCATTTTCTGTGACGTTGCAGCGACGTCCCGTCGCTGTCGCTGTGTGTGACATCCAGCAACGACCTGGCCCCTGCTGTGAGGTCGCCGGTCGTTGCTGAATGTCCAGCTTCATTTTTTGGTCGTCACTCTCCCCCTGTGACACACACATCGCTGTGTGTGACAGCGAGAGAGCGACGAAATGAAGCGAGCAGGAGCCGGCACTGGCAGCTGCGGTAAGCTGTAACCAGCGTAAACATCGGGTAACCAAGGGAAGACCTTTCCCTGGTTACCCGATATTTACCTTCGTTACCAGCCTCCGCCCTTGCTGCCAGCGCCGGCTCCTGCTCTGTGCACATGTGGCTGCAGTACGCATCGGGTAATTAACCCGATGTATACTGTAGCAAGGAGAGCAAGGAGCCAGCGCTAAGCAGTGTGCGCGGCTCCCTGCTCTCTGCACTGTGACATGTAGCTGCAGCACACATCGGGTTAATTAACCCGATGTGTACTGTACCTAGGAGAGCAAGGAGCCAGCGCTAAGCGCGGCTCCCTGCTCTCTGCACATGTAGCACAGCGACGTTATGATCGCTGCTTCTGCTGTGTTTGACAGCTAAGCAGCGATCATAACAGCGACTTACAAGGTCGCTGTTACGTCACCGAAAATGGTGATGTAACAGCGACGTCGTTGTCGCTGTCGCTTAGTGTGAACCCAGCTTAAGTCACACCTGTGCAATAATCATTCTGTCTAATCAGCATCTTGATATGCCACACTTGTGAGGTGCATGGATTATCTGGACAAAGGAGAAGTGCTCACTAACATAGATTTAGATACATTTGTGAACAATATTTGCACATAGAAAAAGTCTTCTTAGATCTTTGAGTTCAGCGTAGACAAAAAATGGGTAAAATATACTGTAATACATGGTCTACCTGTTATATCCTAGAATAAAATTACCACTGCCTAGAAAGATGATGCAAATATAATGTCTTGAGAGATTTTTTTCACTGCGAATGTAACAAAAAAATGAGTATCTAAATCATCTGTTACAGCCTTGGTGGTTGCATATATAGCTATAAAAGGATATAGTGAAGGAGTTGTATTGTACTGTGTGAGGCAAATGGTAGTCACATCACATACTGACTAGTCTTCTGCCCTCCTGGACTCTTCTAGTACTGTAAAACAGCACATTTTAAAGTGATCTTTTATTGAGGCCAGCCTAAGGCACACCTGTGCAATAATCATGCTGTCTAATCAGTATCTTTATATGCTACACCTGGTGGATGGATCTCCATAAAGAAGTGTTCACTAAAACAGATATAGACAAATTTGTGAACATTATGTGAGAGAAAAAAGTGGTTTGTGCACATAGAATAAGTCTTAGTTCTTAGAGTTCAGCTCATGAAAATGGGGGCAAAATCAAGTGTTGCGTTTATATTTTTGTTCAGTGTATATTGAACTAAATTGTGTTTAAACTGGAACATAAAACATGTGTGGCAGGTTCTGAATCTTCCTAAGTTGCTATGGGAGATTTATTATAAGCGAGGCATGAACAAAGGATTATATTTGACGTTCTATTGCATCTCCTTTTTTGATTCTTGTGTTCTGTAAAAGGAAATGTTCAATTCTCTTGATGTACTGACCATTCCTTGTCTAATTTATGACATAATCATCCAGCTTACTCAATGATAAAACCATGTTTTTCATTCTTGCCACTGGTGTTTCAGGGTTTTGTTTAACAGATGTGTGATAGATGGTCTGAATGTAAAAGTGTTGGTCCCTCGGGCAGTAAATACAGTCTTGGAGCCTGCAGGTGCCATATCCATCTAATGTCTCTAAATTTGGTTCCAGTCGTTTGCTTCTGCTATCAATCTGCTAACAATCACTGCATTTATTTCATGTAGAGGCACATCTGGAATAACTGTACGCATGCAGAATTCTTTGTGGAAGGCTTGTTTTGAAAGGAGTCTCACATGTTATTTTGTAATTAGAAATGCTGGATTTCTTTACCAATTTTCACTTAATCACAGTATCTAAAAATGATGAAATACGTAAGCTGTCACATCCCTTCCAGCTACATATGTTTGTGTTCGTGTTCAGTTATGACAGCCACAACACATTTTTTCCTTATCTGCCAAGAACTAAACCATTAGTGTTGCTTCACAACAAATGTACAATTTACACTTTTCACAATAGCGTCCATTACAGTAAAGACTTGACAGGGCAGTTGATGATTTCAATTCATTATAGTCACTTGTCCATCAGGAAAAAAAAAATGTCAATTTTAGGTGCCATAGGTATAGATTTTTATTGAAAGTGTTTTAATTTTAACAGCAGTAAATGGAAAGGTTAAGGTAGGATGGTTGATGAATTGTTAAGATGATAAAATGGCTTACTGGTTATTAAACTGTGAATAACACTGGTAAAATAGAGAGTTAGGCCGGTTTCACACATCCGGCTTTTCGCTTGTTTGCCGGATCCGGCGCTCTCCCATACAGTGACTACAGTACAGTGACAGCGCAACAAGTGCCGGTCACATGCTGTCATGTGACCGGCGCATGTGACCCGGAAGTTACAGCACTGTCACTGTACTGTATTGTCTGTATGGGAGAGCGCCGGATCCGGCAAACAAGCGAAAAGCCGGATGTGTGAAACCGGCCTTAAAGGAGTACATTTTTTAAAAACAATCAAATTAGTTTCAAAATTGCCCTCAGGTCTTTAGGTACAGAGTGAGAAAATATAAAGTTCCTTAAGGTATGTGAGTAGACAATTGTAAAGGTGAAAGGGAAAGAAAGTACTTAGTACAATATCCAATTTTATTGAAATAAACCAAAGAGGAACAGATGATGATGAGAGTGTGATAACTAAATTGTGATAAGACAGGAAGAGCAAAAAAAGGGAACAAAAAAGGACATTAACAGTTATGATTATATTAAATCTAAATATATTGATACATACAAAAATATTCAAAGTTATACATTAAAATAGTGGAGGGCAGTGAACATAAGAAAGTTCATGACAAACATGTTAGAAATGGATATTATCTAAGTAATGGTGTTATACTTTCTAATAATTGAAGGGATGGTCTGTTTATACAGGAAATAGTAAAAATATATATATAAATTATATATATGTATACACCGTGTGCAGAATTATTAGGCAAGTTGTATTTTAGAGGATTTTTTTTATTATTGATCAACAACTATGTTCTCAATCAACCCAAAAGACTCAAATATCAAAGCTTAATATTTTTGGACGTTGAAGTGGATTTTTTTGTAGATTTGGCTATCTTAGGAGGATATCTGTTTGTGCAGGTAACTATTACTGTGCAGAATTATTAGGCAACTTAATAAAAACCAAATATATTCCCATCTCACTTGTTTATTTTCACCAGGTAAACCAATATAACTGCACAAAATTTAGAAATAAACATTTCTGACATGCAAAAACAAACCCCCCAAAAATTAGTGACCAATATAGCCACCTTTCTTTATGATGACACTCAACAACCTACCATCCATAGATTCTGTCAGTTGCTTGATCTGTTTGTGATGAACATTGCGTGCAGCAGCCACCACAGCCTCCCAGACACTGTTTCGAGAGGTGTACTGTTTTCCCTCCCTGTAGATCTCAAATTTTATGAGGGGCCACAGGTTCTCTATGGGGTTCAGATCAGGTGAGCAAGGGGGCCATGTCATTATTTTTTCATATTTTAGACCTTCACTGGCCAGCCACGCTGTGGAGTAGTTGGATGCATGTGATGGAGCCTTGTCCTGCATGAAAATCATGTTTTTCTTGAACGATACCTTCTTTCTGTACCACTGCATAAAAGAAGTTTTCTTACAGAAACTGGCAGTAGGTCTGGGAGTTGAGCTTCACTCCATCCTCAACCCAAAAAGGCCCCACAAGTTAATCTTTGATGATACCAGCTCATACCAGTACCCCACCTCCACCCTGCTGGCGTCTGAGTCAGAGTGGAGCTCTCTGCCCTTTACTGAAGCAGCCTCTTGCCCATCCATCTGGCCCATCAAGAGTCACTCTCATTTCATCAGTCCATAAAACCTTTGAAAAATCAGTCTTAAGATATTTCTTGACATTTTATCTTATGTTTCTTGTTCAAAGGTGGTCGTTTTTTAACCTTACTTACCTTGGCCATGTCCCTGAATATGGCACACCTTGTGCTTTTTGATACTCCAGTAACGTTACAGCTCTGAAATATGGCCAAACTGGTGGTAAATGGCATCTTGGCAGCTTCAGGCTTTATTTTCCTCAATTCATGGGCAGTTATTTTGCGCCTTTTTTGCCCAACACGCTTCTTGTGACCCTGTTGGCTATTTGCCATGAAACACTTGATTGTTCGGTGATCACGCTTTAAAAGTTTGGCAATTTCAAGACTGCTGCACCCCTCTGCAAGATATCTCACAATTTTTAACTTTTCAGAGCCCATCAAATCTCTCTTCTGACCCATTTTGCCAAAGGAATGTTAGTTGCCTAATAATTAAGCACACTTTAGATAGGGTGTTGATGTCATTACACCACACCCCTCCTCATTACAGAGATGCACATCACCTGATTTACTTAATTGGTAGTTGGCTCTCAAGCCTATACAGCTTGGAGTAAGACAACATGTATAAAAAGTATCATGTGATCAATATACTCATTTGCCTAATAATTCTGCACACAGTGTATATTATGATGCAACAAAGTTACAGTCCATGTATGAAATTACAAAGGCAGCATCAGTAAGAGAAAGCAACACAGAAATAAAAACGCCAGGACTCCGGCATATATTTCATCTTTGGCTTTCTCAAGCAAAACAGGTTATTCACTCCTTTTTTTAGGTTTAACATATATTCAATTTAGATTATCCACCTGCTTTAAATATGTATTATTTATATTGTGTATTTCTAAGTTTTGATTATTTGCTTCAAATTTCCCAAAACATGGTGGCATGCAAATTCATGTTACATCATTTTTTTTCATATATATCATAATAATCATTCTTGTGGCCGATCTTAGCCACAAAATTGAACAAATTAATTTAATATTCTATATTAAATTATAAAAAACATTTACATTTTCATATGTTTTTAAAAATTAGGAACTTTAGAAGATTTAACCATATTTTCAGAATATTTTAGCATTCATTTGGAGGATAAATCTAAGAGCCCAGTCCATATAATTTGTGCGAGGATCATATCGCAATGCTCCAACTGGACGTTTGCTTTCCGGACCTAAGCATGACATGCGAAGTTTAAGGGGATGCAGAAGTAATTGCAAGTAAACATTGCCATCTGTTGTCTAAAGGTAACAAGAGCAAATAGGAACTAAAAGAGGTCAGTGGGAGGGAAGGGTTTAGAAGATATGCTGGGTAAGTGACACTTATGTCGGAGTTGCTAAATATGAAAGGCATGGCCAGGTCAAGAAAAGCAAGAGTCAGCACCTAGATGTGAAGAGAGCAGTTGTATGAGCAGTGGAGCAGGCTTGCAGCTGAAAATTTGTGACCTGAGCAAAGAGGAAGATTGGTGACCTAAGTTGAAAGGAAGATTGGTGACTTTAGCTGGGTAAAAGAAATGTTAACAGAGCTAATGAAAGCCTGTGTTCTGCTCCAGTAGAAGTACCTGAGGAAGATCAGACTACGCTGATCAAGGTCCAGAGCCCCGACTTTGTGGTCCAGCTGCAGATTACACCCGTCAAAATACAGAGCCAGATCATAACTTCCTGCACAGGCATATGGTATTGAGTGGGTACTTAGGCCACGCTTCAGAACACGATGGCAGCAAGACAATGGAGGGTGTGCAGAGATTTCCCAATTTGGACTTACGGCCTAGTGAGTAGCATCTCCGACCCCATTAGGTCTTGTACACCGTGCAGTATTGTTTAGATAAGTTGATGATGATAATGGATAATGTAGCACCCCTGAGGTATCAGCTGCCACAAAATGTAACCTGTGGAAACCAAAACCCCGAAATATCCATGCCAGTCAACACAACAGCACCTTCAGGCCACATACATAACCCCAATTCCAGACTGGGAGACTGAATAGCAACAGCTAAAATGGATGGGCACTTATTGGCTAATTGCCACCCAATCTGTAGAGAGAGACCCAGCAACAGGAGGGGCCAGTGGTCAGTTGGGAAGTTGGCGGGAGGAAATGAAGTGGAGAGTTAGAAGAGTTAGGACTGAGAAGTAAGAGAGTGAGGAGTAAAGTAAAGAAGGAAAGGTGAAAAAACCTAAGTAAGAACGGGACGCTATAAAGGAGACAAGGACCGTGGAATAAGGAACCAGGACTCCAGGAACCGTGAGTTACCTGTGGAAGTATAATACTCCAGGGACCGCGGGGCGCCTGTGGAAGTCTGAGACCAAGGCTCACAGGATTCAGCACAAGGCAGGGTGCAGACCCTAGGACAGCAGGACACTTTATGGTCAACTGTTAAATCTGCCAGGTGAGGGGATCTCCAGGGTCCCTCACCAACCAAGGAGTCTGAAACATCAGCAGCAAAGAGGGGACCTGGGACAAAGGACAGAAGTCCTCCCATTAAATAGTCCAGACTGCCTGCAATAGGACCAAGACTGAAATGGAGGGCCTCTCCCAGTAGCTCTAAGCCACGGGAGCCCAATACAAACCAGTGTGCATATAGAACAGCTACCCCAGGTCACAACTGGCCTGGAGAACAAGGGGAGCGGGAACAACCGAAACCGGCACCAGTGGATCCAGGAACCAAGCCACAAATAAAAAAGGCAAGTTGAAACTGCAATACCGGTGTGTACTGTTTCCTTTTCGCCTCTGTACACATACATTGACTGTCCCCTAATATTGCCCCTTCATCATCCACTGCTGGGGCACAGTCCTTCTTGCGGAGGGCCCAAAACACCTAAGCTGCACTACTCCACCAGCCCCAGCAGGACCCTGCAGCGGCAGCTTCAATGACTTGGCCGCACACCACAAGTGGCGTAGTCAAAAACTCTTTTATTTTATTTTCTTTTCTTTTTCTTCCATTTTTGACCCCTTTTCTTATCAGATTGACCCCCAGGGTCACGGAACTGAGCATCAGCCATGACCACGACTGTTCCCCCCTGCGCACCACACACCTGGGACCAAGTACCCCACAGCACAGGGGCGTCACAATTACGTGACACTAACATTTCACTGCTAGAGTGATTTAGAGTACAATAATGCCAACAGTGACCATTAATGGTAAACATAATAATGTGTAAAGAATACCGTGATTGCATTCAATCTAATTGTGCTGCTGATTAATCCACTGTGAAATAATCTGTTTTACTAGTGTTACTTGTGTGACGCCCTGGCAAAACCAGGTAGTTACAAATAGGCCCCCGCACAACACCCATCCCTCACTTAGGAAACACACAGCCTACCTGAAACCCTAGTCACCCCCCCCTTAGGAAAAGATAGACACACCAGTGGGCAGGACCAGGTGGTTGGACACGCCCACCCAGGGGTTTAGAAAGCTCGGGGCGGGAAAACAAGCAGATTAAGTTTGTAGTTCGAGTTGAGAGAAGTGTGGGCTGGAGCTGGGTGTAGCTCCAGCAGAGGAAGTTCAAGTTCAACGGTGCCAGGGAAGGAGCCCTGGTGCCTTTGGCTAGATGGCAGACGGTGGTCTCCGTGAGCAGGAGACGGGAAGACGGCTTGGCAGAACCGAGGTGGACCGGGACAGGGTTGTAGCCCGCCGATACTGACACGGGGAACCGACCCGGAAACCGTAGCACAGAGGGGGTAATCGGACCCTGAAGCCAGGACCGAAACCTGCAGCCTAGCTAATTAATCGATTGAGGCCATGATTATAGGTCCTGTCCCACCCAAAGTCCCTAAGAGAAGACATCAGCCCACTGATAGGGATAGGAGGCCACCGCCAGGGCCCATAGATCCCACGGGCTAGCGTCTGCGGGCACGGCTCCTTAGGCCACATCCAGCCGGGAGCGGACTCCTGAGTTCCCAACCAGGCAGTCCACCATTCACAAAACAGTGCAGAGGAAAAGGACAGTGACCACCAGCCTGAGTGGGGGACCTGAATGCAACCAGCCATGGCGGCCGGCCACCAGCACCTTGGTTTACTAAAAGACTCGTGTGATTCATTTACTGTGAGTAATCAAACATCCCCCTGCTTGCTCAGGCGCACCGGCCCTCGCCATCGCTATACACTGCACAAAGACACTGGGTCCTGGGGCAACCATCCCTACCCATGAAGGGGTTAACATCCAGCTGCCACTACATCTCCCCCGGGTGCCCCATAACAGCAGCGGTGGTGTCCCACCTCACCACACACCGTGGGTGGCGTCATGAACTTAATACGGCCCAGCCCGTACATCTACGTCCCCCCTTTTATTCGGCATGTCCGCAAGACCCCCGGGTACAGAGACCCTCTAGCCACCCCCCAAGAAGGTCCGGATCCGAGCAGCGGCAGCTGCTGGCACGGGGGCAGAAACCCCAAAACTTGGCGTCATGAACAGGATACTTAACCATCCACTTACCTGGTGGAAGTGCGCCTTGCATTGGACAGTCAGTGGTGATCCGTTGAAGTCGCCCTTTTTGCCACCATTTTTGGGCGGGAAAAATACAGCCCAGCGTCTTCTTCCCCGAGAAAGGGCGCAAAGCTGAAGCCTTGCCCGCTAGGAACACGGGCGGAAGGTGAACCCCGAAGTCGTAAAATGAAACTGACAAGCCTAAAAAGGGATTGCTGGCAAAAGACTGAGGGGGAGAAGCGGGAAGATGTCGGCTCCTAAACCTGATGCCGGAGCCATGCTAACTGCTGGAGCGGTGGTGCCTGTGAACAAAGCAGTTGGTGAGGAAGCTGCAGCTCCCACTCCGGTCGCAGGAGCGGTGGACCCCTGGACTCCGGTAGTGACTCCCCGTGTAGCAGCTGGCGGTGACCCGCCTGCCACAGGAAGGATGTTGGCTCCGGCAGTCTGCCTGGCAGCAACGGGAATGGCGCCCAGCTTAGAAGACCCCTTAGCCGCCAGCTCAGAATCGGAGGCGATGGATGAGAGCAGCCCCAGTGTCGACGCTTCAGTAGCTGCATATATCCCGCGATGTGGTGGGAATGGATACTGAATGGCTCTATCGACCCGTACGTACCATGCGCTGGAGGCGTATGAGGCTGAGGCGGAGTCCACCTCCGAGGATGAGGCCCCGTCTGCCGTAGGGGGTGTGATAGTGCCAATCTGCCGGCACTGCGAGCTGCCCGGGCACTTTGCCAGTATGTGCCCTGGGAATGCCCAGCCCTGAAGGGGCTGGAGCCCGCCACACGTTTTAAAGTTTGAAGTTGCTGTTAAAATGCCTGTCACCCCTGCTGAATGTCCTCGTGTTCCTGGAGTAGGCCATCTGCACCGCAGATGGGGGCTGGCAGCGTAGTTAAAGAGTTAAATGACACAGCACTCCGTTCTTGTTGAACGTCTTCACCCCTGCAAGTTACAAGTGAAGAGGCCAATCTGGGGTCGAAGCCCCAGGTGGAGGACGGAGCCCGGTCCAGAGGAGCAGTCTTACCCGCACCATCGGCAGCTGAAGATGGAGTCTTTTGGACAGTGCCGCCCATGAGCGAAGGTGGCATTGGGGACTCGTGCTGTCTGGTGGTGGTCCGGGGAAAAGCTGAAAGAGGAGGCTGTACTGGCAGCGGAGTTTAAATGTTACAATTTACCAACCTTCTCACCCTGCAGCAGTCTCTGGAGAGGCTGATTGGAGGAAGGGCCTACGGTAGAGTCGGCCGAGACCCTGTCACCAGCAAAACCGGTGACTACCCTCGGGGTCAGGGGTCCCCTGGACGTGGGGCCCTTGAAAAAGGACTGCTGGGTAAGGAACTTTTTACCTGGCCCTTATGGGCAATACCCGGACCTAACCTGGACTTGGGTTCCAACCTGTGTTTTAGAGGTGGCATCAGGGTTAGGTTGTTTTGGGTGGGTGAGGTGAGAAGGACCTGGTCCATCCCGTCCCGGTTTTAAATTTGCAACGTTTAAGAAAAATGCCTCCCGTGAGGGAAGAAACCAAATATACTTTGATGTAAATATGTTAGTATACTTGTAATTGTGTTTTACCCCTTTTTCATCTTTTTCAGTTCCTGTTCAATAAATGTTGGTGGTCGGACAGCCCACTGATGGTCTATATTAAACCAAGGGGGAATGTGATGCCCTTGCAAAACCAGGTAGTCACAAATAGGCCCCCACACAACAGCCTTCCCTCACTTAGGAAACACACAGTCGACCTGAAACCCTAGTCACCCCCCTTAGGAAAAGATAGACACACCAGTGGGCGGGACCAGGCAGTTGGACATGCCTACCCAGGACTTTAGACAGCCCGGGGTGGGATAACAAGCAGATTAAGTTTGTAGATTGAGTTGAGAGGAGTGTGGGCTGGAGCTGGGTGTAGCTCCAGCAGAGGAAGTTCAAGTTGAACGGTGCCAGGGTAGGAGCCCTGGTGCCTTTGGCTAGGTGGCAGACGGTGGTCTCCATCAGCAGGAGACGGGAAGACGGCTCGGCAGAACTGAGGTGAACCGGGACAGGGTTGTAGCCCACCAGTACCGACACAGGGAACTGACCCGGAAACCGTAGCACAGAGGGGGTATTCAGACCCTGAAGCCAGGACCGAAACCAGCGGCCTAGCTAATTAACCGATTGAGGCCAGGATTATAGGTCCTGTCCCACCCAAAGTCCCTAAGAGAAGACATCAGCCCACCGATAGGGATAGGAGGCCACCGCCAGGGCCCATAGATCTCATGGGCTAGCGTCTGCGGGCACGGCTCCTTAGGCCACATCCAGCCAGGAGCGGACTCCTGAGTTCCAGAGCAGGCAGTCCACCATTCACAAAACAAGTGCAGAGGAAAAGGACAGTGACCACCAGCCTGAGTGGGGGACCTGAATGCAACCAGCTGTGGCGGCCGGCCACCAGCACCTTGGTTTACCAAAAGACTTGTGTGATTCATTTACTGTGAGTAACAAAATATCCACCTGCTTGCTCAGGCACGCCGGCCCTCGCCATCGCTATACCCTGCACAAAGACACTGGGTCCCGGGGCAACCATCCCTACACACGGAGACCCTCGAGCCACCCCCCTAGAAGGTCCGGATCCGAGCAGCGGCAGCTGCTGGCATGGGGGAGGCACACTTGCACTATACCAATATCTCAGATTTAAAGAACTAACCCTTTACTTGTACAGTTGAAACCAGAAGTTTACATATGGTATCTAAATAGACACATCTGCATGTGTTTCCTCACTTTCTATCATGAAATCAGTATACACTTTTCCTGTTTAGGTCAATTAGTAACCAAAATTATTTATACTTGCCAAATGCCAGAATAATGAGAGAGATAGACTGTTTTAAGACATTTTTATTACTTTCTGCAAAGACAAAAGTTTACATGCATTTCATTAGTATTTGGTACCATTGCCCTTAAACTGTATGAATTGGATGAAACGTTTTGGATTTCCTTCACCAAGCTTCTCACAATAGTTGGTAGGAATTTAGGCCAATTACCCATGACAGAACTGTTGTTACTGAGCCATCTTTGTAGGTGGCCTTGCTCGCATCGGTCTTTAGAACTTTGCCCATAAATTTTTAATAGGATTGAAATCAGGGCTCCCATTTTGAAGTTCCTGGCTGATGTCTTGAAATGTTGCTTCATTATTGCCACATAATCTTCTTTTTCCTTTTAATACCATCTATTTTGTGAAGTGCACCTATTCCTTCTGCAGCAAAACAACCCCACAATATGACACTGCCACCCCCATGTTTCACAGTTGGGATTATGTTCTTAGACTTCAAAGCTTCTCCCTTTTTCCTCCACATGCACTGATGGTCATTATGACCAAACAGTTCAATTTTCGTTTCATCAGACCAGAGGCCATGTCTCCAAAAATTAAGGTCTTTATTCCTGTGTGCACTTGCAAACATTAATCTGGCTTTTTTATGTTTCTTTTGCACTAATGGCTTCTTCTTGCAGAGTGGCCTTTCAGCTCATGTTGATACAGTGCTCATTTCACTGTAGATAATGACACAATTTTACCAGCTTCTGCCAGCATTTTCACAAGCTCTTTTGCTTTTGTTCTTGGGCTGATATGGAGATGTCTGACCAAAGCATGGTCCTCTCTGGTACAAAGAATCCATCTCCTTCCTGAGCGGTATGATGGCTGGACATTCCCATCTTGTTTGTATTTCCATATAATTATTTGTACAGATGAAGGAAGCACCTTCAGGTATCTGAAAGTTGCATCCAAGGATGTAGGAGACTGCAAGTCCACAATTCTTCCTGAGATCTTAGCTGAGTTCCTTGATTTTCCCATGATGCTACACAAAGAAGCAGTGTGTTTCAGGTGTGCATTAAAATACATCCACAGGTGTGTCTCTAATTAACTCAGATGTTGCCAGTAAACCTAACAAAAGCCATGGGACATGAGAAAGATATGACATCATCATATGGACTGTCCCATATTGTTGAAAGGAATAGTATAAGTTCTCTTATTGTATGTAAACTTTTGTCTTAAAAATGCCTAAATATAAATAATTTTGGTAATCCGAATTGATCTAAAACAGGAAAGGTTTATTATGATTTCATGTCAGATAGTGAGAAAAACATGCATAAGTGTCTATTTAGATAGCGTATGTAAACTTCTGGTTTCAACTGTATACAGTTAATAAACCATTGTTCTTTCACCACTGCCTCCTCCTCAGTGTCTGTGCTGTTGCACCCAATCACCTGTTAGAATAGAAATGCATGAAGCTGTCGTGCTCAAGTCAGAAGAGCCGTCGGCCAGTTCGAACATTGAAATGTGATCCTCGGACCAGTTGTACGGCTGTGTGACTACGCCCATGGTGTGAATATGTTGTACTATTTCTGGAATTGTATTTCCAAGCAAAAAGACTACCATTGTGTTTGGCTTATGTAAGAACAACTTACACTATTTTGTAGTTGCAATCATTGTTTTTTAGCTATACATTTTCATCAGAGGATTAAATTTAACTAAGTATCTTACTTCTAATAACATCTAAGAGGCTTGTCTATCTCTTAATGAGACTAAGGCCGGCGTCACATAGGATGATCTATCGTGCGATCTTACCCGCCCCCGTCGTTTGTGCATCACGGGCAATTAGTTGCCCGTGGCACACAAAGTCGTTAACCCCCTGTCACACGCACTTACCTCCCGGACGACGTCGCCGTGGGCTGCGAACATCCTCTTCCTGAAGGGGGAGGGACGTTCGGTGTCACAGCGACATCACACAGCGGCCACCAAAATAGAAGCGGAGGGGCGGAGATGAGCGGAACAAAACATCCCGCCCACCTCCTTCCTTCCTCATTGTCGGCGGGACACAGATAAGCTGCAGTTCGTCATTCTCAGGGTGTCACACGGAGCGATGTGTGCTGTCTCGGGAACGATGAACAACCGGATCACAGAAGGAGGACCAACATTTTGAAAATGATCGACGTGTCAACGAGCAACGATAAGGTGAGTATTTTTGCTCGTTCACAGTTGTTAGTAGCTGTCACACACTACGATATGTCTAACGATGCCGGATGTGCGTCACGGAATCCATGACCCCGACGACATATCGCCCGATATACATCGTAGCGTGTGACGCCGGCCTAAGAACTAAACCAATCACATTTGTTTTTGGCCAATCGTGAAAGGGGCGGAAATGCAGTAATTAAATCAATTTTTGGCTTGGTGAGGCAGTAAAATGATACTGTATGTTCAAAAAGATAGAAATCATAATGATAAATTATTAATAGCAACCATTTTGATTAAGATATATAGACAAGATTCAGTAGACTCAAAGTGTGTGTTGTGCAAGTTCTTCTCATTTTGCAAAATATAATTATATTATTCTAACATGAATAGCATTTTTTCTTGATGCATTTTACTTTGAAGATATCTCTTATGTATTTCTACAATGCCTTCTCCAGATTAGAATGTCTGCTCCTTAAAAGTACACAATATTTTATGCAGCAGGGAGCCATTGGAGAAAGACATATGTTAGAGAAGGTAAGCTAAGTTTTCTTATTTGAAAATCAACCTAGCCAAGCTAGAAGCCGTTGGCATAAACATAAACCAGAGCCATAGAAAAACTACAACAAAAGTTAAATGACCTCTAAAACTTATCACATAGAATTTTGCTGTTACTGTTACTCTTACATTTCTAATCACAGATACTAATTCGAAAATAGTGGTAGATTTTTTTGCAGCATCCTTCGTATGTTGTCAAAAGGAAAGAAAGCCAGGCACTGCAAGCCCAGGTGTGTACTCACTGGTTGTGGTTTTCTCGTGGAACGCGGACCTCCAGCCGATCTCTGTGGTGCTCTGCCAACAGGTGAGAATCCAAAAAAGAACTTCAAAACAGAAGGAATGGCGGCAACTCACTGGTCGATATAAACTGGCAAATTTATTGCACAAACCGCAGCATAATTACAGCAAACACGGGGAGGGGGGGGAGTGCAGGAGCGCCGGACGACGGCCGTTTCGCACCACACAGGTGCTTCCACAGGTCCGAACATCCTTCATATGTTGGATAGGCAGGAAAAAGTTAGTGAAAATACTTTCGGTATAAGTTTTTGAAATTTTTTTTTGTGAAGACAAGATCTGCTTTATATAACTATGAATGAAATTGAAAAAAAAAATCTCCATCACTAGCATTTCCCAAATATTGAGATGGCATTGGTACACCCTACCTATTTGTTAAAGCCAAACAAACTGTCTTATGAGAACAATTAACTTTATCAAAATAGACAAGCCTATGGTGCTTCTGCTGTTAAAGGGAATCTATCAGTAGGATCAACCCTCCTAAGCTGTATACATGGGCATGCAGGTCATGGAAAGTTCAATAAAATCATGTATTGATATCTAATGTCTTATTCCAGAAAAATTCACATTTCTTTCCTAATATGAAAATGAGCTAAGATCTATGGGCCAGACTAGATCTTCCTGATAATCTGCCTCGACAGCTTATTTTAAATTAAAGGGCATGTTTTAATTGTGAGACATAGTAACTGACAGTCTGCACTCCTGATCTACGTGTATTACACTGGTAGTGTCCCACTTACTCCTACTACAAGTTCTTTTTCACCTCAGACTAGTAGCTCTCATCACACCTCACTGCAAAGTCACTGATTGACAAAAAATGTGTTAAGTACTATTTGTTGGTCTTAAAGCGTTTTTGTGGGCTGATTCTTAATCTGCAATCAGAATTTTCCTATCGGGCACCAGTTTTTTTTTATCATTTTGGTTTTTCCAATAAATGTATCCCACATTGCTACTTCATAAATTAATTTTGCGCTTTTTAAGTGCTGGGATTGTTATAACTTTGCACTGTTCTTATGAAGTTGGTTTGTTTTCATAGTTTGATAACAAAGTTCTGTTTTTTTTCCAATGTTGACTAATCTTAGAGATCTGAAAGAAGATGCAGATGCTGATTTGATAAAAAGAAGAAGATGATCAAGATCCTGATTTTCTAGACCATCAATCTTGGGAACCTCACAAGCTACCATGTTGATCTAAATGATTTAGTTTGTAATCTGAACCTACCAAAAAGTGAGCCTGAGCTTTTGGCTTCAAAGCCCAAAGGCTGGTACTTGCTACACCTAGGGGACCAAAATATGTTCTTTCTGATATAGACATCAGGAGCTTGAACACTTATTTTTACTAAAAGGGACCTTATTTACTGAAAGTATACAAAAACTCTACTAGATGCATAGGGACAAGACCACAGACCTAGGCTTTTTATAGACTCTTCCAGAAACAGTGTAAAATAAGTACTTGTAACGGCAATGAAAATTAATCTGTTCCTCTTGCTTATGCAGCAAGTATGAAAGAAAAAATTGAAAATATGTGCCTTCTGCTGTCAAACAATTGGTTACAAATACTATGGGTGGAATATTTGTGGTTATCTGAAGGTAATAGCCTTTGTACTCGATTTTCAACTCAGCTATACAAAGTATTGTTAATTTATCTGCAAATGGGACAGCAGAGACTGCAAATACCATTTTAGAAAAAAAACAGTGGCCACTACGAAACAGTTTGACTCATGGAGTAAAACATTACCCCTATTATCCTCTAGTTGCTCCAGAAAACCTTTTCCTTCTGCCACGCCACATAAACGTTAGGCTGATGAAGAACTTTGTCAAGGCGATAGATCGTGATGGCAAGGGTTTTTCATACCTCAGAAACAACCATATATAAGTGAGACCAAAGTCAAAGAAGGCATTTTTGTGGGTATTCAAATAAGGGAAATTATGACATACATTGATTTTGACCAAAAAAACTAAGTGAGACTGGAACAAATATGGGAGGGGTGTCATTCAATAAAGTAGTGTTGAGCTTCTTCGGCAACCATAAAGCACCAAACTCTAGAGATCATGTGACTGAGTTATTACAACACTGCAAAGAATTGGGATGCAATATGTCTCTCAAGATACATTTAATGGACTCCCATTTAGATTTTTTTTCACAGATAACTTTGGACATATCCTTGACAAGCACATTTCATCAGGAACATCATGTTACTTGAAGATCGTTAAAAAGGGAAATGGAGTCCAAAAATGCAGACTACTGTTGGGGATTAAAAAGGTACACGCCTGCAGCTAAATATTAAAAAAATCAAACAATATTTTTCAAGATAATTAAGAAAAACTGAATGTTGTAATAAGCAATGTCTGCTAAAAATAAAAATTTAAATGCAAATTACTCCAAGTTCCTGCCCTGTAGAAAAAATCTGCAGACAAATTTGGAATTGGGACAAATTATCATCAGGAACAGCCTATTTCATGCATTTAACACAAAAAAGTAACATTTTATATGCTAGTGTTATTAAGTGTCCCCCACTCATATGCAAACTCTCTTTATCTCAACCTCTCTCCTACCGCCCCTCAAGGCTCTTCTGTGGCACCTATTCTTTTCTTCATTTATACCTTCAGCTTGGGACAACTCAAAATGTTTTGGACCAATTGCCAGTACCAATTCTATGCTGATGATACTAAAATCTACCTCTCTGGCCCAGATTTGATCTCTCTGCTGCCCAGAATCACAAATGTCTCTTGGCTATATTCCTCTTCTCCCTTTGCTTCCAAGCACACAACAGTATTACAAATCTGAACTTATCATTGTTCCTTGACCTCCGAAAACCTCCCTTTTAAACCTGTGAATTAAACTTAATGATTCATGCTCTACTGTCTCACAATTCTACTTGCTCATTGTAACTCTGCTCTGTTCGTCAAGCTACCCATTTACTTTCTTACCTCCACCTGCCATCTTCAACTCAAAAGCCACCTCTTCCTCAACCCTGAATGAACAAAAATGTTACTGCATGCTTTACTCAATGCTTGTCTATACTACTGCAATATTCTTCTCTGTGAGCTGTCACGTTCCTGCCCCCTGTTGAGCAACGTGCTGTTGTTTAAACAAACTGTTGGTCTCTTTGTGAGTATGAGTTGTCATCAAGTCCTGGCCAGCCAATGTCAAAGGCAGTATACAACCTGCAAAGTTCCCAGCCAGCACAACAGAAGTCCACACAGCCAGCTAGGACCAACTTTTCCATATAGTGTGGTGGGGAATCCAGAGTCAATCCCTCATCCACGACTACCACCCGTAGCACTGTACATGAGCTCCCATTTAACAGCCTTGTACTCATTCAACCCTTCCAAATCTCTTCTGAAGGGTTATTTGAACTCTTTCTTCTCTGCTTCTTTGCTTCTTACCTCTGCCAATCCTTTAATTTAATTTCATTAGACAGGAGAATCCAGTTTAAAATATTTACGCTGACATACAAGGCCATTCATAATTGATCTTCTCCATAGATATCTGACCTAATCTCCAGCTACACCTCTACACATAATCTCAGGTTGTCACAAGATCTCCTCCTTTGCTCTCCTTTCATCTGTTCACCACACAATTGTCAGCAAAATTGTTCCTGTGAATTCTTCCATACACTGGAACTTGCTTTTTCCACACAACAAATTGTCTTAAGAGATTGATGCCTTTGTGCACAACCTGAAAACTAATTTCTTCATAAAATCTAGCAACATTCTGACTTGCTGCTTGTTAATAGAGATATATATCTAATATATAAAGCTGAATGTGTGTGTGTGTGTGTATGTGTGTGTGTATGTGTGTGTGTGTATGTGTGTGTGTGTGTATGTCCGGGATTGGCATCTGTACCGTCGCAGCTACAGCCACAACATTTTGCACACTCACACTTCTAGACCTCGAGAGTGTCATAGGCTATGTTTTGAGGGGAAATTTTAACCCTGCTCTTTACAGGTATTCACCAAAAAACCTGCATCCATTAAAGCGAATGGAGCTGGGAGCCACAGTGCAGCCAGAACTTCAGAAGAATGCGCAGCCACGCCCTTATATGGAATGTTGACAGGTCACAATGCAGCCAGGGAAAGAGACAGACACAGACAGGGAAAGAGGCAGACACAGACAGGGTAAGAAACAGACATAGACAGGGTAAGAGACAGACACAAAGAGACAGACACAGACAAAGAAACAGACTGGGAAAGAGAGGAAAAGAGACAGACAGGGAAAGAGAGGGAAAGAGACAGACAGGGAAAGAGACAGACAGGGAAAGTGACAGAGATAGATAGACAGACAGGGAAAGAGATAGATAGACAGACAGGTAAAGAGATTGAAACAGATGGACAAAGAGACAGAGACAGACAGGGAAAGAGACAGACAGACAAAGAGATAGAGAGAGGGACAGAGAAATATATACAGAGGGGGAGACAGACAGAGAATGGGAGAGAAACAGAGAGACAGTTACTATCCCGGGCAGCGCTGGGTGCTATGTTGTGAGGCGAAATTTTAACCCCGCGCGTTCCAATTTACCAATTTTGTCCCTATGTACATAATGGGGAAAAAGTGAAACGAAAAGTGTTGGGGGCAAATTGACAGCTGCCAGATGTGAACAAGGGGAACTTAAAGAATTAGAGCGATGGCGCCAAAGAGTATATACCGTACAGTTGCTAAGGTGGGGCCTCGACATGGGATACTCACCACACTCGGGGATATGAACACACACACAAAATGTACCACACACTACCACATACTTGAACACATATAACACCCTCAGCACACATTTCACCACACATACACCAACCTCGCCACATAATCGCCCTAAAACACACACAAGTCTGGTATTATCCTTCAAAAATAAAAATCTGATTAATAAGCAGCCAAACTACAAGAACAACAAATGTACCATATAGGAAATACGGCAGCTGACAGTCACATGACCTGTCTATTTTGTGTATGTGTGAGCTAATACATACTGTCAGGGGGGAGGGCTTTCTGTTTCCTGGAGATTTATCAGGCTACCAATAGCAACCAATCACAGCTTAGCTTCTATTTTGCTACAGTTAATTAATCTTAGCACTGATTGGTTAATATAGGTAACAATTTAATAATTACATTTCTATCTATTTGTTTTGTGGTTCTTGTGTGCAGAATACATTTTTGTTATTACATTTTATTTTAACAGCAGTTATTAACCCGGGCGAAGCCGGGTAGTACAGCTAGTATATATATACTGTTATGTATCTATTTATATATATACATATATATATATATATATATATATATATATATATTTATATACATATATATATATCTACATAAATATCTATATATATATATATCTATTTATAATGCATATATATATATATATATATATATATATGTATATATACAATAGAAAAAAACAGAATGAAATAGGGGTTCCCATGCTTGTTTCACACGCTGGTACTAACCTGAGTTCAAATCGTACTGGCAGCACCTTTACAAAGTGAACAGGTGCGTATCTGGATGGTGTATAAATATAAGAAAAAATTCCAGCCGCACACTGAAAAACCAAAATAGATGCAGTGTAGTGTAGGACCCAGCAAAGGAGGTTGCCGTGAAGAGGCGCTGGGCTGGTATTACAATGGCCATTATAATATTCTAAATACCTCCATTTATGTGTAAGGTAGAATTTATTTTGGTTTTTCACAGTGTGCGGCTGGAATTTTTTTATATATATATGTATATATATATATATATATATATATATATATAGTGGAACCTTTATTAACGAGAACAATCCGTTCTGGGAGTGTGCTTGTTAACCAAGTTACTCGTTCAGCAAAGCAAGATTTCCCATAGAAAATCATTGCAATGCAGACAATTTGTTCCACAACTTGTTAAATGTCCCATCCTGGTTCCCTATTGTGCCATTCCACACACGTACAAACACACACAAACACACACAAGCACACAGACACAAACACGCATGCACACATATTATGCTCACCTTACCTTCCGTTCCATCGCCGGCCTCCTGGATCCTGTAGTTCGCTGGTAAAGGATGTGTATCGGGTAACCATTGCGACGAGGAAGGAACTTCCGCTGCCAGAGCGCTGACGTAAAAGGCAGGAGCCTCTTGACTCTGATTGGCCAGCGCGCTGCCTTTCAGTAGCGGCTGAAAGAGGAAGTTCCTCCCTCGTTGCGATGGTTACCGATACAAATTCTGTACTGGCGACCTACAAGTACCATGAGGCCAGTGATGGAACAGTAAGGTATAGTACACATATTATGCTCACCTTACTTTCTGTTCCATCACTGGCCTCATGGATCTTGCCGTTCGCTGGTACAGGATGTGCATCGGGTAATCATCGCAACGAGGGAGAAATTTCCGCTGCCAGAGCAAGTTCCTCCCTCGTCGCTATGGTTGCCGATACACATCCTGTACCGGCAAACTACAATAACCATGAGGCCGGAGATGGAATGGAAGGTAAGGTGAGCATAATATATGTGTGTGTGTGTGTGTTTGTTTGTGTGTGTTTGTGCGTGCTTGTTTGTGTTTTTGTGGAATGCAAGAGCAGGTTAGAGCGCAGTGGATATATGGAACTGGAAATGTGTGCGATGAGTATTTTGCTCGTTCAGCAAAGCTTGCTCGTAAACTAGGTTACAAATTTACAGCAAGCTTTGCTCGTTAAGCAAAATACTCGCTAACTGGGTTACTGTATATACACATATATATATATATATATATATATATATATATATATATATATATATACATTGGGAGACTGTGAAGGGGAGAAACGCTATTAACATGAAGATAGGGGGTTAATCTGCAGGTTTATAGCATTTGGAACATTGACTGTCAGCCTCCTCTAATGCTGAGCAGCTTTCAGTCAGTATAAGAAGCACAATTACAGCTGCTGCTCTTAATGCAGGGAGCGGTGACTGAAGGCAGTTCTGGGGCCAGGATGAATAAAGTTAATTTCCTGCAGTGGGGTTCAAAATGCAGGTGTAAGAGGTTCCGCTATGAAACAGTGATGCCACTGACAGGACAGATGAGTTTTCTGGAAACGATGATAAAACAATAAAAAGATTTATTATCAAACTTGCCCCTGTTTGTATGGGGAAGGTAAAGGAACTAATAACATAAGCATTGAATATCAAACAACTCATACAAGAGAACTAGGTTTCTAATTTCCTTACTAGGAAAACAGCCACATATTCTTGGTTTCTGAAAAGGGATGTCTTCTCTGGGGCCAATAATGCCACTCCCCTCCCCTAAATAGGTCTGGATTTTACTCAGGGTTAGTTCCAAAAGGGAAGCTGTAATATGTGTCTTTTTTCCTGGTTCCAATCTTAACCCTATTCCCGATCAATAAACTCCCCGGGATCCTAATATGACCAAACTCAGCTGTACAGCTAAGGAGAATTCAACCCAAGTTTACCAACAAGAATAACATATAAAATAAATGACCATATTCAATTCCCATTTACATGAAATACAAATATTAACAATTTCTTTTGATTAACACGCTTTGCGGGAAAATCCAATCCGAGCAGGAGGGTGCCATGGGGAACTTCACCACGGACTGTGGCATTTCTGACCTTCACACCGTGGTATCAACAGTCGTTGGAAAGATGAATACAGTTCGCCTCACTGACACTGTCCCATAGAGATCAGTTATTTAGGTTGGGCTAAACACCTGGCTAACCCTAGCTAAACTCGTTGGACCAGTCAAAGAGAATTTTAAAATAAATGAATAACATGAGGTACCTCATCCATGTTTTGGGTATAAAATGCTTCACCCTTCCACGGGCGCCGTGTCACACTTCACAAACTGGCCGACTCTTTTCAATGATCTCCTGTTCTTGGTTTTCTTTCTTTTTCACACTCTTCACCGAACAGAAATTGAGGATTATTTTCCCAGACGTCCCCAGTCACAGGAACACACACAAAAAACACTGCTCGTCCCAGTTTTGTCTCCATAGCAACCAACTGACTTCTATTCCCAACAAAACTTTATTCATCCTCAACTTGACTGAAAGAGCAATGATGCAATAAAAGTATTTTATAAATCAAGCAATAAAATCACATTCTCACTGCACAGTTCGGCTATTATTTACATCACAGTATTCACAAAATTATTCAAGTATTGTTTTGTTGACACTTAATAAAATTTAGAACAACAGTGAGTGTCGCTGACATCTAGTGGTCAGATGTCATCATTACAGGAGTTCCTTTTGCTCATAGTTTACACCAACACGCATATCTCTATACACCTTCCTACACTCCACCACACTTATAATTGGTTGTCCCGACCATCTTTATTTGCACAAATTACTGTCAATTCGTACTGATCAGAATTATATCTCTTAAGGGGAATACCATCAGTTTCCCTCTTTGACCTCCGCAGATTGACCTCTGAGGAACAAGCAGGTGTGTCAGGGGACACCACTACCTCCAAAGGGATTTCCGGACTTTCAGGGATTCTTGGATGAGCTCTCATTTTATCTCAGGCTCATCAAAACAATCACACCAGATGTCGCCTTGTTGTTTTTTCAATAGCCCTGGGTTGGGCAACCTCAGCATCTCATTCTGTGGTTCTGGGGCAACTGACACAGAACACTTCAACCAATTCCTATGGACCGTGCAACAAGGACCATAACTCCCCTCAGGGGTAATCGTATACACACTGCCTTCCGAGGAGACTTTAATCCCGGTATACAGAATATTTTCCCACCGATCAGCCAATTTCCCATCTGGTCGAGTAACTCGTACTAGAACTCGGTCCCCTTCCCGAACTGTTTCTCCGGACACCACTGCCCGGTCGTGGTGTGGATGACTTTGTAAATGCTCTTTTGCCAGCTTATGTACCACCTACGGTTTGCACTTATGGTTCCGCATCCACTCATGCGGAGTTTGATGCTCGAACTCTTCCGGCGCTGAGAAGTTCAGTTCCACGACTTCCCTTCCAGGTCTCCCAAACATCATCATATATGGAAAGAACCCAGTTGCACTGTGTACATGATTGTTGTACGCCCACATTAACTCTGGTATCATTTCAGGCCAACAACTCTTTTGGTCTTGCTCTAGGGTTCTCAACATCTTCAACAGAGTTCTATTGAACCTTTTGCAAGCTCCATTGCCTTGTGGATAGTAAGGAGTAGTCCGGAACTGTCGCACACCATACAACTGGAGTAACTCTATTATAAGTTTACCCTAGAAACAGGCTCCTTGTTCAGAGTGTACTCCTTTCGGGCAACCATACACTTGAATCAAGTGTTTGCAGATGGCTTGAACTGCTGTCTCTGCAGTTTGATCCTTAGTGATTACCACAGCCTATTTTGTGAAATGGTCTGTCATTACCAGACAGGACGTATGTCCACTCTTTGAGGGAGCCACAGACAAATAGTCGATCATCAAAACTTCTAACGGGGCGGACATTACAACGATTTGTACTGGAGCCCTCTCTTCACAGGATTTGTTGACTTCACAGGTACGATTCTAAATACACACTTGGGGAACCACCTCTTCTAAACCAGGAGTATAAATAAACCTATGTAGCCACTTGTAAGTTTTGTCCGGCCCAAAATGAGCACCTTGTACATGGACCTCACGAGCTACCTCAGGAGCCAGGTATCAAGGAATCACCACTTGCCAGCGAAACCGTAATTCAGCATTAACATACATGCAACGATAGAAAACTCCATCGGCTACAGCAAGCCGATCCCATTGTCGCAGTAATTTCTGCCCCTCCTTGCACTTATGGTCCCGCATCCACTCGTGCGGAGTTCGATGCTCGAACTCTTCCGGCGCTGAGAAGTTCAGTTCCACAACTTCCCTTCCAGGTCTCCCAAACATCATCATGTATGGAAAGAACCCAGTTGCACTGTGTACATGATTGTTGTACGCCCACATTAACTCTGGTATCATTTCAGGCCAACAACTGTTTTGGTCTTGCTCTAGGGTTCTCAACATCTTCAACAGAGTTCTATTGAACCTTTCGCAAGCTCCATTGCCTTGTGGATAGTAAGGAGTAGTCCGGAACTGTCGCACACCTTACAACTGGAGTAACTCTATTATAAGTTTACCCTAGAAACAAGCTCCTTGTTCAGAGTGTACTCCTTTCGGGCAACTATACACTTGAATGAAGTGTTTGCAGATGGCTTGAACTGCTGTCTCTGCAGTTTGATCCTTACTGAATACCACAGCATATTTTGTGAAATGGTCTATCATTACCAAACTTCTAACGGGGCGGACGTCACAACGATTTGTACTGGAGCCCTCTCTTCAGAGGATTTGTTGACTTCACAGGATGATACTGAATACACACTCGGCGAACCACCTCTTCTAAACCAAGAGTATAAATAAACCTATGTAGCCATTTGTAAGTTTTGTCCGGCCCAAAATGAGCACCTTGTACATGGGCCTCCCGAGCTACCTCAGGAGCCAGGTATCCTGGAATCACCACTTGCCAGCGAAACTCTAATTCAGCATTAACATACATGCAATGATAGAAAACTCCGTCGGCTACAGCAAGCCGATCCCATTGTCGCAGTAATTTCTGCCCCTCGGGTTTTAATTTGTTTCACTCATCACCCTTAGGCCAAAAGTGATCATTCAACCACTGCTTGATCAAAGCCAATTTTACATCTGCATCTTGCACCTGGAACCAATCTTGTTGAGTCCTACCAAGTAAAGTGCCCGTCTGAGCATCTATCCCACTTAAGCGGACTACATCTACGAATACCGGCAACCGTCTAAGATCTGGTATTTCTGTGTGTTCTAAATACTCATCCATTGCCCTTTCTGGGGTTTTATGGGGTACCCTTGACAATGCATCAGCATGTGCGTTCTCCCTCCCAAAGCAAAACCGGATTTGGTAATTGAATTTTGACATTCTGGCCATCCACCTCTGTTCTAGCGCTCCTAGTTTGGCATTACCTAGGTGAGCAAGTAGATTATTGTCAGTCATGACTAGAACTTCTGAGTCTGCTAGGTAACCACACATTTTTCAGTCATACCCCACAGTAATGCCAGCATATCCAATTTGAAAAAGCTATAATTTTCATAATTTCTCTCTGCGTCTCTCAGAGACTGACTCGCATATGCAATAACTCGCTCGCGCTCACCTTGCTCCTGGGCTAGTACCACCCCCAATCCGTGCAGACTGCCATTGGTATACAACCTGAAAGGACAATTGAAGTGCGCATATGCCAACAGGGGTACCTGAGTAAGAGCGTTCCACATCTGATAAAACACCTCTTGTCTCTCAGTCCATCGAACAGGCCTAGTTTTAGGGCCCAGATTAGTACCCCTCAATAACTCATTTAAAGGCCCAGCCAGCTTGGTGAAATCCTTCACAAACCGACGATAATAACCAGCCAACCTCAAAAAGGCCCGCACTTCCTTAACAGTCCCGGGGATAGGCCACTTTTGAATGGCTTAAATTTTTTCTCTCAGCTGGTCCTACTCCCTCAGCCGACACAACATGACCAAGATATTCAATCTGTCTGTGGATCAGACGACACTTTTTGGGCTTAACTTTTAACCCTGCATCCATCAACCTTTGGAGTACTTGCCGAAGCTTCAATAGATGATCTTCAAAAGTGTCTCCACATATAATCACATTGTCAAGATAAATCAGTACTGACTCAAAATTATATTCACGCAGACAATACTCCATCAGTCATTAGAAAGTACCGGGAGTATTAATCAAGCCAAAAGGCATCCGATTAAATTCAAATAGGCCCATACGCAAGATGAATGCCGTCTTTGCCCTATCTTTGGCGGCTACTGGAACCTGCCAGTATCCACTGGCAAGATCCAAGGTAGAGAAATATGTAGCCTTTCCCAACGCTGACAAAGACTCCTCAACATGAGGCAAAGGATAGGAATCTCTTACTGTCTGTGCATTCAGCTTCCTATAATCTACACAGAATCGGAGAGTACCGTCTTTTTTTTCGGACCAATACCACTGGAGTTGCCCATGGGCTTTGACTTGGACGAACCACCCCATTTTCTAACATTTGAGATAGCATATTTTTCACTTTTGGTACATTGTTGTTGGAATTTGATGGTATCTTTCCCGAATCGGCGGGGCGTCTCCAGTATTAATCTCATGTTCAATCCAGTTAGTGCACCCAAAGTTCTCATCTCCCCGAGAAAACGCTGATTGGAATTCACACAGATGGCCTCGAGTTGTTTAATCTGCATGGGGGTGATCGAGGAATATTCCATCTCCATCAGCTCCAGGATTTTCCCACCATTCCATTCGGAAGTAGGTTTCTCCTTTCCCTCAAGCTGACGTGTCACCATCCAGGCCATATGCCCACTCATGTCCAGAGTAAACAGATTTCGGGGAAAAAATGTTTTCATTACAAATGTACACCTCAGCCAACTTTGTCCCAGCCAACATGGTTATATCATGTTCCTGCAGATTCAGACATCTCACAGGCACATTTTTTCTTTTACTATGGCCACTGTGCGAGCCACAAGCAGCTCACCTGAGTTCTCTGCCCCACTGCCCCATATATAGGCTCCATGCCATTCAACTTCTTGTCTGTTCCAACAGGCATCATCAATACCTTTTCCTGGCCTGCCGCTATCTTAGCGTTCACATCAGAAGGCACATACACTACCCCCACAGCTCTCCCCTTGGTAGCACTTTTTTTTATGCCACAGGTACGCACCATCTGCCGTAACATTCGTTGGGTTTTTCAGTGAGGCATAGCCCTCCTCCAATAATCAGGACCTTCCCGTTCAAACAACCAGGAATTAAGTTCTCTGAGAATATTCATTCCTAAGACCACCGGAAGGTCCGGTCTGGCCTGGGTTTTCACCAGCACCACCCCCTTGATGCCGAGTTCCTGTCCACATACTTCTACCCTCTACAACTTGTCACAACATAACTGCACATCAAATTCTATGGCACCCAAATGCATCTCAAGGTTCTGGCAAACTGGTCCAAGAAACCATTATCTATCCCCCATTTCCGTGAGATGGCTGCATTGTCATTGTAAATAAGCACTTGTACCTTGCCCCCCCCCCGCATATCTCATTGTAGATTGTAAGCTCTCACGAGCAGTGTTGTCTTTTTTTCCCTCTAAATATTGTATTTTCTATAACTGTTACTTGTTTGTATATCATCCTCCTAAATTGTAAAGTGCTGCGGAATATGTTGGCGCTATAGAAAGAAAGATTATTATTATTATTATTACACTCATCCAGGCAACCCCTGTCACCGAGATCTCTTCATTATTAGCTGCCAAAAGGTTAATCTGATGCCCAGACTCTGGATTAACCAATTGTCCAAAGTGTTCTTCAAAGTACTCCACTGGCATAGTGGTCACTTCTGATCCCGTGTCTACCAGGCATGTTACTGCCTTCCCCTCTAGATTTATTTTTAACACTGGGCTATCTGCCCTCAAGTCGGTTGGGCACTTCGCGGATATGGGATCTCGCCCTTGCCTCACTGTATGCCCAACTACAGTGAGGGTTTTCCCTTCTAACGAATCCGCCTGGTCTCTTGGACCCTACCTTGGACAATCCCATCTTAATTGTCCAGGTTCGTGACAGTTCCAGCAGTGCCTCACATCCTGGTTTTAATACTCTGGGCCTCTGGCACGGGCTCTTTCATTCCCCACGCAAGGGGGTCTTTCTTGCCCCTGTCTCTCCCAAGGTAAATATTCTGAAGAAGGTGAAGGTGCTTATATGCCCAGACCAAACCTCAGGCGGTCAATGGAGTTTTCCCAAGCTCTCATTCGAGTCAGCTTTTCTTCCAGTCACGCAATTGACTTCTGCATGCTGAACATCTGTTCCTGCATCATGTTCTGGGGATCCTGTCCTTTTCTTACCACTTTAACACAGTTATAAGAAGTATCCGCTCTCATTTCCATAATGTGAACCATTGCCTTTTTCTGTATTTCCTCATAAGTTATATCAGGTTTCTTCCGCACTAGTACGGACAGTTCACCTTGTAAGATTTTTTTTGGTAATCCCTCCATCAAATGATCTTGCAAAGCATGATCTCCATATTCAAAAGTCTCTACTACCGATGAAGATTTTTTTTTAACATCTCGCTATAACTCCTCTAGTGCAATAGCATATTGCACCAGACTTTCCCCAGTCCTCTGTATGCGAGCGAACAGCTTGACCCTTAAATATCCAGCAGTGGCTAAATGATAAAAAGAACCTTCCAAGATATCTATGATATCATCCCCCGTCTTACACTTCTGTTCCGGCTTCAATAACACAGACTTCCTTGCATTTCCCTCCAAAGCATTAAGTGCCACCTCTAGCGATTCTGAACAGGGCAATAGCACTTTTCAGCCTCTCTATCCAATCTGGCAGAAGCATATTGTAACCATCGAACTTCATAAGATGGCTCAACAAAGCGCCAGGAGGAGCCCTAAGAGCCAACACACCATTGTCCCCATCCATGGCGAATACTGCATCCTGCAGACTATGCCAAAAATGTAATAGGTTCCGCTATGATACAGTGATGCCACTGACAGGACAGATGAGTTTTCTGGAAACGATGATAAAACAATAAAAAGATTTATTATCAAACTCGTTTGTATGGGGAAGGACAAGGAACTAATAACATAAGCATTAAATATCAAACAACTCATACAAGAGAACTAGGTTTCTAATTTTCTTACCAGGGAAACAGCCACATATTCTTGGTCTCTGAAAAGGGATGTCTTCCCTGGGGCCAATAATGCCACCCCCTCCCCTAAATAGGTCTGGATTTTGCTCAGGGTTAGTTCCAAAAGGGAAGCTTTAATTTGTGTCTTTTCTCCTGGTTCACAATCTTATCCTTATTCCCGATCAATAAACTCCCCAGGATCTTAATATGACAAAACTCAGCTGTACCGCTAAGCAGAATTCAACCCAAATTTACCAACAAGAATAACATAAATAAATGACCATATTCAATTTCCATTTGCATGAAATACAAATATCAACAATAATAATAATAATTTTATTCATTTATATAGCGCTATTAATTCCACAGCGCTTTACATACATTGGGAACACTGTCCCCATTGGGGCTCACAATCTAAAGTCCCTATCTGTATGTCTTTGGATCAATATCATTTGATTAACATGCTCTGCAGGAAAATCCAATCTGAGCAGGAGAGTGCCTTGGGGAACTTCACCACGGACTGTGGCTTTTCTGACCTTCGCACCGCGGTATCAACAGTCATTGGGAAGATGATTACAGTTCGCCTCACTGACACTGTCCCCTACAGACCAGTTTAGGTTTGTCTAAACACCTGGCTAACCCTAGCTAAACTCCATGGACTGGTCAAGGAGAAGTTTAAAATAGAACGAATAACATGAGGTACCTCATCCTTGTTTTGGGTATAGAGTGCTACACCCTTCCACGGGCGCCGTGTCACACTTCACAAACTGGCCGACTCTTTTCAATGATCTCCTGTTCTTGGTTTTCTTTCTTTTTCACACTCTTCACCGAACAGAATTGAGGATTATTTTCCCAGACGTCCCCAGTCACAGGAGCACACACAAAAAACACTGCTCGTCCCAGTTTTGTCTCCATGGCAACCAACTGACTTCTATTCTCAACAACTTTATTCATCCTCAAGTTGACTGACAAAGCAATGATGCAACAAAAGTATTTTATAAATCAAGCAGCAAAATTGCATTTTCACTGCACAGTTCGGCTATTATTTACATCACATTCTTCACAAAATTATTCAAGTATTGTTTTGTTAACACTTAATAAATTTAGAACAACAGTGAGTGTCGCTGACATCTAGTGGTCATATATCATTGTTACAGGAGTGCCTTTTGCTCATAGTTAACACCAACACGCATATCTCTATACACCTTCCTACACAGGCACCAGGCAGGTTCCAAACACTATTAACCTGCAGATTAAATCCATATTTGCTTGTTAATAGCCTTTTTTCATTTGACACATTCCCTTTAATAGTGCTTTAAAATAAAAAAATAATGATAAAAATGAATAAAATCAACTTTTCAAACAAGAACATTCTTAGACCCTGATCCTAACTTGAGTTGTTAATCTAATAAACTTCTAGAAAAATAATCTCTGTGCTCATCTGTCAGGTCATATCACCAAAAGGCATATTCCCTTCAAACCTTTCTTAAATAAATTATACTTTCATCTCATTTTATACATGTAAACCTAAAACTTCGTTCACACTTTCAGGGCTATTTATAAATTAATGACCTTTTTTTGTACAGCATATTAAGCATTTTTTTCATTGGAGTTCAATACCTTACACTTTTACAAATATAGATTAAAAACACATAGTAATGCAAGAGAAAAAATAAATAATTTTAAGAATAACACTCAAAACTTTGTAACACCCATCTCTCTAAATATTATTATCAATTTCACTTTTTTGGGGATAATGTTATACTTACTGTAATTTTACTTCTTAAAACAAAATTTATATTTTCTAAATTATAAATATTCAAGTTTACATTTTTCAATTTATTAAGCAATAAGCAAAAATATTTCGATATATTGGTTTAATTTTCAGTTTAGATTTTGTAAACGTATTATTTAAAAATAGTATAAAATAAACTAATAATTTATCCATCACTGAAAAAAGGACATGTTTACTTGATTAAAATGCAAGCTCCAAAGTCATATGAAGAGAGCATGTGGGGTTCCACCACACTGCCATGAAAAATCAAATGGTTGAGTCAGATTAAAAAAAAAAGATTTATTTCCACGCTTTTCCAGGCAATCTCACCTCTTCCTCTGGATAAAACCATAAAGTACCACATGTGGTAAAGACCATTATACATAGGTCGGCAGTTAAAAAAATAAAAATGAGCCAGCTACAAGAGCTAAAACAATCACATGAGATGTCAAAGTTCAGTTCACAGATACATAAAATGCAATACAAGTAATAAACCCAAATAGTATATATATATATATATATATATATATATATATATATATACAGTGCCTACAAGTAGTATTCAACTCCCTGCAGATTTAGCAGGTTTGATAAGATGCAAATAAGTTAGAGCCTGCAAACTTCAAACAAGAGCAGGATTTATTAACAGATGCATAAATCTTACAAACCAACAAGTTATGTTGCTTAGTTAAATTTTAATAAATGTTCAACATAAAAGTGTGAGTCAATTATTATTCAACCCCTAGGTTTAATATTTTGTGGAATAACCCTTGTTTGCAATTATAGCTAATAATCGTCTTTTATAAGACCTGATCAGGCCGGCACAGGTCTCTGGAGTTATCTTGGCCCACTCCTCCATGCAGATCTTCTCCAAGTTATCTAGGTTCTTTGGGTGTCTCATGTGGACTTTAATCTTGAGCTCCTTCCACAAGTTTTCAATTGGGTTAAGGTCAGGAGACTGACTAGGCCACTGCAACACCTGGATTTTTTCCCTCTTGAACCAGGCCTTGGTTTTCTTGGCTGTGTGCTTTGGGTCGTTGTCTTGTTGGAAGATGAAATGACGACCCATCTTAAGATCCTTGATGGAGGAGCCAAGGTTCTTGGCCAAAATCTCCAGGTAGGCCGTGCTATCCATCTTCACATGGATGCGGACCAGATGGCCAGGCCCCTTGGCTGAGAAACAGCCCCACAGCATGATGCTGCCACTACCATGCTTGACTGTAGGGATGGTATTCTTGGGGTCATATGCAGTGCCATCCAGTCTCCAAACGTCACGTGTGTGGTTGGCACCAAAGATCTCGATCTTGGTCTCATCAGACCAGAGAACCTTGAACCAGTCTGTCTCAGAGTCCTCCAAGTGATCATGAGCAAACTATAGACAAGCCTTGACATGACGCTTTGAAAGTAAAGGTACCTTACGGGCTCGTCTGGAACGGAGACCATTGCGGTGGAGTACGTTACTTATGGTATTGACTGAAACCAATGTCCCCACTGCCATGAGATCTTCCCAGAGCTCCTTGCTTGTTGTCTTTGTGTTAGCCTTGACTCTTCGGACAAGCCTGGCCTCGGCACGGGTGGAAACTTTCAAAGGCTGTCCAGGCCGTGGAAGGCTAACAGTAGTTCCATAAGCCTTCCACTTCCGGATGATGCTCCCAACAGTGGAGACAGGTAGGCCCAACTCCTTGGAAAGGGTTTTGTACCCCTTGCCAGCCTTGTGACCCTCCACGATCTTGTCTCTGATGGCCTTGGAATGCTCCTTTGTCTTTCCCATGTTGACCAAGTATGAGTGCTGTTCACAAGTTTGGGGAGGGTCTTAATTAGTCAGAAAAGGCTGGAAAAAGAGATAATTAATCCAAACATGTGAAGCTCATTGTTCTTTGTGCCTGAAATACTTCTTAATACTTTAGGGGAACCAAACAGAATTCTGGTGGTTTGAGGGGTTGAATAATAAATGACCCTCTGAATAAACTTTTCACAATTTAAAAAAAAAATAAAAAAAGAAATAAAATTCTTTTTTGCTGCAGCGCATTTCACACTTCCAGGCTGATCTACAGTCCAAATGTCACAATGCCAAGTTAATTCCGAATGTGTAAACCTGCAGGGGGTTGAATACTACTTGTAGGCACTGTATATGTATATATATGGAGTAGTCCTGGGGAGAGAGGAGTTTAATAGGAGGAGTAGTCCTGGGGGGAGAGGAGTATAATAGGAGGTGTAGTCCTGGGGGGAGAGGAGTATAATAGAAGGACTAGTCCTGGGGGAAAGGAGTATAATATGAGGACTAGTCCTGGAGAGAGATGAGGATAATAGGAGGAGTAGTCCTGGGGGGAGAGGAGTATAATAGGAGGAGTAGTCCTGGTTGAGAGGAGTATAATAGGAGGACTAGTCCTGGAGAGAGAGGAGGATAATAGGAGGAGTAGTCCTGTGGGGAGAGGAATATAATAGGAGGACTAGTCCTGGGGAGAGAGGAGGATAATAGGAGGAGTAGTCCTGGGGGGAGAGGAGTATAATAGGAGGAGTAGTCCTGGGGGAGAGGATTATAATAGGAGGACTAGTCCTGGGGAAGAGGAGGATAATGGGAGGAGTAGTCCTGGAGGGAGAGGAGTATAATAGGAGGAGTAGTCCTGGGGGGAGAGGAGTGTGTGTGTTGCGCGGTGTGTGCGTATATTTGTGTGTGCCGCGGTGTTTGTGTGTTAAGTGTTGGGTGTGTGCGGCGCTGTTTGTGTGTGTGGGTGTCTGTGTAGGGCATTTTTTGTGGTTCACAGTGTGTTTGTGGTGTGTTGTGCGGTGCGTGTGTGGCGGTGTGTGTTTTTTGGGGGGAGGTGTGCACCCCATCGTGCTCAATTCCCCATGCTGCGCACCCCCCATTGTGCTTCATCCCCCCATGCTGCACACCCCCATCATGCTTCATCCCCCATGCTGCACACCCCCATCATGCTCCATCCCCAATGCTGCACACCCCTATCATGCTTCATCCCCCATGTTAAGCACCCCCCATCGTGCTTCATGCCTCCTTGCTGCACACACCCCGTCGTGCTTCATCCCTCCATGCTGCACACCCCCCATCGTGCTATATCCCCCATGCTGCGCACCCCTCAGAAAGGAGTATAATAGGAGGACTATAATAGGAGGAGTATAATAGGAGGAGTAGTCGCTTGAACTTCGAATTCACCTTTAACATCAAACCTCAGGTTCGCTCATCTCTACTCTCCAGCTCCAAAATCAATACACAGTCTTTACAACATGTGGTATGAACGATATTTACTAAAAGGACAAAAGTAATTGGAGACCTACAAATACACCCATAGGTGCTTTTATGGCATTCCATTATAAATTAATAGGCTTTTTAATATGGAGTTGGTCCTTACTTTGATGCTTTAACAGCTACCACTTTTCTAAGAAGACATTCTGTAAAATTTGTAATGTGTCTGTTGTCTATTCAACTCAGAGAGCATTTGTGGGGTCAAATACTAATTTAGAACATAAGGTAAAGCTCATAATTGCTATTCTAGTGCATTCTTTAGGTGTTAAATTGGAGTGCGGGTAGGGCTCTGTGTTGGCCAGTCAAGTTCTTCAACATCATATTTGCTAACCTTGCCCCTTTGGCCCTTGCTTAGTACCCTGATGACCAGTCTTGCTGGAACAGAGAAGGGCTTTTTTGAACCGTTACCACAAAGTTGGAAGCAAGCAAATATCAAAAACGACTCATTATGCTGAAGCATTATGATTTTGAGCCATTGGAACTAAAGAGTCTAGTCTGAACCCTGAAAAACAATCAAACCCAGACTTACATATAAGACTGCTAGATAGAGAACAATGAGTATGGCAGCTTAACAAGCCAAGCATCTGTGTGAAGGACGCATGACCAATTTCTATCTAGCTGAGGTAAACAATGAAGGATCCCATTCAATAAATGAAAGTAGAGAAATTTAATCTATTAGAAATTAAGAAGGAAAATATATTGAAAACATCTCTAACCTTAATTTTCTGAACAGAAGTAATCCACTACAATGACTTTGAAAATAGGTATGTGGAAGAGGTAGAACAGTCGACAATGAACCACAGTGTACTTTTATTTCCATGCTTTGGGAGTGCCCGTACCATTCATGGATAATGTAGTAGCATATTTGTTCTTAGCATATGTTTTTCCAATATTAATTCACTGTACCCCGACCCAGCAGCGACTATGGTTTAAAAGACATATGTTTCTTGCCATTGATTTCCTGAATCCGGACAAAACAGAAAGTGCCCTATTCTGATTCCCAGAACTATATACTTCTCAAGGTTGTAATGTATTTTGTGATCAAAAGGTCTCTGTAAAGATAGATCTGTGTAATTTCTTGTCTGCACTATGGAACATTTATCCTGATTATTTACAAGAACAACATTCCTCTACTTCTGTTCACTAGCAATGTTAGGGCCATCTGTATTTTAATTAAAATAATCTCTTTCTCATGTTGCTACAACTCTATGAAAAACAGCACAGCGTGCATTGGCCATATTGTAATAACTGGAAACTTCTCTTCTCATACAAAATACTGTAAAGCAAAAGTATGATTACCTTTTCATCTTTATCATCAATATTCTGTGTTTTGTCATTTTCAAGTCTGTTTTATGTAACTACGGAACAAATATCTCAATGTGCTTCTGATTCTAAATTTCCATTTGATGATTAGAAAATAGATGAGTGGTTTAGAAATAATTTATCGATTTTTCTCAATAGAAAATACTAGATGTATATCTGGAGAAAAGAGTTTAGAAAATATTTCATGTAGTAGTGTACCAGCCAAGCTGATTTTTCATTCTAATGCATTCTTAATATATGTAAAAATCAGCACCAAAGTTGTCAAACAATTGATTTTTTGGAGGGATACATCAGTCTAAAAGGGGCTTTACATGCTACGATATCGTTAGTGAATTATCGTCGAGGTCACTGTGTTTGTGACGCATATCCGGCGTCATTAACGATGCCGCAGTGTGTGACAAGTAAGAGCGACCTTAAACGATCGCAAAAGTGGTCAAAATTGTTTGCCGCGGAGAGGTCGTCCTGAAACCAAAAATCGTTCTCTGCTTATTAGCGATGTTGTTCCTCATTCCTGCGGCACCACACATCGCTGTGTGACACAGCAGGAGCGACGAACATCTCCTTACCTGCCTCCACCGGCAATGTGGAAGGAAGGAGGTGGGCGGGATGTTACATCCCGCTCATCTCCGCCCCTCTGCTTCTGTTGGACGCCTGCCGTGTGACGTCGCTGTGACACCGCACGAACTGCCCCCTTAGAAAGGAGGCGGTTCCCCGGCCAGAGCGACATTGCAGGGCAGGTAAGTCCGTGTGACGGGTATAAGCGAGGTTGTGCGCCACGAGCAATGATTTGCCCATGTCGCACAACCGACGGGGGCGGGTACAATTGCTTGAGATCTCGCTAGCAAGATCGCAGCGTGTAAAGTACCCTTAAGTCTAATAAAATATATTAAAATACTCCTTAATTCAGTATAACAGTCTCCAACTCTTTGGCTGCAAAGTCTTAATTAGAATAAGCATAATGCTTGAAAGATGGAATTCTGTTCAAAATATCTTGGTCCTTTTTGAAAATTCACAAACCTTATTTTAAAGAGAAGAATTTCCATGGGTTCAGAGAATTAATTACTCTCTAGAGCCAGTTTTAAATTTGGACGTCTTCAGCACAACAAATCATTAGCTTTGTAGTATACTATGCAGACATTGTTGAAGCTCTGGCTTTAATTACTTAAAGGTAGAGATGAGCGAACCCAAACTTTAAAGGTCCAGGTTCATACCGTACACTAGGTGTCCAGGGCTCAAACCTGAACTTGGTCTTTTAATATAAGTTTGTGTCTGGGTTTGGGTGCTGTTTATATACTAACCACTCAATTAAGTATCAGGGTGGCCCAGTGAGAGTCGCTCGCATTCTCTGAATAGTTCTCACTGGGGGTAAATACAACGTTTTTGGATGCGGTGTATCCAAAAACAAACCAAAAAGGGTTTTTTTGGGTTTACCCTCCCTTCCCAGGAAATGCTCTGTTTATTACTGGCTTTATGTTGGCAGAGAGCCGAACTGCCAATGAGCAATCATTGATTTTCATTATACTCATTACTCAAGTCCAGCCAGTTAGTTCGTGTCCCTATTGACTTATGGAATTTGGGGTCCGAGAACAAGTTCAGATCAAGTCTGGGACATGCAATGAAGTTTTAACTAAGTCAGACCGAATCCCTCGAACCCAAACATCTACATATCCGCTCATAGCTACTTAAAGTTAATTTGTCATTAAAGTCAATGTTGCCAAACTGCATATATGGGCAGATAGGTCTTTGAAATGAAAATACATTGATACTTTCATTTCTTCTATGTATTTCTGTATTTCAAAGTAATTAGAGTTTTCAGGCATATACAAACAAGGCTTGTAGTGCTATGGGCATGACAGCCTACATAAGGAGCTACTACCTTCAAAGCTTGATACATAACCAGCACTTGCCTGTATACCTTTATTGATGGCTCAAGGTCTCATGTCCTTGTTTGATGCCTGATGTCAAACAGGGAGTGAGCTATTAATCAACTTGAAGAGGGTGGTACTTTGTGTGGAAATGGGAGGCAGTGACTGGATAGGTGCTCTTTCATGCCTTTCAACGCATTCTCATTCCCATAAAAATATCAAAGCTTATTCTCACCTCCCGTGCTGGCACAGATTCAGCGACGATAGAACTCCCGTTCCCGGGGCCCACGTGACATTGTTATGATATGCGAGCACGGCGACTAATCAGCGCTGGATTCCTTCCCCCCTGCCTTCATGCGGTAAAGTAATTAATAGGAAGTGAATGCTGTGGCTACCACTCAGGCCTCAAACACACATCCGTGAAACACGTGCGTGTTTGGTCCGTTTCCGTATATACCGGAGACACGGACAAACGTTCATTTCTGGGACTCTACCCGGCTCTTCCCAATTTGCCCTGGTGCGTTGGCAATTGGGGTAATAAGGAGCTAATGGCAGCAACCCATAGCTGCCACTAAGTCCAAGATTATTCATGTCAGGCGTCGCCCCGAAATACCTTCCATGATTAATCTGTAAGTTACAGTAAATAAACACATACACCTGAAGAAATCCTTTATTTGGAATAATAAACACTAACAAATACCCTCGTTCACCACTTTATTAAGCCTGAAAAAGCCATCCATGTCCGGCGTAATCCACGGAGGTCCCGCGTCGCTTACAACTCTGCTACATGAAGGTGACAAGATCTGCAGAAGAACACCACCGCTCCTGTCAGCTCCACGCAGCAACTGAGGTGAGTAGCGCTATCAGCGCTGATGTCACTCAGGTTACTCACGGCCACCACTGGATCCTCCAACTGTGACTGCAAGTCACCCGAGTGACAGCGATGAAGTCACAGATGAGTTGCGGTCACGGGTGGAGGATCCAGCGGTGGCCGCGGGTAACCTGAGTGACAGCAGCGCTAATCGCGCTGCTCACTTCAGTAACTCAGGGGATTAGCGGTCACCGGTAAGTCCTTCACAGGTGACCGCTAATCAGTATGCGACACAGACAGAGCCGTGGTATGACAATGAAGTCGGGTGAAGTTCACCCGAGTTCATTCTCATCGCGCGTCACTGTCTGCTGTCAGCGGATATGTATCAATGACATTGTGCATCACACACGGAACATTTCACACGGGCAACACACTGACATGTCACTTACGTATCTGACGTACACACGGACATTGAACACGCACACACGGCTAGCATACGCAATTCACATGGATGCTACACGTACCATAAAAATGGACTAAAAAACGGAAAACAGACCCGAAAAACGGAACGTAACACACATGCGTGTTTTTCACGGATGTGTGTCGGAGGCCTCACTTGCTATTAAATTAGTTAAACATCTGAAGGCAGGGAAGGTAGGAAGCCAGTGCAGATTGCTCATGGTGCTCGCTTGTCACAATAATGTCAAATTGGCCTCAGGAACCTGAGTTCCGACATAGCTGGAATTTAGCCAGCACTAGAGGTGAATATAGGTTTTGTTTTTTTTATAGAAACTAATATGGAGAATGATAAGGGACTGTCTTACTAGTGGACAACCCCTTTAACACATCATTTTACTATGCCAATGTGGCGCCCCTGACCTGGTCAGACACCACTGAGTACTGCACCCATGCTGGGCCAGTACTTCCAGGTAATCCTGAAGGCTGGAATAGGGTGTGTACGCACAGACACATAGCAACCAGGTCTCCCACACCATTAGATGGGACCCTTGGGTAGCCTCTGGAAGAAACTAGCCTTTAATTCTTGTCAAGGGGTGGGGTGGAGGGGCTTGAAGCTAAGCTACAGAGGCTGTCAGGAAAGAGGTGGAGGGAGCCAGTCTAAGAGCAGTGAGCATAGTTGCTAGGAGACGCAGGCGTGCGCACACGCTAGTCAGACCCTGCACGTGAAGTAGCCATTAGCAGGGGAGAATGGTCACCAGCAAGTCAGTCAGAAGTACACCTGAAGAGAGGCAGTCAAGTACGGGGACTGCTGGTGACTAGGTACGCACGGGGAAAAGGTCCCTAGAGTAGACGTTCATTTATTGATCTGCTAAACCTGTCGGTAAGGGGACTGGACGTACCACACCAATGATCTAGAATTCGAGCCTCAGCAGCAACAGGGGGACCCATAAGGAGACAGAGCCAGAGGCCATCTCACCTGGTCCACGCTGCCTTCAAACGGGCCAAAAAGGGGAGAAAAGGCAGTAGAGACTTCCCTGGATGAATCCCACAGTACTTCAAGTCAGGGGTTATCCGAAACAAAAAGTGCTAGGAAGGCAAGTTAATGGTTACCCTTAGACCGGCCTAAAGGATATCTGGTTTCTCCTTGTTTAATCTCAGCATCGCCCGGGTACCTCACAAAACATCTAAAAGTGAGTAAAAACAAGTTGAAAGACTTTCTGGACTGAGACTGAGTTATTCTGGGACTTGTTGTTCTACCTACCCGAGTCCCTGGGGCCAGCCTCGCTCACGGGAGGCCACACCATCTGACTGCAGACTCCATTAGCCCCAGACGCTCGTTAAACCTGCAGTGGTGGTCACGCATAACCCTGACCGCAAACTGTGAGTGGCATCACAACTCCTATATACATATAAAACCGACATACCTGTTGCCAGAAATAACCAAGTGAAGACCCTGTGGCGTCCCTGAAGGTGTAGTGATGTCCCTGGGGCGACTGCTACAGGTGGGCGACACATCTAAAAACTCTAATTGGGAATGTCAGGACAAATAGATCATATAAGGATTGATTTGGATTTCAAATACCCATATGACTACACATGTGGTGGAGGTGGGGGGTGATCTTGCTAACATATTGCCTCTCAAACCTGACCATTTGCCTTAGCTAAGGTTATACTCCACTTTTGGGATATACTGTATCTATTCTAAGGAATTATTTGTACAAAACTATTAAGCTACCTACATATTAGCTTTTATGACATACCATTGTAAACACAGGAATTTAGAAATTTATATGGAAGTTGTTCCATTCCTTGCAGCTATAACGATGTCCACTCTTTGGGAATGCTTTTTACATATTATTAGAGTATGTGTGGAAAATATTGTACATTTATTCAGAAGAGTCCTGGTGAGGTCAGACATAGCTGTTGGATGAGGGGGCCTTGCTTTCGAGAACTTTTCTAGTTTATCTGAATAGATTGATGTAGTTAAGGGGGCTTTACATGCAGCAACATCGCTAGCGATGTCACTCGTGAAAGCACCCTCCCCCGTCGTTTGTGCATCATGGGCAAATCGCTGCCCGTGGTGCACAATATTGCTAGGAGCCATCACACATACTTACCTTCCTAGCGACGTCGCTGTGGCCGTCGAACAGCCTCTTTTCTAAGCAGGTGGCTCGTGCGGCGTCACAGCGACGTCACACGGCAGGCGTCCAATAGAAGCGGAGGGGCGGAGAGCACCCACATGGAAGTCATGCCCACCTCATTGCCGGAGGACGCAGGTACGGTGTTGTTCGTCGTTCCTGGGGTGTCTCACGTAGCGATGTGTGCTGCCTCAGGCACGACGAACAACCTGCATCCAGAACAAGGAACGACATTTGGGAAATGAACGACGTGTCAACAATCAACGATTTGGTAAGTATTTTGCATCGTTAGAGGTTGCTCATACGTGTCACACGCAACGACGTCGCTAACAAGGCCGGATGTGCGTCACGAATTCCGTGACCCCAACGACATCTCGTTAGCGATGTTGTTGCGTGTAACGGGACCTTAAGAATCAGGAATCTATGCAGAATGGTCAAATGTTCCTGCCCTAAATACAAAATAGAAAAAAAACAAATGGCACTCACCATAAACAATCCTTTATATCATCTCAAAAGATTAAAAATCCATACAGGGGAGGAAAGCGGGAGGCGCCTCCTGCATTCCTGCTCCCCTGTATGGATTTTTAATCTTTTGAGATGAAATATAGGATTGTATATGGATGGTGAGTGCCATTTGTTTTTTTTCAATTTTGTATTTGAAGCTTCTGCTATCTTTTGACGTTTTCACAAGTGTAGCACCACCTGTTCCTTTCATCTTGCCCTGGGTAGCAGTCAGCTTCATTTTTCTCAGAGTGGTACAGGATTTTTTTGCTCCGTTTTTTACGTCCACAAACTCACCAAACTATACTTTTAAGGACCTTGTTTTGTGCACTGGAGCACAGTCCTGCTGTTTGAAGTAAATTGATTCACTTTGTACTGATATTTAGTTATGCACCATGCCATCCTTCATCAGACTATTTCTTTAGGCACTTAGTATTGCATAGTCTGAATTCCCCCAACTATTGCTCTTTTTGAGATAATATTATTTAGTCATTTATCCCTCCAAACTGACATTCATGAAACTTGTTCCTATTGTTACACTTCCCTAATGGCTGGGAAGGCACATATGATAGCAAGGATTATTAATTGAGGAAGAAATGTCCTGGACAGACACAGGCAGTCTCAGCACAGTTTCTGCATTACAAGAGTATTGAGGGAAGCTCTAAGTTCACAGCTGTGAATAAGAAGTAGGCAACTATCACTGGGTTCAACATACAGGGCAAAGGATTAGGCTCACTTAGTGGGCATGGCTTACATTATGAATATGAAAAGTGATGCCCCCTGATCTGTGCCTGCATAGAACAAGCTGATATCAGGGCAATGGCTTGTGTTTGAAGCTAGAAGCAGACCATCCCCCCAATCTGTGATGTACCGTGTTTCCCCAAAAATAAAATGTACCCCAAAAAATAAGTCCTAGTTGCTGTTCAATAATGAAGTGTCCATGCAGCTAAAAAAGTTAAAGAATACTGCAAGACACTTCATTATAGAAAGCAGACACCCACAAAAGAGAGAAGAAAGAAGACATCATACTCACCAAACGCCGAACGGGAGGACCTGCAGCAAATCGAACATCTACACACATCAGATTGCACACACATCAGATTGCACACACATCAGATTGCACACCCACACACATCAGATCGCACACACACAACAGATTGCACACAATCCCACATCAGATCGCACACACACATCAAATCGCACACACAATCACACATCAGATCACAGACACACACATTAGCCACAACAGGCGATACCGATTTCTTCTGGCTAGCATAAAGACTAGAGTTGAGCGCGGTTCGCGGTTCAAGGTTCTCCAGTTCTAGGCTCGAGTGATTTTGGGGCCTGTTCTAGATCGAACTAGAACTCGAGCTTTTTGCAAAAGCTCGATAGTTCTAGAAACGTTCAAGAACGGTTCTAGCAGCAAAAAAACAGCTAATTCCTAGCTGGCTTTCCGCTGTAATAGTGTAAGTCACTCTGTGACTCACACTATTATGACATTTCAGTGTATAGTGTGCGTGAACAGCGCCTTCAGATCACTGCTGTTTGTATAATGGCGATTTTTTTCCTTGTCTTCCTTCCCTAAGCGCGCGCGTGTAGTGGGGAGGGCCAGCATGTCAGCCAATCCCAGACACACACACAGCTAAGTGGACTTTTAGCCAGAGAAGCAACGGCATGTGTGATAGGATGTCCATGTCACATGTCCCTGCATTATAAAACCGGACATTTTCCTCCAGGACGCCATTATCTCTTCTGCGTCCTTGGTGTCAGACATCACTGGCGCAGCTCCGCCCTGAGTCCTATCACTGATACAGCTGTATGCGCTCCATACACAGCGCTGGACAGCTTAGGGATAGCACTTTCCATCAGTCCTTTTAAGGGCTCGTACGGGCAGGGTCAGAGTTAAGGTGACAGGTCCTGAAAACAGCGACAGCGTCTGTGTAGCAAAGGTCAGGGATTTCGTCGCTGCATTTCCCCATTAGGAGGGAATAGAAAGGCAGGCTTCCATTCCTCTACCCAGAGCCCCACAATCCTGGCACTGTACCCTCCTGTCCTCTGCACACTCCAACTCATTATAACTAAGCCATTATACTAGCAAACACTCAGTGTACCTAGTGGCATCCTAAACGTGGCTATTGGACTGTTGTCTAGTCACACTAGTGCAAAGACATTTGCAGCACCTCTGCCTGCATTGCACACTCCAACTCATTATAACTAAGCCATTATACTAGCAAACACTCAGTGTACCTAGTGGCATCCTAAACGTGGCTATTGGACTGTTGTCTAGTCCCACTAGTGCAAAGACATTTGCAGCACCTCTGCCTGCATTGCACACTCCAACTCATTATAACTAAGCCATTATACTAGCAAACACTCAGTGTACCTAGTGGCATCCTAAACGTGGCTATTGGACTTTGCTATAGTCCCACTAGTGCAAAGACATTTGCAGCACCTCTGCCTGCATTGCACACTCCAACTCATTATAACTAAGCCATTATACGAGCAAACACTCAGTGTACCTAGTGGCATCCTAAACGTGGCTATTGGACTGTTGTCTAGTCACACTAGTGCAAAGACATTTGCAGCACCTCTGCCTGCATTGCACACTCCAACTCATTATAACTAAGCCATTATACTAGCAAACACTCAGTGTACCTAGTGGCATCCTAAACGTGGCTATTGGACTGTTGTCTAGTCCCACTAGTGCAAAGACATTTGCAGCACCTCTGCCTGCATTGCACACTCCAACTCAGTATAACTAAGCCATTATACTAGCAAACACTCAGTGTACCTAGTGGCATCCTAAACGTGGCTATTGGACTTTGCTATAGTCCCACTAGTGCAAAGACATTTGCAGCACCTCTGCCTGCATTGCACACTCCAACTCATTATAACTAAGCCATTATACTAGCAAACACTCAGTGTACCTAGTGGCATCCTAAACGTGGCTATTGGACTTTGCTATAGTCCCACTAGTGCAAAGACATTTGCAGCACCTCTGCCTGCATTGCACACTCCAACTCATTATAACTAAGCCATTATACGAGCAAACACTCAGTGTACCTAGTGGCATCCTAAACGTGGCTATTGGACTGTTGTCTAGTCACACTAGTGCAAAGACATTTGCAGCACCTCTGCCTGCATTGCACACTCCAACTCATTATAACTAAGCCATTATACTAGCAAACACTCAGTGTACCTAGTGGCATCCTAAACGTGGCTATTGGACTGTTGTCTAGTCCCACTAGTGCAAAGACATTTGCAGCACCTCTGCCTGCATTGCACACTCCAACTCAGTATAACTAAGCCATTATACTAGCAAACACTCAGTGTACCTAGTGGCATCCTAAACGTGGCTATTGGACTTTGCTATAGTCCCACTAGTGCAAAGACATTTGCAGCACCTCTGCCTGCATTGCACACTCCAACTCATTAGAACTAAGCCATTATACTAGCAAACACTCAGTGTACCTAGTGGCATCCTAAACGTGGCTATTGGACTTTGCTATAGTCTCACTAGTGCAAAGACATTTGCAGCACCTCTGCCTGCATTGCACACTCCAACTCATTATAACTAAGCCATTATACTAGCAAACACTCAGTGTACCTAGTGGCATCCTAAACGTGGCTATTGGACTTTTGTCTAGTCACACTAGTGCAAAGAAATTTCCAGCACCTCTGCCTGCATTGCACACTCCAACTCATTATAACTAAGCCATTATACTAGCAATTTTTGCTGCTAGTTTAAGGGCCGTAGTTGCATTGTCAGGGATATTTATTCTTTATTATTCTGCTGTTAATAAAGCTAGACCACCACTGCAATCTACACCACCTCTCAATTTTTACTACCACATTTTCAGTGCACAATCTTGTCGCAATCAACATGAGTGGCAAAATGACAGATGCTGGTGGAAAGGGGAAGAGGCGTGGTGGAAAAGGAAAAAAAGGTTTTCTCCGTGGGGAAGGTGGCAAAGCTCCATTATTATCTGCTGAAGATAGACCATCTACCAGCAAAAGTAAGATGTCTACTACTTACCGTGGACAATCCGATGTGCTCCCTTTTTTATGGACACGAACAACAGGAACAAAGGTAGATGATGGCCAAAAAAGGAAAATGCTTGAATGGATCTCAAGTGGTCCAACAAGTGCCCTCTCAGCCACTTCAAGTACCGCATCCAAAAAACACCAGTCCTTTTGAGTTGTCATCCCAATCAAACTTGCTTTCTCCCAGCTCTGAAGTCTCCATCAGCCCTGCACAGTATGGTGGAACTGAGATGGCTGAGTCTGCAGAGCTGTTCAGTCACACTATAGCCTGGGAATCAGAGGTCTGCTCCCAAGCTACAGTGAGTACAGAACAGGAAATGGTCTGCAGTGATGCCCAGAACCTTTGTGACTCTGATTCAGGCCGTGAGGACCAAGTTTCTGAGCATAATGTTGACCCTTTGTCACAAACTGTAATACCTGTGGTTATAGACAATGAGGAACATACTGATGAAGATGAGACGCAGATACCCGATTGGGATGACAACTTAAATATTCGGTCAGGGCAAGAAGAGGCTCGGTCTGAGGGGGAGGGGAGTGCAAACACAACAATTGATGATGAAGTTCTAGATCCCACCTACTGTCAACCCACAGTCAGGCACTCGAGGAGGTCAACAGAGGTGGTGGAGGAGGATGCAACTGATGACGAAGTTACCTTGCGCCTTCCTGGACACAGTCGGAGTACTGGTAGCACGTCTACAACTGCATCCTCAGCCACCACTCTGCCTCTGAGCATTATTCGGGGTGGATCAACAGGTCGCATGGCCTCTAAGCCTTGCCTAGCCTGGTCCTTTTTTGACATAGAAAAAGATCGCCCAAATTATGTGATCTGTAAAATTTGTCATGGTTCTCTTAGTAGAGGTCAAAACCTCAGCAGTTTTACAACTTCTTCCATGAATCGTCACATGAATAAATATCATATGGCCCGGTGGGAAGCTCACCGTGCTGCAATGCAGCCTAGCGGAGCGAACCATCCACCGCCTGCCCCTTCCAGTGCATCCGCGCGCTCGTCATCTTCTAGGACTGTGGGGACAGCTGTCACACCTGTTTTTCCACCCACAACTTCCACCACTGTAACCAGTACAGGCAGTTTGCTTGGTAGGTCGTCAGTTGGTTTGGAAGGGGAAACAAGTGAGTGTGTACAGCTCTCTCAGACATCGATAGCACCAACGTTGGATGAAGGCAACATCATGTCTCCGCCTGCACTTTCCTCACAAACCTGCATTTTTCCAGGGACACCCTACTCAACACCGTCTACACACAGCAGCCAGATCTCTGTCCCTCAGATGTGGTCAAATAAAAGGCCACTTCCTGCGACCCATGACAAAGCTAAGAGGTTGACTCTATCCCTCTGTAAGCTGTTGGCTACCGAAATGCTGCCTTTCCGCCTAGTGGACACACAGGATTTTAGAGACCTTATGTCTGTCGCTGTGCCCCAGTACCAGATGCCCAGTCGCCACTACTTCTCTAAGAAAGGTGTGCCCGCGCTACACCAGCATGTCGCACACAACATCACCGCTTCCTTGAGAAACTCTGTGTGTGAACGGGTGCATTTCACCACCGATACTTGGACCAGTAAGCATGGACAGGGACGTTACATGTCGCTGACTGGGCACTGGGTAACTATGGTGATAGATGGTGAAGGGTCTGCTGCACAAGTCTTGTCGTCCCCACGACTTGTGTGTCAATCCTCTGTCTGTCCAAGTTCCGCCACTGCTTCTGCATCCTCCACCTCATCTGGCTCCTCCACCTCCGCCCCAAGCCTGCCTGGTCAGGCCACCAGCGTTCTCACTGCGCAGAAGGAATCACGCACCCCTCATTACTATGCTGGCAGCAGAGCGAAACGGCATCAGGCGGTCTTTAGCTTGACATGTCTTGGGAATAAGAGTCACACAGCTGAGGAGTTGTGGTCAGCTCTGCGGTCCGAGTTTAATAAATGGTTGTCTCCACTCAACCTGCAGCCTGGTAAGGCTGTGTGCGACAATGCTGCAAACCTGGGTGCGGCCCTTCGCCTGGGCAAGGTGACACACGTACCTTGTATGGCTCACGTGTTGAACCTTGTCGTCCAGCAATTTTTAACACACTATCCCGGCCTAGATGGCCTTCTGAACAGGGCACGAAAACTGTCTGCTCACTTCCGCCGTTCAAGCGCCGCAGCTGAGTGACTTGCATCGCTCCAGAAGTCTTTCGGCCTGCCGGTTCATCGCCTGAAATGCGATGTGGCGACACGCTGGAATTCAACTCTCCACATGTTACAGCGACTGTGGCAGCACCGCCGAGCCCTGGTGCAATACGTCATGACGTATAGCCTGGGCCAACGAGATGCAGAGGTGGGGCAGATCACCTTGATGGAGTGGTCTCAGATCAAGGACCTATGCACCCTTCTGCACAGTTTCGACATGGCGACGAATATGTTTAGCGCTGACAATGCCATTATCAGCATGACGATTCCAGTCATTTACATGCTGGAGCACACGCTAAACACTATTCGGAGTCAGGGGATGGGACAACAGGAAGGGGATGAACTACAGGAGGATTCATATGCGCAAGACACAACAACATCACCAAGGTCCAGACGTTCATCATCACCAAGGCGCCAGGCATGGGACCATGGGGGACAGGGATCAACAAGGGTGCATGGTAGCAGGCGAGATGTTGAGGAAGGTGCAGGAGAACATGAAGAAATGGAGGACGAACTGTCCATGGACATGGAAGACTCAGCGGATGAGGGAGACCTTGGTCAAATTTCAGTTGAAAGAGGTTGGGGGGAGATGTCAGAGGAAGAAAGAACGGTTAGCACCTCTATGCCACAAACACAGCGTGGACTTGGTCCGCATGGCTGCGCAAGACACATGAGTGCCTTCTTGTTGCACTACCTCCAACATGACCCTCGTACTGTCAAAATTAGAAGTGATGATGACTACTGGCTTGCCACACTATTAGATCCCCGGTACAAGTCCAAATTTTGTGACATAATTCCAGCCATAGAAAGGGACGCACGTATGCAGGAGTATCAGGAGAAGCTGTTACTCGATCTTAGATCGGCTTTTCCACCAAACAACCATGCAGGTGCAGGGAGTGAATCTCCCAGTTGTAACTTGACAAACATGGGACGGTCTCGTCATCTTCAACAGTCTACCCGTACCAGTAGGACCGTATCTGGTGCTGGTAACAGCAATTTTATGGAATCTTTTCATAATTTTTTTAGACCCTCCTTTGCAAGGCCACCAGAGACAACAAGTCTGACACATAGACAACGGCTGGAGAGGATGATACAGGAGTATCTCCAAATGAACATCGATGCCATGACTTTGCAAATGGAGCCTTGCTCCTTTTGGGCTTCTAATCTAGAAAAATGGCCAGAGCTCTCCAGTTACGCCTTGGAGATTTTGTCGTGTCCAGATGCCAGCGTTGTCTCTGAACAAGTCTTCAGTGCTGCTGGGTGTGTGCTGACAGATAAGCGCACGCGTCTGTCCAGTGACAATGTGGACAGACTGACGTTCATCAAAATGAACAAGTCATGGATCCAGAAGGAATTTACTACCCCTGTGTCATCCTGGGGAGAGTAAATGCTTGTGGATTTGGAATGTGCTTGATGCAAATCTAGCTGTGAATTGTACAACTGGGGCACAACTGCTGCCACTGAAGGGGTGGGTGTGTGTGGGGCCCAATTTTTGGAAAAAAGGGAGACTCCGCTTGGAGTAACCCTTGCTTGCTGTGTTTTTAAAAGAAGCCAAGATGAACAGAGCTGGGGTCAGGAAAGACTTTGCTACCTACCCCGGTGTCATCCTGGGGACTGATAAGAATGGCGTATTTTTGAATGTGCTTGATGCAAATCTAGCTGTGAATTGTACAACTGGGGCACAACTGCTGCCACTGAAGGGGTGGGTGTGTGTGGGGCCCAATTTTTGGAAAAAAGGGAGACTCCGCTTGGAGTAACCCTTGCTTGCTGTGTTTTTAAAAGAAGCCAAGATGAACAGAGCTGGGGTCAGGAAAGACTTTGCTACCTACCCCGGTGTCATCCTGGGGACGGATAAGAATGGCGTATTTTTGAATGTGCTTGATGCAAATCTAGCTGTGAATTGTACAACTGGGGCACAACTGCTGCCACTGAAGGGGTGGGTGTGTGTGGGGCCCAATTTTTGGAAAAAAGGGAGACTCCGCTTGGAGTAACCCTTGCTTGCTGTGTTTTTAAAAGAAGCCAAGATGAACAGAGCTGGGGTCAGGAAAGACTTTGCTACCTACCCCGGTGTCATCCTGGGGACGGATAAGAATGGCATATTTTTGAATGTGCTTGATGCAAATCTAGCTGTGAATTGTACAACTGGGGCACAACTGCTGCCACTGAAGGGGTGGGTGTGTGTGGGGCCTAATTTTTGGAAAAAAGGGAGACTCCCCTTGGAGTAACCCTTGCTTGCTGTGTTTTTAAAAGAAGCCAAGATGAACAGAGCTGGGATCAGGAAAGACTTTGCTACCTACCCTGGTGTCATCCTGGGGACGATTAATTAGGCCGTATTTTTGAATGTGCTTGATGCAAATCTAGCTGTGAATTGTACAACTGGGGCACAACTGCTGCCACTGAAGGGGTGGGTGTGTGTGTGGGGCCCAATTTTTGGAAAAAAGGGAGACTCCGCTTGGAGTAACCCTTGCTTGCTGTGTTTTTAAAAGAAGCCAAGATGAACAGAGCTGGGGTCAGGAAAGACTTTGCTACCTACCCCGGTGTCATCCTGGGGACGGATAAGAATGGCGTATTTTTGAATGTGCTTGATGCAAATCTAGCTGTGAATTGTACAACTGGGGCACAACTGCTGCCACTGAAGGGGTGGGTGTGTGTGGGGCCCAATTTTTAGAAAAAAGGGAGACTCCGCTTGGAGTAACCCTTGCTTGCTGTGTTTTTAAAAGAAGCCAAGATGAACAGAGCTGGGATCAGGAAAGACTTTGCTACCTACCCTGGTGTCATCCTGGGGACGGTTAATTAGGCCGTATTTTTTAATGTGCTTGATGCAAATCTAGCTGTGAGTTGTACAACTGGGGCACAACTGCTGCCACTGAAGGGGTGGGTGTGTGTGGGGCCCAATTTTTAGAAAAAAGGGAGACTCCGCTTGGAGTAACCCTTGCTTGCTGTGTTTTTAAAAGAAGCCAAGATGAACAGAGCTGGGGTCAGGAAAGACTTTGCTACCTACCCCGGTGTCATCCTGGGGACGGATAAGAATGGCGTATTTTTGAATGTGCTTGATGCAAATCTAGCTGTGAATTGTACAACTGGGGCACAACTGCTGCCACTGAAGGGGTGGGTGTGTGTGGGGCCCAATTTTTGGGAAAAAGGGAGACTCCGCTTGCAGTAACCCTTGCTTGCTGTGTTTTTAAAAGAAGCCAAGATGAACAGAGCTGGGATCAGGAAAGACTTTGCTACCTACCCTGGTGTCATCCTGGGGACAGTTAATTAGGCCGTATTTTTGAATGTGCTTGATGCAAATCTAGCTGTGAAGTGTACAACTAGGGCACAAGTGCTGCCACTGAATGGGTGGGTGTGTGTGGGGCCCAATTTTTGGAAAAAAAGGGAGACTACGCTTGGAGTCACCTTGCGGTGTTTTACATGATTTTAGAAGGGAGTGCCATGCCTATATCTGTGTGTCCTCCTCTTTTTCCTTGTCCAGCTGTTTTGTTTTCGCATGAGTATATGTCCTTGTCACTTTCCCATGTGTTTGTGTTGTGTTGTGAGTTGTTTGTCACCTTTTGGACACCTTTGAGGGTGTTCTCTAGGTGTTTTTATGTGTTTGTGATTGCCTGCCATTGTTTCCTATGCAGTTCGAGTTCGGTTCGTCGAAGCAAGTATATTCGATCTATGACAGTCGAGTTCCAGGTTTGCTGCATTAATATTGCCCGCTACTTCGAGTGAGACCTGTTCCCCTTCTATTTCTGGGTACCCCTATATTAGGTGGTTAGTTCCTAGGATAGTGAAACAAGGGGTTGATTCTTAGGTTTCCATGTCCATGATGCTTATATGGACATATAAATGTGTCATATACATTGGTGTTGATTCTCGAATGGCCTGGCATTGGTACTGAGTGTGATGGTGTGCTAGTGCACCTTTTTTGACAATACGTGTGGGGCTGTGATCTAACACCATATATGTATTTGTTATTTTTGTGTTTAGTATGTCACGTTTGTCAGTGACCCTGTTCACTTTTTAATCAACATATTAAATGTTAAGTTTTATACTAGTGTCTCCTAGGAGATTTACGTGATTTAAGACCTTGCTGGTTTACACTATTATCATTAGCAAAGGCCAGAAGATTCAAATTTCCCAGCTTTATAAAAACACAGCCTTCTCTAACCTTGTGTCAAAAAATTGCAGCTATGGGTTTTTCTAAGCAGCTGTGTGGTACTCTGAAAATGAAAATGGTGGAGGCCTACAAAACAAGAAAAGGCTATTAGAAAATAACAAAGGATTTTCAAGTTGCCCTTTAATCAGTTTGAAATGTAATTAAGAAATATCAGTTAACAAGAACAGTGGAGGTCAAGATAAGGTTTGAAAGACCTAGACACATTTCTGTGAGAGCTGCCTGTAGGATTGCCAGAAAGGCAAATCAGAACAACTGCTTGACTGCAAATGACCTTCAGGAATATTTAGCAGACACTGAAGTTGTGGTTCCTCACCTGCATCCTTATAAAAAAATGTCAGAAGTATACAAAAGAACATCTAAACAAGCCTGATACATTTTGGAAACAAGTTCTGTGTGACCAATGAGATTAAAATTGAACTCTTTGGACACAGTGATCAAAGGTATGTCTGGAGAATCTGTTTGGGGGACGTGGCCTGACTGCTGATGGTGCTGGCTGCATAACTCCTGAGCTCCTGTGCAAGCTGCTCTAAAATCGGCTCAAACAGATTAATTCCTCCTCCTCTCATGACCTGGGGTGAAGGTATCATTTGCGAGTCCCCAGGGAACAAGATGACCAGAGGGAAAGCTGCAAAATATCCATCCCCAGCCAAATTTACAGATTTCTTCCTCAGAGATGGCAGCGTGGTGAAGGGAAAGATGGCAACTTCCCCTGCTTCCACTTCTTCCCACTCCTCCAGAAGAGCCTCAGTGGCGGCCTCTGACACGGCGCCAGACCCGACAGACATCCTGCTAACGAAGAAAACAATGCAAAGCCTGCTGGTTGCACTAAGATCTTCTTTACAGGAGGATCTGAGAGGTATGCTGACGGGGATCCAAGGAGACATAACGGCTATAGGGGACAGAACGGCTAACTTAGAATCTAAGATGGCAGAGCTGACCAAATCCCATAATGATCTTATAGATGCCCATTCTGCCTTGGAGGATCACGTTAACAGCCTACAAGCTAAAGTTACTGATTTGGAGGATCAGTCCCGCCGTAACAATGTGAGGATCTGCCAAATCCCCGAGTCGGTATCTGATGGAGAGTTGCCAGAATATCTGCAGGGCCTGTTATCTGTGGTGCTCCCTGAGGCTGAGTCAGCCAGCCTCATGGTGGACCAGGTTCATAGGGTGCCTAAGCCCAGATCGCTTGGAGCTGACATCCCACGAGATACCCTAGCCCGGCTTCATTTTGTTTAAGTCTAAAAAATCCTTCTTACAGGTCCTGAGGAGACAGCCGGATCTACCCCAAAAGTATGTGTCGAGGGTGGGGGCCAGCTTTCCCACCTCCAGGCTGTGGACTCCTCGTTCGGCGGGGCCAACCACCTGGCTCCGCCCTGCCTGGTGTGGACATCCACCCTGGAGGGTGGCAACAAGGGTTTAATGTTTGACTGGTGTGCCCTGTCCAGGGAAGGGGGGGTTGATGTTGTGTAGTGATCTGTGAACCCTGGGGTCCAGGGCGTCACATATGCCACCCTTGTGGTCTGGAATAAAATACCTATGGGGCTTCCCAGTCAGTCTTTCAGTTTCACATAATGGTGCCCTCCATGTTTGTCAGTCTCCAACCCAACTAGCAAAATTGATGGAATCCTGAAACATTCTCCCACAACTTGGGGCTGCAATCCGCTCACAGGGCAATTCCCAGATGGCAAAGATCTCAAAGAGCCAGCTCACCGTTGCTCAAGATCCTGGTCTGTTGTTCATTTTTTTTTATTATTGTTACCAGATGCCCCCAAGTGGCTCAGTTTCATTTTCAGCCACCAGCTACCCCCCTTTGGGGTCTTCCCGGATCTATCTGCAGGGACACTTGCGTACCTGTGACGGGGGCGGGGACTATCGAGTGCGACATCACAGCATCGGCTTGCGATGTCGCAACGTGCAAAGCCTGCCTAAGGGGTTAAACTCCCCGGCCAAGCGTAACATGTTATGGAAAGAGGTCCACAAGACAATTTGTGATATTCTATGTGTCCAGGAGACTCATCCTGTTGCAACAGACAATTTCAGGCTCAACAATCGGTTGTTCCCTCATAGTTCCCTCATAGTTTTCATGCTAACTTGAGTCAAAAGCGGGCTGGAGTTAGTATTTTTATAAAACATACGGTGGCATTTAAGCTAGATTCTGTGCATTCTGACTCAGAGGGCAGGTTCCTGATTTTAGTGTGCTCCCTGAACAATGTGAAGTATACTCTGGCCGGGGTTTATGCTCCTAATATAAGACAAATCAGATTTTTGCGGAAATTCCTAAAAAACTTAGACCAAATATCAGTGGCCATAAAGTGATCTGCGGAGATTTCAATGTCCCTGTTTCAAAACAGCTAGACTGTCCCACTAGTAATGCCCACAGAAAAGAAATTGGCCAGTTTATAACACAGCATTACTTACATGATACACCCATGTTGAAGAAAGGGACTACACGTATTATTCAGCTAGATACACCTCTCATAGCCGCATAGACTATTTTTTGGTGGATAGTAGCCTCCTAGCAGAATGCACGGAATCTCAAATAGGAGTTATATCATGGTCCGACCATGCGCCCGTCTCCCTAACAATTAATGAGCGCCATAATTCCCCAATCTTTCATAGATGGAAAATAAATGATTTCTTACTCTCCAAACAGCATGTTATACAAGAAATAACTGAGGGGTTATCAGAGTATTTCCTCCTGAATGATAACAATTCAGTCTCGGATGAGATCCTTTGGTCCTCTCATAAGGCGGTAATTAGGGGAATTTGTATTAAAATTGCTGCTATGGAAAAAAAGAAAAGAGAACAGTTGACAGCGAATATTCTTGCCCAGATCCAAACCTTAGAATCCCTAAATAAAACTACCCCCCTACCCTCACGTTCGACCCAATTAAAAGAGCTGAGGTCACAACTAAGGCAAATTTTTATCTCTAAATATGAAAAAAATCTTAGAGCTTTAAAAATCAAACAATACTCTTTGGGAGATAGAGCCGCATCCATTTTAGCAAGGAGGGTTAAAAGCCGAGAAATGAAGTCCAGAATTGAATTTTTGCAAACCCCGGAGGGCTCCATAATCAAAAATCCTATCCATATTGCAAATGCCTTTGCAGATTACTACCAAGGCCTTTGCAATTTAAAAGATGACCTGATCATCCCGCAGCCAACAGAGGCAGCTATTAATGCCTTCCTGGAAAAATTACAGCTGCCAAGCCTGTCTCAAGCGGATCTGGAGATTCTAAATGGCCCTTTTTCTCTAGAAGAAATCCAAAAAACGGTCAAATCTACTAAAACACATTCTGCTACAGGCCCAGACAGCTTTTCTAATTCATATTATAGACAGTTTGTGGATCTCCTGGGCCCTTATATGCACAGGACAATTACATATTGGCAAAATAACTCCTCGGTTGCCCCTTCCAACTTAGAAGCCATAATTACTACTCTCCTTAAGCCGGGGAAACCCCCCACTTCTCCAGGTAGCTTCCGCCCTATCTCGCTGCTCAACTGTGATCTTAAAATCTTTGCAAAAATTTTGGCCTCCAGTCTACATGGGGTCCTTCCCTCCTTGATAGCTCCAGATCAGGTAGGGTTTGTAGCCAGAAGGCAGGCTAAGGATGGGACCAGACGATTGATAGACCTTATAGCTGTAATAGAGAATAGGAAGGTCCCCAGTGTTCTCCTGTCCCTAGATGCGGAAAAAGCGTTCGACGGGGTGCACTGGGGGTTCCTAAGGACTGTTTTGGAGAAATTTGGATTTCAGGGGCCAATTTTAACAGCAATTCTCTCTCTGTACTCTAACCCTAACGCCAAGGTTCTCACCTCAGGGTATGCCTCGCGCAGCTTCTCTATATCCAGTGGTACCCGCCAGGGGTGCCCCCTTTTCCCGGTAATTTTTGCTATGGTAGTGGAGCCCCTGGCGGAGTACATTCGGATGCATAAGGGTATTGTGGGGGTGTCAGTAGGTAAAGTTGAGCATGTTGTGGGACTGTATGCTGATGATATAATTATTTCCTGTTCAGAAGTACAAGGTTCTTTAATTAATGTTTTATCGGTTCTTAAGGAATTCTCTGCTGTTTCATTCTACAAACTTAATGCAAATAAATCCTTAATTCTTCCCTTCTTTGTTCCCCGGGTCGAAAGGGAGAGGATCGCTACGGCATTGCCATTTAGATGGGAGGACCACAGTATTTCTTATTTAGGAATCCATCTCACAACAATTAAACAATTAGTAAGGAAAAGTATCTCAGAGCTGAGTAAAGAACTAGAAAAAGAGCTCTCGCTTTTTTCTGCGCTGCCCCTGCCGTGGTTGGCCAGAATACACTCTTTTAAAATGCTATACCTTCCAAAGTTGATATATCTTTTTAGATGCTTCCCTTTGAAAATTCCGGGATACTCCCTGACAGGTCTACAAAGCCTCATCCGCAAATTTATGGTAAGAAATAAAGAAATCAAGAATGTCCTTACAATCACTCCCCCCCTATTTAAAGAAGGCGGAATGGGTGTGCCTGATGTGGTGTCATATCACAGGGACTGGTGGAGAGAGGCGGAGGATCATAGATGGCTGCAGATTGAGGGATACCTCAATCCCCTTGGATCCACAAAAAAGCTGCTGGAGGCATTGATTCAAAATCAGGCAGTCCCACATTCCTTTCTGGTCACGGTCGAGGCGGTGAAGTGGCATTGGAGGGATTGGTCCTCGGAATCCATGGCCGGTTTGATATGGAGGCTGCCCTTTAAGGACATAAAAGCTTGTGTTCCTGATGTCGACCTTAGGGCTTGAGAACAAATTGGGTCCCTTCGAGTGTCAGATTTATTCGAAAGGGGGTCCTTCTTACCTTTTTCTGAGCTGGTGTCTAAATTCAACCTACCCAGGCAGGTCTTCTACCGATATCTTCAAATTATACATTTTTAAGCACTTTCTGCCTGAGTTCATCAACATCAAGATATCAGTTTTTGGCAGACTATCTTCTAAAGGACTCGACAACTGTCAGAGGCATGTCCTTATTATACCACCACATCACCTCTCGATTGGAAGGACAGACTCTATCATACATGACAAAGTGGGAAAGAGAATTATCGCTCTCCTTTCCAACCCATCAGTGTAATGCGGCCTCCCGGGTGGTGCTTGGGTCCTCCGCCTGCCTCAACCATTTGGAGCAGATTAAGAAAGCACACATGGGATGGTATAGGTGTCCTGCTCAGATAGCTAGGTTTGTGGAAAATTACTCTCCCCTTTGTTGGAAGGGTTGTGGCATGATGGGGACACTGGGGCACCTCTGGTGGTCTTGCCCGGAAATTCTCAGCTTTTGGAATCGGGTCTTTGACCTAATAGCAGAAGTTTGCGAGACTAGACTCCCTCCCTCACCTCAAATGGGGATTCTACATATGGGTTTAGATGCCTTTCCAGCCCCCATTGCTCAGTGCATCTCTCATATCCTAATTTCAGCCAGACAGTGTATCGCAGCTAGGTGGAAATCTCCTGAGATACCGGTTATGGAGGAAGTGATTGCTAGAATCAACACGCACTTCCATTATGAAACTCTGTTAGCCAGCAGCGCCTCCTTGGCCTTTAAAATTCAAAAATGTTGGGCAATGTGGTCAGCCTCTCCCTGGGCCTCACCCCCTCTAAAATTGTAACAACCTGCTCGTGTAGTAGGTTGGACTGGAAGTGATATAACGTGTCGTTCGGACCAATTCTGTCTCTTTATGCAATAAGTTAACTTTGTGTATTGTTGTAAGTTACCTCCCCCCCTTCACCCACCCATACCTTCCTCCCCCCCTTTTCCAGTGCTCAAGATTCATGTTGCCCTGACTCGCCCGTTAGGGCATTGATGTCTCGGCGCTGTATGATGTTATGCCTTTCTTTTCTGTAATGCCTTTCTTCTTGTTTGAAAACAATAAAAATCTTTGGATTAAAAAAAAAAAGGTATGTCTGGAGAAAAAGGACACAATTCAGGAAAGGAACACCTTTCCAACTCTTAAGCACGGGGTGGATCAATAATGCTTTGGGGTTGTGTTGCAGCCAATGGCACAGGGAACATTTCACGGGTAGAGGGAAGAATGGATTCAATGAAATTTCAACAAATTTTTGATGCAAAAATAACACCATCTGTAAAAAAGCTGAAGTTGAAAAAGGATGTATTCTGCAAATGGATAAAGATCCTAAACACAAGTCACAATTCACAATAGACTACCTCAAAAGGTGCAAGCTGAAGGTGTTAAAATGGCACTCCCAGTCCCCTGATCTAAACATCACTGAAAATCTGTGGCTAGACCTCAAAAGTATAGTGCATGCAAGATGACCCAGGAATCTCACAGAACTGGAAGACTTTTCCAAGGAAGAATCAATGAAAATCCCTCAAAGAAAAATGTAAAGACTCTTGACTGGCTACAAAAAAGGGGCTACTATTAGGTACTAACCATGCAGGGTGCACAAAGTTATGTATCAGCCTATTTTTCTTTTTTGTTAATTTTAAAATGAATTTGTTTTTGCCTAAAATACAAAGGAAATGTGTCATCTTTAACTTTGTGCCTTTTAGAGATAATTTGATCTTCAATTTGCATAACTGTTTACAATAACAGTAATTTTGACCAGAGGTGCCCAAACTTTTGCAAGCCACTGTATGATACAAGAATAAAAAGCTGGTTGTGCACTATTTCATGTAAAGGAGACAATGGATATAAAGTCCAAGTATTGATTCATTAGGAAACTGGACAAATATAAATACATGCCATTGCTATGTCAGCAAATATGGTAATTTGGGCTGCAACCAAAAACACTTTCTCATTCAATCAAATCGAAAGAGTGGAAATTATGCTTGAAAGGAAGAGACTGAAAATAACAACAAGAACATAGAAAATTCAATTGCATAATATCAGATATGAGATGAACCACCAATACCACCCCAATGCACATTTTGTGTACAGCTTCTTCAAAGAGACTTGAACATGTGTGAGAAAGGAGGTATTAAAAAATGTAAATAATTAGAGATGAACAGATCTTTTAAAGTTCAAAATTGTTGTCTTTACCAAATTTTCCTCCAAAAATCGAGAATACATTTGTGGAAAACTCAATACTGGAAAGAATGTATGTGGTTAAAAAATACACAGAGGGGAGAGTTGAGAGAAAGAACCCTACTGACCATTAGGATTTACACTCCACTGGAGAGAGAGGATCCTGCTGACCATAAGAGCTTACACTCTACTGGAGAGGCACAGGACCCTCATACTGTAAGAGATTACATCTACAGAAGAGAAAAAGAGAGAATCCTGCTGACCATAAGAGCTTCTGTATAGGAGAGAAAGAGAAAGGACCCCATAAGGGCTTGTACTCTACAGGAGAAAGAGAGGAAATCTCACAGATCATAAGAACTTACACTTTACATGACAATATATGAGCTTATTGACCATAAAGCTGGGTTTACACACTGCAACATCGCAAAGGACATCGCTGTAACGTCACCGGTTTTGTGACGTAACAGCGACCTCCCTAAGTCTCTGCTAAGTCGCTGGTGAGCAGTCAAACAGGCAAACCTGGCCAACAACGCAACAGCGATCCGGACCTGCAGAGCGACCTAGCTGGTTGTTGGGGACGTTGATAAGCAGCTTTTTGAAAGGGAAGTTGCTAACAAAGTCGCTGCAAAGTCTTTCACATACTGAAACTTTGTAGCGATGCATGCTGCACAGCGGGAAACAAAGGACCTAGGAATGGTCCTGAACGATTTGTAGCGATCAGCAACTTCACAGCAGAGGCCAGGTCGCTGATGTGTTTCACACACTGCAACATCGCAAACGACATCGCTATTGCGTCACAAAACCAGTGACGTTACAGCGATGTCGTTTGAGATGTTGCAGTGTGTAAACCCAGCTTAAGAGATTACACACTACAGGTGACAGAGACCTGACTAAAAAAGCTTACACTTTACAGGAGAAAGACACTTACCCTGTCACTCTGGAGAAAAGGAATGACTCTGCCATACAAATTGTGATCCACAAGGAACCACTTATCAAGTGCAAACCACCATTGTACAAGAGAATGCAGAATGAGAATGCCAGTATAGCCATGCGAAACAAACATTAACCTACTTTATAATGCTTCAGTATTGTGAGAAATAGTGCTGGGAATGTTTTTCATTTGGATTGAGAATCGAATATCAAAGTGTTCAAATTCACGTGAATCTTTGAATTTTAGGATCTTCGACATGTATTCAATCCTCTGTGGATCTATAGCCAATCAGCAGCTTACATATGGTGGAACTGCCTTTTTGGCCTTTTCCTTGATTGTGTCACTTTCAGGTTTCACGTCCCACAGTATATCACCATGTCAATCAAGGATGTGTCATTACACCCCACACATAAAGTAAATGTTACCCAGGAAGCCCGGATTCCTGCCAATTGGAGCAAGTTATACTTCTAGTCTCCTCATCTCATGGGTAGCTCACGCTTTATGTGTGACATGCACTGTTCCTTCCCTTTGACATGTCATGGATTGAAATAGTGGAGAGATGCAGGACACTGGGGCAAGTGTCAAATGCAGCTGCTCCCTCATAGGTAAGGTGCTTATTAGTCATCACTACTATTTGACACCACCTTTAACACCCATTTTAACTCCTCTTTTTGTACCATGACATATATTACCAATATCAGAACAAATATCTCCCTGCTCAGGCAGCTTCCTTAGCTTGACTGCTATTTAAACACAAAGGCTCCAGTTTATCATTTCTGGAGTTTTTCATACTAGTCTTGATGATGGAAGGGTATGTTGGAGTCAGAAGTTCCTGATTCATTAAGAAAACGTGTGCCTTAAAATCAGTGTTGTAGCATCTTGTCCCTAATCTATCCTCATCCTGCAAAAAAAACTGGCAGCAAAATGTAAAAGTTGTAACGTTTTTGTGCAACCTTGAGATGCACAAAAAATAAGCAACTTATCAAAATGTTTTCTGACAGATTCCTGGGGAAAACACTTTGATGAATCTGGGCCATAATTTCTGCAAAAAGCAAATGCAACAAATATACAATGCATCAATTACACATTGCTCTGTTCTGAAATTTGAGATAATTTACATATTATTAATAACAATAGAGAATGGGTGTATATTAAAATTTAAACTAATGTTGCCTTTGAAAAATCTGCCAATATAGTGAATATCATGAATTACTCTTCCAGCCAAATGGCTTTCTTCCGGCTCCATTTTAGCGATTGCATTACTATGAAGAGAAATGAGAGATAATTGAATGACAGTAGGAGTAGAGATGTAGAATTAATGTAAATGATGCTCCTTTTCTTCTTTTGAATATAAAAAACAGATTGAAACCACGAAACTAAGGAGACAGTGAACATTTAAATGTAATTCATTGTAAGCACACAGATGTCATCATTTTATATATCCTATTACTGTATGTTTTCAATCTAAATCATTAAATATAGTTTACATACTAAAATTACACATCATATAAAACAAAAATTATTGATTGTTCTAAGTGAGAGAAACAAAATTATAATCTTGTTGTGATGCCTTTAATGGCTAACTAAAATTAAAATAAAATTATGTTACAAAGCAAGCTTTCGAGACATCTCAGGTCCCTTCATCAGGCATGGTATGGCAAAATATCTGATGAAACACAAATATATACACAAACAGAGCAGAGGGATGGCATAATATCATTATCCTGAATACAACGGACTACATTAAAGAAGCAAACAGACAACTGACAGAAATACAGTACTACACCAGACTGGATGATGACCCAACCCCAAAATATATGAGGGAGTTGAATAGAGTCATCAGATTTCTTGGGACAGATGTCACAAACCTTTTGACCTAATGTCTGAGAATCCAAGGATGGGAGTTTTCTATATGCTAACAAAGATTCATAAACCAAGTAACCCAGGGAGGCCAATCATCTCAGGGATGGGATCGCTCAATGAAAAACTCTGGGTGGGTAGAAAATGTCCTTAAGCCACTGGTAAGGAACCCAGACAGCTATATACAGGACATATACAGGACAGCACTGACCTTTTAAAAAAGCTATCTACAATAGGTCCTCTACTCGAGAGTACCATCTTAGCCACGAGGGATGTGGAATCCTTATACTCTAACATCCCACATGAAGATGGACTAACCGCCTGCCAAATGTTTCTTGTAGCTAATGGGATCTCGTCTGAGCCTGTATTAAGACTCACCAAATTCATCCTCACACACAACTTTTTCTCTTTTGGTGAGGAGCTATACTTACAACGCACAGGAACTGCTATGGGAAGCAAAATGGCACCACAGTATGCCAACCTTTCCATGGCTAATCTTGAAAATGACTTGTTAGCATCCTGCAATCTCAAACCATTGGCCTATTTCAATTTCATCGATGACATATTAATAATCTGGACCAAATCTGAACGAGAGCTTCTAAAAATCCATGAAAAATTCAATGCATTTCATCCTTCCATAAACTTGACATTGGAACACTCAAAAACAGAAATCAACTTCCTGGATACAACCATAAAAATTCAAAATGGTTCAATCCAAACATCAGTGCATTGGAAACCTATTGACTGTCCCACATACCTCAGATGGAACAGTTTCCATCCCACATACATTAAAAGGTCAATTGTGTACAGCCAGGCTCTCAGATATAATCACATCGGTTCAGCCCTGCAGACAAGGATAAACACTTAACCCATCTTAAAAAGACATTTCTAAACCAAGGTTACCACCCCACCTCTATATATGATCAGATCATTAGAGCAACAAGGACCCCTAGAAGTGAACTGCTTCAATACATACAAAAAGAGAAAAATAGTCGAGTACCTCTGGTGGTGGCCTACAGTTAGGTCCAGAAATATTTGGACAGTGACACAAGTTTTGTTATTTTAGCTGTTTAGAAAAACATGTTCAGAAATACAATTATATATATAATATGGGCTGAAAGTGCACACTCCCAGCTGCAATATGAGAGTTTTCACATCCAAATCAGAGAAAGGGTTTAGGAATCATAGCTCTGTAATGCATAGCCTCCTCTTTTTCAAGGGACCAAAAGTAATTGGACAAGGGACTCTAAGGGCTGCAATTAACTCTGAAGGCGTCTCCCTTGTTAACCTGTAATCAATGAAGTAGTTAAAAGGTCTGGGGTTGATTACAGGTATGTGGTTTTGCATTTGGAAGCTGTTGCTGTGACCAGACAACATGCGGTCTAAGGAACTCTCAATTGAGGTGAAGCAGAACATCCTGAGGCTGAAAAAAAAGAAAAAATCCATCAGAGAGATAGCAGACATGCTTGGAGTAGCAAAATCAACAGTCGGGTACATTCTGAGAAAAAAGGAATTGACTGGTGAGCTTGGGAACTCAAAAAGGCCAGGGAGTCCACGGATGACAACAGTGGTGGATGATCGCCGCATACTTTCTTTGGTGAAGAAGAACCCGTTCACAACATCAACTGAAGTCCAGAACACTCTCAGTGAAGTAGGTGTATCTGTCTCTAAGTCACCAGTAAAGAGAGGACTCCATGAAAGTAAATACAAAGGGTTCACATCTAGATGCAAACCATTCATCAATTCCAAAAATAGACAGGCCAGAGTTAAATTTGCTGAAAAACACCTCATGAAGCCAGCTCAGTTCTGGAAAAGTATTCTATGGACAGATGAGACAAAGATCAACCTGTACCAGAATGATGGGAAGAAAAAAGTTCGGAGAAGAAAGAGAACGGCACATGATCCAAGGCACACCACATCCTCTGTAAAACATGGTGGAGGCAACGTGATGGCATGGGCATGCATGGCTTTCAATGGCACTGGGTCACTTGTGTTTATTGATGACATAACAGCAGACAAGAGTAGCCGGATGAATTCTGAAGTGTACCGGGATATACTTTCAGCCCAGATTCAGCCAAATGCCGCAAAGTTGATCAGACGGCGCTTCATAGTACAGATGGACAATGACCCCAAGCATACAGCCAAAGCTACCCAGGAGTTCATGAGTGCAAAAAAGTGGAACATTCTGCAATGGCCAAGTCAATCAACAGATCTTAACCCAATTGAGCATGCATTTTACTTGCTCAAATCCAGACTTAAGACGGAAAGACCCACAAACAAGCAAGACCTGAAGGCTGCGGCTGTAAAGGCCTGGCAAAGCATTAAGAAGAAGGAAACCCAGCGTTTGGTGATGTCCATGGGTTCCAGACTTAAGGCAGTGATTGCCTCCAAAGGATTCGCAACAAAATATTGAAAATAAAAATTTTTTTTTGGGTTTGGTTTATTTGTCCAATTACTTTTGACCTCCTAAAATGTGGAGTGTTTGTAAAGAAATGTGTACAATTCTTACAATTTCTATCAGATATTTTTGTTCAAACCTTCAAATTAAACGTTACAATCTGCACTTGAATTCTGTTGTAGAGGTTTCATTTCAAATCCAATGTGGTGGCATGCAGAGCCCAACTCGCGAAAATTGTGTCACTGTCCAAATATTTCTGGACCTAACTGTACAACCCACAGCTTGAGGTACTGAGAAGAACGGCCAAGAAACTTCACCACATTCTACACAAGGATAATCGGTTAAAAACAATATTCAAAGATCCCCCATTGCTGTGCTACAGCAACCTCCTAATTTAAGGAGCATCATGATCCAAAGTTGTATGCCCTCAGACACACCAAGAGGAACTTATCTTTGCAATGTAAAGAGCTGCAAAACCTGCACTCATGTACAGACCAAAGACCGGATACAGATCCCTAACACACAGAAGAACTATAAGATTCCTGGGACATTCACATGTTCCTCTTAATCCTGTGCACTAAATGTCTTATTGGGGGCCTCTATGTTGGATAAACAGGACAGAGACTGATAGCAAGGATGAGATCTCACCGCCACTCAATTACAGACAAAAAAAAGCCATTTACCTGTGGCCAAACATTTCTGTACTTCAGGACACAACATAAAACATATGAAAGTTGTCATATTAAAAAGCAACTTCAGATCACTTCCTGGATACAACCATAAAAATTCAAAATGGTTCAATCCAAACATCAGTGTATTGGAAACCTACTGACTGTCCCACATACCTCAGATGGGACAGTTTCCATCCCACATACATTAAAAGGTCAATTGTGTACTGCCAGGCTCTCAGATATAATCACATCTGTTCCAGCCCTGCAGACAGGGATAAACACTTAACCCATCTTAAAAAGACATTTCTAAACCAAGGTTACCACCCCACCTCTATATATGATCAGATCATTAGAGCAACAAGGACCCCTAGAAGTGAACTGCTTCAATACATACAAACAGAGAAAAATAGTCGAGTACCTCTGGTGGTGACCTACAACCCACAGCTTGAGGTACTGAGAAGAACGGCCAAGAAACCTCACCACATTCTACACAAGGATAATCGGTTAAAAACAATATTTAAAGATCCCCCATTGCTGTGCTACAGCAACCTCCTAATTTAAGGAGCATCATGATCCAAAGTTGTATGCCCTCAGACAAACCAAGAGGAACTTATCTTTGCAATGTAAAGAGTAAGATGAGCGAACCGGTCCCGGTTCGGCTCGAGGTCGGTTCGCCGAACGGGGGTCCCGTTCGAGTTCGGTTCGTCGAACGTTCAACGAACCGAACTCGAACCAATAGGCTATAATGGGAGGCAATAACAAACACATAAAAATGCATTATAAATGTACACAAACAGTTAATAAACATTGCCATAACACTTACCGGTCCCCGCGATCCCTTCTGCACTCTGTCTCCTGCCGCTATTCCATCCGATGATCGTTTAATCCTCCCGGTGACCTGCACTGCCAGCAGAGATGCAGGACCTATCGTGACGTCAAAATAGCCATGTGACCAGTCACGTGGCTATTATCTCATTGGCTACAGACTGGTCACATGACTATGACGCGTCATGTAGGACCTGCGAGTGCATCTCTCCGGTACACGGTGCACATATGTGTATCGCCGTGTACCGGCGACATGCTCTAGCACACGGTCGACTCCCCGTTCCGTTAGGGACCGGCTGACACAGCCGGTCATTAACGGAGATCACCGTTGCCATAGCAACGCAGTTAGCGGTGACGTCACCGCTAACCGCAGCTCCGAGAGCACCATTGCTATGGTAACGCGTCTGTCAGCATTACCGCTGTTACCGCTAGCAGCCAGCACTGATCACTCACGGAGTGAAGGCTGCACGCTGCTTCACGATTGTAGTGAGGATTGTAGTGAGGATGAGGTTCCCCAGCCCCAAGTGATGAGCTGGTGAACCTCATCCTTCCTCACTACAATCGTCACTACTACTACACTAGTGAGGATTGTAGTGAGGATGAGGTTCCCCAGCCCCAAGTGATGAGCTGGAGAACCTCATCCTCACTACAATCGTCACTACTACTACACTAGAAAGAAAGAAGACAGAAGAGCAGGATCGTGGAGGGCTGACAGGGGGTAATAAAGATGGAGTCTCTAATGTGTCTGTGTATTTATTTCTATTAAAGTATTTTTTCTCTGTGTGGTGTTTTTTTTAACCCTTTATTGGAGATTCTTAATGGCCGGGTCAAACGTGCCTGACATTAAGAATCTCTGGCTTAATACTGGCTAGTAAAACAAAGCCAGTATTAACTCATGATTACCCAACAAGCCACCCGGCTCCAGGGCTGTTGGAAGAGTTGGATACAGCGCCAGATGATGGCGCTTCTATGAGAGCGCCATTTTCTGGGACGGCTGCGGACTGAAATCCGCAGCAGAGGTGCCCAGAAACCTCGGGCTAACCTGTGCTGCGGATTCCAATCCCCAGCTGCCTAGTTGTACCCAGCTGGACACAAAAATGGGGCGAAGCCCACGTCATTTGTTTTTTAATTATTTCATGAAATAAGTGAAATAATTAAAAAAAACGGGCTTCCCTATATTTTTGGTTCCCGGCCGGGTACAAATAGGCAACTGGGGGTTGGAGGCAGCCCATGGCTGCCTGCTGTACCTGGCTAGCATACAAAAATATGGCGAAGCCCACGTCATTTTTTTGGTGGGCAAAAAAATTCTGCATACAGTCCTGGATGGAGTATGCTGAGCCTTGTAGTTCTGCAGCTGCTGTCTGCTCTTCTCCATACAGATAGACAGCAGCTGCAGAACTACAAGGCTCAGCATACTCCATCCAGGACTGTATGCAGAAGTTTTTTGCCCCCTGAAAAAATTATGTGGGCTTCGCCATATTTTTGTATGCTAGCCAGGTACAGCAGGCAGGTACGGCTGCCCCCAACCCCCAGTTGCCTATTTGTACTCAGCTGGGAACCAAAAATAAAGGGAAGCCCTTTTTTTATTATTTCATGAATTTCATGAAATAATTAGAAAACAAATGACGTAGGCTTCGCCCCATTTTTGTGTCCAGCCAGGTACAACTAGGCAGCTGGGGATTGGAATCCGCAGCACAGGTTGGCCTGAGCTTTCTGGGCCCCACTGCTGCGATTTGCAGTCTGCAGCCGCCTCAGAAAATGGCATTTTCATAGAAGCGCCATATTCTGGCGCTGTATCCAACTCTTCCAGCACCTGCCTGCTATACCTGGCTAGCATACAAAAATATGGCGAAGCTCACGTCCTTTTTTTGTAGTTTTTTTGCAAAAAAAAAAAAAAATGCTTCCCTGGATTTTCCATTGCCAGTGAAGGTAACACCAAGCAGTGGGGGTTAGCAGCCAGTAGCTGCTTGGATTACCCTTAGCTAGCAATACAAAAAATGCAGCAGGAGCCCATATATATTTTTTTTAATTATTTATTTAAATAACTAAAAATAAAATGGGCTTCCCTGTATTTTGATTGCTGGACATCACAGTGCTGTAAAAATAAATCTTTAAAAAAATGACGTAGCGCTCCGCGGTATTTTTGATTCTCAGCGCAGATAAAGCAGACAGCTATGGGTTGCCACCCCCATCTGCCTGCCGTTACCTTGGTTGGCAATCAAAATACAGGGAAGCCTATTAATTTTTTCTATTTAAAAAATAGTTAAAAAAAAAAAATGACGTTGGGTCCCCCCATTTTTGATAGCCAGCTAGGGTAAAGCAGACGGCTGTAGCCTGAAAACCACAGCTGGCAGCTTTACCGTGGTTGGGGATCCAATGTGGAGGTCCCCTCAGGCTCTTTTTTATAATTATTTTATAAATATTAATAATTACACAATAAAAGTAGGGTCCCCCCCGAATTGGATCACCAGCCAAGGTAAAGCGGACAGCTGTGGTCTGGTATTCTCAGGGTGGGAAGGCTAAAAATAGCAGGCCGCAGGCACCCCAGACGTGGCGCATCCACTAGATGCGCCAATCCTGGCGCTTCACCCCAGCTCATCCCGTGCCCTGGTGCAGTGGCAAACGGGGTAATAAATCGGGTTGATACTAGCTGTAAAATCACCTGAGATCAAGCCCAGCAGTTTGTGATGTCATGGCGTCTATTAGATACCCAACATCATAAACTGTCAGTACTAACAAAAAAAAAAATCGACAAAAGAAATTTATTTGAAAAAACAGTCCCCAAAACATTTCCTCTTTCACCAATTTATTGTAAGAAAAAAAATAAAGGGGTCCCACGACGACTCTGGACCGTCTAGAATATGGGGGGGAGACACTCAGGGAACGTATCCCCCATTTTCTAGGAGTGTGGACCCTTCATGTGAGGTGTGTGGGTGCAATGAATCTGCACTCACTCTTCTCGGGTCCACAGCAGCAGAGTCCATGTCGTAATGGTTGCTACCAAAGCTGCAATGCCCTGCTCATGAGGTAAGGGCATGCCTAATCAGGAGAACTACTGTAGAGGAAGCTCTGCTCACTGGTATATAGGTGCTCAGAGGTAATAATAGATAAAATTAGTGAGTAACCTCGGCACTCTAAATCTCCCAGACTAAGTCAGTAAGTCACAATGGATAGTAATGCAAAATCACTCTTTATTGGTCCGTATTAAGAAAAAAAAATTTTTCATAAGCATATATGTTTTTGTCCAAAACAAGTTACAAATGACGTTTCGGCCTGAGCCTTCGTCAGATTGGACTTATCTGCATGTAATCATGAAAAATGACAATAATCAGTATCACATAAGAGTGAGAGAACAATAACATAAACTCGAACAATGTAGAGGTACAATTGGGATGCAGCAAAAAAATTGCAACACAGCAAGAAATGAAACACATGATACAAATGTCATAATACAGTACAAGAACAATATAGTAATGACAAATATGGGGTCAGAGTAGGCTTAGACAGCTCTGGTACGAAAGAGATGTCAATCATAAAGTAACATGTGCAGTAGGTGTAGAGCTACAGTATTCATGGCAGAGCTAACGGGTAGACCGACCATAGAAAAAGAACGGAGAAAAAGTGGAGAAAAAGTGGTGAAAAAGTGGAGAAAAAAAATGGATAAAAAGTGGAGAAAAAGTGGAGAAAAAATGGAGAAAAAGTGGAGAAAAAAATGGAGAAAAAGTGGAGAAAAAGTGGAGAGAAAAAGTGGAGAAAAAGTGGATAAAAAGTGGAGAAAAAATGGAGAAAAAGTGGAGAAAAAGTGGAGAAAAAGTGGAGAAAAAGTGGATAAAAAGTGGAGAAAAAATGGAGAAAAAGTGGAGAAAAAGTAGAGAAAAAGTGGAGAAAAAAATTGATAAAAAGTGGAGAAAAAGTGGAGAAAAAAAGTGGAGAAAAAAATGTAGAAAAAGTGGAGAAAAAATGGAGAAAAGGTGGAGAAAAAAATGGATAAAAAGTTGAGAAAAAGTTGAGAAAAAGTGGAGAAAAAGTGGAGAAAAAAGTGGAGAAAAAATGGAGAAAAAGTGGAGAAAAAGTGGAGAAAAAGTGGAGAAAAAAATGGATAAAAAGTGGAGAAAAAGTGGAGAAAAAGTGGAGAAAAAGTGGAGAAAAAGTGGAGAAAAAGTGAAGAAAAAGTGGAGACAAAGTGGAGAAAAAGTGGATAAAAAGTGGAGAAAAAGTGGATAAAAAGTGGAGAAAAAAGTGGAGAAAAAAGTGAAGAAAAAGTGGAGAAAAAGTGGAGAAAAAGTGGAGAAAAAAATGGAGAAAAAGTGGAGAAAAAATGGAGAAAAAGTGGAGAAAAAGTGGAGAAAAAAATGGATAAAAAATGGAGAAAAAAGTGGAGAAAAAGTGGAGAATAAGTGGAGAAAAAAATGGAGAAAAAGTGGAGAAAAAGTGGAGAAAAAGTGGAGAAAAAGTGGAGAAAAAAATGTAGAAAAAGTGGAGAAAAAATGAAGAAAAAGTGGAGAAAAAAATGGATAAAAAGTGGAGAAAAAGTGGAGAAAAAAAGTGGAGAAAAAAATGTAGAAAATGTGGAGAAAAAATGGAGAAAAAGTGCAGAAAAAAATGGAGAAAAAGTGGAGAAAAAGTGGAGAAAAAGTGGAGAAAAAGTGGAGGAAAAAATGGAGAAAAAAATGGAAAAAGTGGAGAAAAGTGGAGAAAAAGTGGAGAAAAAGTGGAGAAAAAGTGGAGAAAAAAATGGATAAAAATTGGAGAAAAAAATGGAGAAAAAGTGGAGAAAAAGTGGAGAAAAAGTGGAGAAAAAGTGGAGCACCCTTTGGTGCCTTTCATGTGGCACTAAGGGGTGCTTAGCTTTGTATTTAGCCAAAAAAATGAAAAAAAAATGACGTAGGGTTCCCCCTAGTTTTGTAGCCAGCTAGGGTAAAGCAGACGGCTGCAGTCTGCAGACCACAGCTGGCAACCTCACCTTGGCTGGTAATCCAAAACTGAGGGCACCCACGCTGTTATTTTAAATTAAATAAATAATTTTAAAAAAAAAACACGTAGGGGTCCCCCAAAATTGTATCACCAGCCAAGGTAAAGCAGAGAGCTGGGGCCTGATATTCTCAGACTAGGGAGATCCATGGTTATTGGACTCTCCCCAGCCTAAAAATAGCAGGCCGCAGCCGCCCCAGAAGTGGCGCATCCATTAGATGCGCCAATCCTGGTGCTTCGCCCCAGCTCATCCCGCGCCCTGGTGCGGTGGCAAACGGGGTAATATATGGGGTTAATACCAGATGTGTAATGTCACCTGGCATCAAGCCCTGGGGTTGGTGAGGTCAGGCATCTATCAGATACCCGACATCACCAACCCAGTCAGTAATAAAAAAAAATAGACGACAAACACATTTTTATTTGAAAAAACACTCCCCAAAACATTCCCTCTTTAAGCAATTTATTAGAATGAAAAACAAATCCAGGTCTGCTGTAATCCAAGGGGTTGCCATGACGATCCACTCTGTCCCAGTCAATGAAGAGCAGGATGTTCCCCATTGGCTGGGAGAGCAGTGCAGTGACCTGAGCTAACATCAATGGGTCAGCCCAGGTCACTGCAGGGGATGACAAGTGCTGCTGTCAGCGAGGTACATTACCTGCGCTTATCTCCAGCACACTGACAGCCCCTGTCACTGAGTTCAATGACCGCCGCCTTCACAGCCAAATATCGCGAGAGGCCCGTGACGTCACCGCTAGTCAGTCTCGGGTCGGAAGCGAGAGGTGATGTGACAAGCGGCGGCCATGGAGAACAGTGACAGCGCTGAGGTCGGGATGGCGGGACTTCATCACCGCAGGTAAGCCGAGCGGGACCATGTGTGCAGTGTGTGTGTGTGTGTGTGTGTGTGTATATGTGTACATGCCGCGGGCAGGAGGGGGCGGAGCGAGCTGAGCGGGGAAGTGTGGGCTTCCTGCACGTAACTAAGATAAACATCGGGTTACTAACCAAAGCGCTTTGCTTGGATACCCGATGTTTATCTTGGTTACCAGCTTCTGGCAGGCTGCCAGCGATGGCTCCTGCACACTGTAGCTGTAAAAAGCCCTGCTTTTTGCTGCTAGAACCGTTCTCGAACGTATCTAGAACTATCGAGCTTTTGCAAAAAGCTCGAGTTCTAGTTCGATCTCGAACAGCCCCCAAAATCACTCGAGCCTAGAACTGGGGAACCTCGAACCTAGAACCGCGCTCAACTCTAGTAAAGAGCTGCAAAACCTGCACTCATGTAGAGACCAAAGACCGGATACAGATCCCTAACACACAGAAGAACTATAAGATTCCTGGGACATTCACATGTTCCTCTTAATCCTGTGCACTAAATGTCTTATAGGGGGCCTCTATGTTGGATAAACAGGACAGAGACTGATAGCAAGGATGAGATCTCACCGCCACACAATTACAGACAAAAAAAAGCCATTTACCTGTGGCCAAACATCTCTGTACTTCAGGACACAACATAAAACATATGAAAGTTGTCATATTAAAAGGCAACTTCAGATCACTTCCTGGATACAACCATAAAAATTCAAAATGGTTCAATCCAAACATCAGTGTATTGGAAACCTATTGACTGTCCCACATACCTCAGATGGGACAGTTTCCATCCCACATACATTAAAAGGTCAATTGTGTACAGCCAGGCTCTCAGATATAATCACACCTGTTCCAGCCCTGCAGACAGGGATAAACACTTAACCCATCTTAAAAAGACATTTCTAAACCAAGGTTAAAAGGCAACTTCAGATCACAGAGCCAACGAAAGGTCTAGGAATATAAATTCATTAAAATCTTTAACTCTGTGGACACAGGGCTCACCCTGTCAGGAGGATTTATGACACACTACAAAATCTGAGGAGTCTGCTCCAGAGACTGCTAGGGCACCAGACCTCTGATCCTACATGGATATTTGGACAATAAAACTTTCACACCACTAATCAAAGTTAATTAAGGATTCACCCTCTAAGCTCAGTGTTTGTTTGTTTATTTATATGTCCTTTTTTTATGCCATCCCTCTGCTCTGTTTGTGTATATATTTGTGTTTCTTCAGATATTTTGTCATACCATGCCTGATGAAGGGACCTGAGATGTCTCGAAAGCTTGCTTTGTAACATCATTTTATTTTTATTAGTCATTAAAAAGTATCACAACAAGATTATAATTTTGATTCTCTCACTGAGAACAATAAATACATTTTCAACTGGCTAACACAGTACCAAAACCTTTTCTCGTGTAACAAATAAAAATTGCAACAGACAAAAATCATTTTTCTCTTGGTAAAGTTTGAATAAAAATGTGCACTGGCACTTGCTACTGCAAAGGCATTAATTAATCTATTATTATTATTATTATTAATCTATTATTAACAAAATGTTTCCAACGTGAAAATAGAAAAAGTAAAAATATAATTTATACATTATATAAATACATTTATGCAGTTTATCACAAAAATTAGTATCCCTCTCACATTTTTGTAAATATTTTATTATATCTTTTCATGGGACAATACTGAAAATATGACACTTTAATACAATGTAAAGTAGTCAGTGTCCAGCTTGTATAACAGTGCAAATTTGGTGCACACTTAAATTGTACCCAAAGTGTAAATATTTTGTGTAGTCACCATTATTTTCAAGCACTTACTTAACTCTTTGGGCTTCATAGGACCCACTGGAATCCTCTTGTACTGCTACATGATGAAAGCACAGATGTAGGCATTATATACCTTGCACTCCTCCACATTCCATTTAAGGATGTCCCACAGATTATCAATACGATTTCAGTTTGAGGACATGCATGGCCAGTCCACCTTTACCCTCAGTTTCTTTAGCAAAGCAGTGGTCGTCCTGAAGGTGTGTTTAAGGTCGTTATATTGAAATACTACCCTGTGGTCCAGTTTCTGAAGGGAAGTGACAATGCTCTGCTAAAGTATGTCACAGTATCATTCGTACAGGAGCATTGGGCCCTAATGAATTCATCCACAGGCAGGTTTTTTTTATACCATGCGGGGATTGGCAGCTAGTAGCATGTAATACTGAATTGCCACATGTAGGTTTTCTGAAAAGAGAAGTAGCAATGGTGTGACTAACAGCATCCCCAACTAAATTCATGCCAAGAAAGGATGTAGAATTGGACAAAAAGGTAGTGACAAAAATTAGGTTGAGATTGTTGCAATTCAAAAAATCAGAAAAACGGGTCGGGTGTGAATGGGTATCAAGATTTTGCCAATGAAGATCAGGTCATCAATGTACCTGTCGTACCACACACACAATATAATCACAATAAGGAATGGACGGCAGGTACATGATGACCACATCATATACAGGTTAGCCAAAGAAAGGGAAACTTTTGACCCCATAGGACAGCCAATTATCTGTAGAAAAAAATGAACAATCAAACTGGAAAACATTGTTGGAAAGTAAAAATAAAGTGACCTGTAAAACATATTCGGTGAATTCAGGTGACATTTTGGCAAACCCGTACAGATGATAAGCAAGAGCCTCAATAGCCTCAATAGCCTTATCATGAGGGATACTGGAATATAGAGCAGTGACCCAATTATAATTAGAGAACTAACTTAAATGTGTCATAGTAGATAGGAAGTGCTTAGTGTCCTTAATGTGGCTAGGGGTTAAACTCACATATGGCTGTAAGATAAATTCCAACCTAGGGGATAAATTCTCTGTGGCTGATTTAATCCCTGCCACTATAGGTCTAAGGGGAGGAGGAAAAACCCCATTGTGGATTTTTGGCAGGGCATGAAATATAGGAGTTAGACACAATCAAAAAATCCCTCTTCTTAGCTGTCAAAAAACCTTAATTAAAACCCTCCCTAATTAAAGCAGTCATGGCCCGTATAACCTAATCAGTAGAGTCAGTAGTAATATGCTTATAGGTGGTGTTATCTGAAAGCATGTCCATTACCATTTTAGGGTATAAACTGCTGTCCAGAATAACCACTGGCCCACCTTTATTCGACGGTCGTATCACAATGTTGTGATTATTCTGAAGTTGAGTCATGGCACATCTTTGTAGATAGTACATATTAGATCTGGTAGATGAAAGCATGTTAGTTAGGTCACATTCCATAACTTGTTGAAAAAGATCCATTGCTGGAACACGTGCCTGTTTTGGATAAAATGTGTGATCATACATTAATCTCTATTTTTGATCTCCTATATATATATATATATATATATATATATATATATATATAAAAATACCTCCTCACCCCCTGTGGGTGGTTTTTTGTCCTTCCTCATTCTCGGGTCCTCTACCTCTATATATATATATTGAAAGGTCACCTAACCATGGTTGATGGTCACAAATGAATATGCCAATTCTTGCTCTAAGAGCCTTCACTTTTCTAAGTATATTTTATCTAGCATTATAACGTTTACATTTCATATATTCCATGTGTTTGCATTTGTCATGGCACTTACAGAGTCCTGCTCCCGCTTTTTTTTTGTGGTTTGTATATATATATATATATATATATATATATATATATATATATAGCAACAAGCAAAAGGATAACAATGTTTTGAACATTTGACTATCAAACTCCATAAATTACCTTCCACTAGATCTTTGAGTGTAAGACTACTTTAATTTTATAGACAATTATGTTGGCTATCTCATATATAAATTTGACTTGCAACTATTTGGCATATGATTAATTATGCAGATTCTTGACATGTCAGTTCATTGTTACTGTTTTGCTCCTGGTGTTCAAACAACAAATTTCTCCCTGTTTACTACAAATTACAACCTGTTCTCACATTCCCTAATTTGTACCTCAGTGTTTCATTAGATGGATTCCAAGCTAAAGGTCACTTGTTTGAATTGAGAAGTAGCCATGTAGAAAATTTCCCAACAAAAAAGAATTGGTATCATTCAGCTCATCCATAGCATTTCTTGACCAAGAAAATGTCCAAACCGAATCATGTAGGTAATATGACAGTTGGAATAATACAAAATTTAACCTATCCATCCATTCAAAAGGCAAAAAGTAGACATATAGGCAAAATATCGGAGTTAACAAGATGGCTGATTCCAAGTTCTATCAGTTCTGATACAACAAACATAGCAGTGGCGGTGGCTCATATGCTTCATAATAGTGAGATCCCCAATTTTCATGCAAGCACTATGTGATGCACATTACACAAGTGTGGAATAATGGCCCGAGAAAAGGGGAAAAGGCCATGACTTTAATTTCATCCTAAGAAGCATTGGCTCAAGTTTGCAAAGAAGTACAAAAAGTGGACAGTAAAAGATTGGAAACAGGTGATTTAGCGTGATGAGATGAAAGCAACCCCTGAAATTGTTCCAGAAAATGAAGTATTTCTCCAAGAAAATTAATAAATTATTGCCAATATACGTTTTGTTATACACATGCTTGTTTTCCTTGAATGTATCTGAGCAACACAAAAAATAACAGAGAAAAAAAGCCAAATTGGACATAATATCACACAAAACTCCAAAAATGGGACTGACAAAATTGTTTTCCCCCTCAACTTAATATTTGGTTGAACACCATTCTGCTATAGCACTTCATATCAATCGAATGTCGACGGATAGTTCACGTTGACCCTGATGCAACCTGAACCTGCAGAACATCTTGAATTTCTTTCAAACTTGATTGGGGCTGCTTATTAACCATCCAGACTATCCTGTGTTGCAGCCTTTCAACAGTTTTTCACTGCTGTTCACATCCATAATTAGCTATAGTGCCAGGGGTTGTAAATGGCTTGATTAATTTCTACACCGTACACAAAGGAACATCAAGATCTGTGAAGATGGACTTGTAATCTTGAGATTGTTGATATTTGTCAACAATTTTGATTCCCAAGTCCTCAGACAGTTCTCTTATCCTCTTTCTGTTCTTCATGTTTAGTGTGGCACACACAAACACACAAAGCAAAGAAAGAGTCAACTTCTCCAATAGATCAGGTTTCACGTTTAATTTTCACATTGCCCTTACCGTTTACTTGCCACAGATGAGTTTGAACAAGCATCACATGCTTGAAAACAAAGTTGTTTACCCACAATTTCAGAAAGGTGTCAACATTTTTGTCCAGGTGATATTTTTTTTTTGGTGAAATTACATCCAAATTTCCCTTTCTCAGTTTTTTTGTTGTTCCAATACATACAAAGAAAATAAACATGTATAAAACAAAACCTATCTAACTGCGATAATTTTCTGGGAAAAATACCTCATTTTCTGGAACAATTTCAAGGGCGCAACAATGTATATATTTATAAACACATAGACAATAGTTTACCTTTCTATGATGGTAAGAAAAAACCACAATGGTTACTGAAATAATTGTAACTGACAAAAGCAATTTTCAATGTAAATTTACTGAATATCAACTAATGAAACCAGACATTGTTTTGAATTGTACCTGAACAGAAAATTTAAAGAGAGCTTTTGGAAATGGCCTGGACAAAAATGATGCTACTCCTAACTTAACCCCTTGATGACCTTTGACGGATCTAGCCGTCATGGTGCCCTGGTACTTAAAGACCCATGACGGATACATCAGTCATGTTGAAATCGCGGCTCCGGAGCCCCGGGCACAGCGATCGGTTTTCAAAAACTGTAGATTCGGGAAGGAGAGGACTTGCACCTGACCTCAGGAGGGGTGGTGTCTCCTTCCCGGACCTACGGAGGCTGTGATTGGCTGACGAACGCCGCTCAGCCAATCACAGCCAGTGTAATGCTTCAGCCATTGAAAATGGCTGAAGCATTGAAATCCAGCTATGTCAGTGCAGCTGCAGCACTGGCCATTGGCTGGAGCTCGGTGAGCTTTACTGCACCCGCCCCCAGCTCTGATTGGAGAGATCGGCCTTGTGACCGATCTCTCCAAGCACCGTGCATCTGGGACGGGGTGAGCTCGCTGTAGGAGATCGCTTTCCTTAGCTTCTCCCTCCGTGGAATCTGAGGAGAGCAATTCCTGCGAGTGCCCATCTGTGAGTCACAGCCCCTGATGCACCGCTGCCCTCCTCCATTTGCTTCACCCCTGCTCTCCCGCTGCGCCCCTGCATGTGAAGCCGCTACTCTCCCGCTGTGCCCCTACATGTGACGCCGCTACTTTCCCGCTGTGCCCCTGCATGTTACGCCACTACTCAGCAGAAAGAGAGGAGCGGCGTCAGATGCAGGGGGTGGCGCAGCGGGAGAAGAGCAGCGGTGTCAGATGGATGGGGGCATCTGACGCCTCTGCTCTCCTCACGCTGCGCCCCCCCTGCATCTGACGCCGCTGCTTTTTTTCTGCTGCCTCCTTGTATCCGCCGCTGCGCCACCCTTGCATCTGCCGCTCCACTCCAACATCAGCCACTGCACTCTCCCCATCAGCCACTGCACTCTCCCCATCAGCCACTGCACTCTCCCCATCAGCCACTGCACTCTCCCCATTAGCCACTGCACTCTCCCCATCAGCCACTGCACTCTTCCCATCAGCCACTGCACTCTCTCCATCAGCCACTGCACTCTCCCCATCAGCCACTGCACTCTCCCCATTAGCCACTGCACTCTCTCCATCAGCCACTGCACTCTCCCCATCAGCCACTGCACACTCCCCATTAGCCACTGCACTCTCCCCATCAGCCACTGCACTCTTCCCATCAGCCACTGCACTCTCTCCATCAGCCACTGCACTCTCCCCATCAGCCGTTACACTCTCCCTATCAGCCACCGCACTCTCCCCATCTGCTGCCGCACTCTCCCCATCTGCCGCCGCACTCTCCCCATCAGCCACTGCACTCTCCCCATCAGCTACCGCACTCTCCCCATCTGCCGCTGCACCCCTGCATCTGCCGCTGCGCCTCTACATCTGCCACCTCACTCCCCCATCAGCCTCTGCCCCCTCCCTGATCTGCTGCCCGCTCTCTCCCATCCCCTTAATCCTCTGCCCCCTCTCCCCCTTCCGGATCTGCTGCAATCCTGCTGCCTAGATCCATTCTGTAAGGTAGCTATCCCCAATCTCACCTCCCACTCCCCTTCCACCCTTCCCCTCTCCCCCCCTTCCTCTGCCGCTCCTCCATTCGCCGCGCCCTCTCCCACCCTCCGCCGCGCCCTCTCCCATCCATCCTACATCCATCTTTTTTTCCATTCCACCTAGTCCCCCCCTTTTGCAGCGTTCGTCCTGATTTTTTTTCTGTAAACTAAGAAGGAAATACAAATAAGCTTAGTTTAGGGCCAGTAAAATTATACTGTAGTAATCGTCAACCACAGTATTTTTTACTGAATATTGTAAGGGTCAGCCCAGTGCCACACATGAGAGCGATGCACAAGTCTCATACCGCATCATCCGGCATGATCGCTCTCTTCCAGACAGGAGTGTGCAGCTGTGCCGGGTGATGTGATGCGAGATTTGTGCATCGCTCTCACATGTGGCACTTGCCTTAGTGTCAGTTGCAGGCGCTCATATATATATATATATATATATATATATATACTAGAAGGTGGCCCGATTCTACGCATCGGGTATTCTAGAATTTACGTATTGTGTAGTTCATGTATGATTTTTGTTATATATATATATATATATATATAGATGTTGTTGTGTGTAGTTACTAAGAGTTTGTGTAGGTACTGTACATGTTCTGAGTGTTGTCTGGGTGTGGCAGGGGGGGTGAGAGCGGTGTTGTATGTGTGTTGCGTTGTTTGTGGAGCGCTGTGTGTCTGTAGCTTGTGTGTGTGTGTGTGTTGCGTGGTTTGTGTGGGTGTGGGGTGTGTGTGTGTTTTGGGGGGAGGTATGTTTTGTGCAATGTGTGTGTGTGTTGTGCGGTATGTGCGTATATTTATGTATGCCGCGGTGTTTGTGTGTTGGGTGTTGTGTGTGTACAGCGTTGTCTGTGTGTGTGGATGTCTGTGTAGGGCGGTGTTTGTGGTTCCCAGTGTGTGTGTGTGTGGTGTGTTGTGCAGTGCGCATGTGTGTGTGTTGGGGGAGGTGTGCACCTCCCATCGTGCTCCATCCCCCATCGTGCTCCATCCCTCATGCTGCGCAATCCAAAACGTACTCCATCCCCCATGCTGCACACTCCCCATCGTGCTCCATCCCCCATGCTGCGCACTCCCCATCGTGCTCCATCCCCCATGTTGCGCACTCCCCATCGTGCTGTATCCCCCAAGCTGCGCACTACCAAACATGCTCCATCCCCAAGCTGCGCACTCCCAAACGTGCTTCATCCCCCATGCTGCGCAATCCCAAATGTACTCCATCCCCCATGCTGCGCACCCCCCATCGTGCTCCATCCCCCATATTGCGCACCCCCCATCGTGCTCCATCCCCCATGCTGCGCACCCCCCATCGTGCTCCATCCCCCATGCTGCGCATTCCCCATCGTGCTCCATCCCCCATGCTGCACACTCCCAAACGTGCTCCATCCCCATGCTGCGCACTCCCCATCGTGCTCCATCCCCCATGCTGCGCACCCCCCCCATCGTGCTCCATCCCCCATGCTTCACCAGCATCAGCCTCTCTGCCCCCAGCATCAGTCTCTCTGCCCCCAGCATCAGCCTCTCTGCCCCCAGCATCAGCCTCTCCTCTCTGTCCCCAGCATCAGCCTCTCTGTCCCCATCATCAGCCTCTCTCCTCCCAGCCTACCCCAGCCTCAGCCTCCCCCAGCATCAGCCTCTCTTCTCTCAGCCTCCCCTGTTACACCTCGTGGCTCTTCTGTTGCAAGGAATGAGGTGGTCCCCCATTCCTTGTCTGCCGCGAGCCCTCCTGCTCAGCAGCACCAAAGGTCTGGGAGACTGCAGGAGTTGCCTCCTTGGAGATGCAGCAGAAGGGTGACACCTGGTGGTTCTACCCTTGCAAGGAATGGAGTGGTCTCCCATCCCTTGTCTGCCACGCGCCCTCCTGCTCAGCATCACAGTGGGTCTGGGAGGTTGCGCAGTGTGCAAGGGATGGATGCTCAGGGAAGCAGCAAGACTTCCCTTATCTCTGCACATTGTGAAACCGAGGATCCCGCCTTTATGACCCAGAGGCAGGAAGATGAGTATGTGCCCCACGTGTCGTCTTCTGATTCGCTCACTGATAGCACACGGCCCGATAACGAGGCTGGTGGTGTGCTGAATCCTGACTGGCCGGGCCAAGACGTCACGAATCCTGATTGGGTCACGTCCATCTCGCGCCCGCCCTTGGGTGGAGCTACACCTCCTTAAAAGCTCCCCCTGCCATCATGGCGGCGCGCGACCGTCCTTCTATGTTTGGATGTCTGGCAGCGTGCTGCCACGCCACTGCTCAGGCATTATTGTCTTTTGTGGGCTTGGCCCTTGCTGCTTAGGCAGCACCTGGTTTGCAGGCCGTGTTCCTGCCTTGCTGCTCCGGCAGTATCTCCTTCGGCAGGCCGTGTTCATGCCTTGCTGCTCCGGCAGTATCTCCTTCAGCAGGCCGTGTTCCTGCCTTGCTGCTCCGGCAGTATCTCCTTCGACAGGCCGTGTCCCTGTCCCAGGTGAGCTCCTCGAGTCTCCACCGGACTCACCTGGTTATTGAAAGCACACGTGCATTGGCACCTCTGTGCTACCCTCGTGCCATATCTTGTGACTCCCGCTGGCACACGTGCGTAGGCACCTCTGTGCGTCCCCGTGCAACAGGTACACCGATCGAGAAGCCCCGAGCCATACAACCCTCACGGGTTAGGGCGGATCGGTGTACATAGATCGTCTGTGACATTCCAGACGATCACTAGTAGCAACCCGCTCACTCTTTCCTGACCATAGCAGCGGTCCCTTACACCGCACAGTGGACCTTGACTGGCGGAAGCTGTCCATTTCCCATCTTGGCACGCTTCCCCGGGTCCCCCTCGTAACACTCCCCCAGCATCAGCCTCCCCCTCCCAGCCTCCCCCAGCATCAGCCTCCCCCTCCCACCCTCCCCCAGCATAAGCCTCCCAGCCTCCCCCAGCATCAGCCTCCGCCTCCCAGCCTCCCCCAGCATCAGCCTCTCTCCTCCCAGCCTCCCCCAGCATAAGCCTCTCTCCTCCCAGCCTCCTCAAGCATCAGCCTCTCTCCTCCCAGCCTCCCCCAGCATCAGCCTCCCCCTCCCAGCCTTCCCCAGGATCAGCCTCTCTCCTCCCAGCCTCCCTCCTAACAGCCTCCCCCAGCATCAGCCTCCCCCTCCCAGCCTCCCCCAGCCTCAGCCTCCCCCAGCATCAGCCTCTCTCCTCCCAGCCTCCCCCAGCATCAGCCTCCCCCAGCATCAGCCTCTCTCCTCCCAGCCTCCCCCAGCATCAGCCTCCCCCAGCATGAGCCTCTCTCCTCCCAGCCTCCCCCAGCATCAGCCTTCCCCAGGATCAGCCTCTCTCCTCCAAGACTCCTCCAGCACACCGTGCTCCTCTGCCGACACTCACAGATCCGATCGCATACACACACACACACACACACACACCCGATCGCATACACTCACACACACCCGATCGCATACACTCACACACACCCGATCGGATACACTCACACACACCCGATCGCATACACTCACACACACACACACACACACTGACGATATCGCACATACGCGCTCTCACTCACAACATCCGGAGATACCACATGCTTCTGGCCATGTGATCCTCCGGCAAGTCCAGGAAGCTCACTGCACAGTATCGCCACCGAGAAGGAAGCGATATCCCAGGATGTTGTGAGTGTGTGGATGCGATGTGATGTGTGTGGGATTTGTGTGTGAGAGTGAGTGTGATCTGATGTGTGTGTGTGTGTGTTGTTATTAGGGTTGAGCGCGGTTCGCGGTTCGTGGTTCTCCAGTTCGCCGCTCGAGTGATTTTGGGGGCTGTTCTAGATCGAACTAGAACTCAAGCTTTTTTGCAAAAGCTCGATAGTTCTAGATACGTTCGAGAACGGTTCTAGCAGCAAAAAGCAGGGCTTTTTACAGCTACAGAGTGCAGGAGCCATCGCTGGCAGCCTGCCAGAAGCTGGTAACCAAGATAAACATCGGGTATCCAACCAAAGCGCTTTGGTTAGTAACCCAATGTTTATCCTAGTTACGTGCAGGAAGCCCACACTTCCCCGCTCAGCTCGCTCCACCCCCTCCTGCCCGCGGCATGTACACACGTACACACACACACACACACACACACTCTGCACACATGGCCCCGCTCGGCATACCTGCGGTGATGAAGTCCCGCCATCCCGACCTCAGCGCTGTCACTGTCCTCCATGGCCGCCGCTTGACACATCACCTTCTCTCGCTTCCGACCCGAGACTGACTAGCGGTGACGTCACGGGCCTCTCGCGATACTTGGCTGTGAAGGCGGCGGTCATTGAACTCAGTGACAGGTGCTGTCGGCAGTGCAGGAGATCAGCGCAGGTAATGTACCTCGCTGACAGAAGCACTTGGCATGCCCTGCAGTGACCTGGGCTGACCTATTGATGTTAGCTCAGGTCACTGCACTGCTCTCCCAGCCAATGGGGAACATTCTGCTCTTCATTGACTGGGACAGTGTGGATCGTCATGGCAACCCCTTGGATTACACCAGACCTGGATTTGTTTTTCTTTCTAATAAATTGGTTAAAGAGGGAATGTTTTGGGGAGTGTTTTTTCAAATAAAAATGTGTTTGTCGTCTATTTTTTTTATTACTGACTGGGTTGGTGATGTCGGGTATCGGATAGACGCCTGACCTCACCAATCCCAGGGCTTGATGCCAGGTGACATTACACATCTGGTATTACCCCATATATTACCCCGTTTGCCACCGCACCAGGGCACGGGATGAGCTGGGGCGAAGCACCAGGATTGGCGCATCTAATGGATGCGCCACTTCTGGGGCGGCTGCGGCCTGCTATTTTTAGGCTGGGGAGAGTCCAATAACCATGGACCTCCCTAGTCTGAGAATATCAGGCCCCAGCTGTCTGCTTTACCTTGGCTGGTGATCCAATTTTGGGGGGACCCCTACGAGTTTTTTTTAATTATTTATTTAATTTAAAATAACAGCGTGGGATGCCCTCAGTTTTGGATTACCAGCCAAGGTAAGGTTGCCAGCTGTGGTCTGTAGGCTGCAGCCGTCTGCTTTACCCTAGCTGGCTACAAAACTAGGGGGAACCCTACGTCATTTTTTTTTTAAATTTTTTTGGCTAAATACAAAGCTAAGCACCCCTTATTGCCACATGAAAGGCACCAAAGGGTGCAAAATTACAAAATGCAGGAGAGTGGGACATTATGTGTCTTTCTGCCATTATAATGACAGAAAAGACTGATATGACGTGCACAAGCACAGGAAAATCACCAGAGCGATCTACGCTGTGAAAACCAGTAGAAAATGGCACTGGAGGGAACATGTGACCGCCTCATGTAGGATGAAGCTATGGATCCTGGGTAAATTTATGCATTTACCCTCCTTCAGTTTTTTTGCAGTACACAAAAAAACCGGAAAGCACACGGATGACAAACAGATGACATACGGACCGTCTACGGAACGGAAACGGATGCCACACGGATGCACCCGTGAAAAAAAACGGACTGTTTTTTGCAGACCGCAAAAATGGATCGGTCGTGTTAATGTAGCCTTATTCTGATCTGCCGTTTATAAACAGCAGGCAGAAATAAGTGAATAACGCCCCCCAGCGTCAGAAAATCTCCGGGGTTTAAGGGCTAGCTGAGACCCTGGAGATCATGATTCTGGACGTTTTTTCCGGTCCCCGCTCACGTGATCACAGGTATACACCGTACACCGATGATCACGTTACAGTAAATGACAGCGCCGGTAAAAAATTATTTATCTCCCATCTGGCATGAACAAACACTTCTTCTCCACTTCTTCTCCATTTCTCCACTTCTTCTCTACTTCTCCACTTCTTGTCCACTTTTTCTCCACTTTTTCTCCACTTCTCCATTTTTTCTCCACTTATTCTCCACTTTTTCCTCCACTTTTTCTCCATTTTTTCTCCACTTTTTCTCCACTTTTTCTCCATTTTTTCTCCACTTTTTCTCCATTTTTTCTCCACTTTTTCTCCTTTTTTTCTCCACTTCTCCACTTTTTCTCCACTTTTTCCTCCACTTTTTCTCCATTTTTTCTCCACTTTTTCTCCACCTTTTCTCCACTTTTTCTCCATTTTTTCTCCACTTTTTCTACATTTTTTTCTCCACTTTTTCTCCATTTTTTTCTCCACTTTTTCTCCATTTTTTCTCCACTTTTTCTCCACTTTTTTTCAACTTTTTCTCCATTTTTTCTCCACTTTTTCTCCACTTCTCCATTTTTTCTCCACTTTTTCTCCACTTTTTCTCAACTTTTTCTCCACTTTTTCTCCATTTTTTTCTCCATTTTTTTCTCCACTTTTTCTCCACTTTTTCTCCACTTCTTCTCCACTTTTTCTCCACTTTTTCTCCACCTTTTCTCCACTTTTTCTACATTTTTTCTCCACTTTTTCTACATTTTTTTCTCCACTTTTTCTCCACTTTTTCTCCACTTCTTCTCCACTTTTTCTCCACCTTTTCTCCACTTTTTCTCTATTTTTTCTCCACTTTTTCTCCACTTTTTCCCCACTTTTTCTCCATTTTTTCTCCACTTTTTCTCCACTTTTTCTCCATTTTGTCTCCACTTTTTCTCCACTTTTTCTCCACTTTTTCTCCACTTTTTCTCCATTTTTTTCTCTATTGTTTCTCCACTTTTTCTCCACTTCTTCTCCACTTTTTCTCCACCTTTTCTCCACTTTTTCTACATTTTTTCTCCACTTTTTCTACATTGTTTTCTGCACTTTTTCTCAACTTTTTCTCCACTTCTTCTCCACTTTTTCTCCACCTTTTCTCTACTTTTTCTCCATTTTTTCTCCACTTTTTCTCGATTTTTTCTCCACTTTTTCTCCACTTTTTCTCCACTTATCTCCACTTCTTCTCCACTTCTTCTCCACTTTTTCTCCCCCTTTTCTCCACTTTTTCTACATTTTTTCTCCACTTTTTCTACATTTTTTTCTCCACTTTTTCTCCACCTTTTCTCCACTTTTTCTCCGTTCTTTTTCTATGGTCGGTCTACCCATTAGCTCTGCCATGCATAGTGTAGCTCTACACCTACTGCACATGTTACTTTATGATTGACATCTCTTTCGTACCAGAGCTGTCTAAGCCTACTCTGACTCCATATTTGTCATTACTATATTGTCCTTGTACTGTATTATGACATTTGTATCATGTGTTTCATTTCTTGCTGTGTTGCAATTTTTTTGCTGCATCCCAATTGTACCTCTACATTGTGCGAGTTTATGTTATTGTTCTCTCACTCTTATGTGATACTGATTATTGTCATTTTTCATGATTACATGCAGATAAGTCCAATCTGACGAATGCTCAGGCCGAAACGTCATTTGTAACTTGTTTTGGACAAAAACATATATGCTTATGAAAAATTTTTTTTTCTTAATACGGACCAATAAAGAGTGATTTTGCATTACTATCCGTTGTGACTTACTGACTTAGTCTGGGAGATTTAGAGTGCCGAGGTTACTCACTAATTTTATCTATTATTACCTCTGAGCACCTATATACCAGTGAGCAGAGCTTCCTCTACAGTAGTTCTCCTGATTAGGCATGCCCTTACCTCATGAGCAGGGCATTGCAGCTTTGGTAGTAACCATTACGACATGGACTCTGCTGCTGTGGACCCGGGGAGAGTGAGTGCAGATTCATTGCACCCACACTCCTCACATGAAGGGTCCGCACTCCTAGAAAATGGGGGATACATTCCCTGAATGTCTCCCCCCCATATTCTTGACGGTCCAGAGTCGTCGTGGGACCCCTTTATTTTCTTCATTTATTCTCCACTTTTTCTCCATTTTTTCTCCACTTCTTCTCCACTTTTTCTCCACCTTTTCTCCACTTTTTCTCCATTTTTTCTCCACTTTTTCTACATTTTTTTCTCCACTTTTTCTCCACTTTTTCTCCACTTTTTCCTCCACTTTTTCTCCATTTTTTCTCCACTTTTTCTCCACCTTTTCTCCACTTTTTCTCCATTTTTTCTCCACTTTTTGTACATTTTTTTCTCCACTTTTTCTCCATTTTTTCTCCACTTTTTCTCTATTTTTTCTCCACTTTTTCTCCACTTTTTTTCAACTTTTTCTCCATTTTTTCTCCACTTTTTCTCCACTTTTTCTCCACTTCTTCTCCATTTTTTCTCCACTTTTTCTCCACTTCTTCTCCACTTTTTCTCCACTTTTTCTCCACCTTTTCTCCACTTTTTCTCCATTTTTTCTCCACTTTTTCTCCACTTTTTCTACATTTTTTCTCCACTTTTTCTCCAGTTTTTCTCCACTTTTTTTCCACTTTTTCTCCACTTCTCCATTTTTTCTCCACTTTTTCTCCACTTTTTCTCCATTTTTTTCTCCACTTTTTCTCCACTTTTTCTCCACCTTTTCTCCACTTTTTCTCTGTTCTTTTTCTATGGTCGGTCTACCCATTAGCTCTGCCATGCATAGTGTAGCTCTACACCTACTGCACATGTTACTTTATGATTGACATCTCTTTCATACCAGAGCTGTCTAAGTCTACTCTGACCCCATATTTGTCATTACTATATTGTCCTTGTACTGTATTATGACATTTGTATCATGTGTTTCATTTCTTGCTGTGTTGCAATTTTTTTTGCTGCATCCCAATTGTACCTCTACATTGTTCGAGTTTATGTTATTGTTCTCTCACTCTTATGTGATACTGATTATTGTCATTTTTCATGATTACATGCAGATAAGTCCAATCTGACGAATGCTCAGGCCGAAACGTCATTTGTAACTTGTTTTGGACAAAAACATATATGCTTATGAAAAAAAAAAATTCTTAATATGGACCAATAAAGAGTGATTTTGCATTACTATCCGTTGTGACTTACTGACTTAGTCTGGGAGATTTAGAGTGCCGAGGTTACTCACTAATTTTATCTATTATTACCTCTGAGCACCTATATACCAGTGAGCAGACCTTCCTCTACAGTAGTTCTCCTGATTAGGCATGCCCTTACCTCATGAGTAGGGCATTGCAGCTTTGGTAGCAACCATTACGACATGGACTCTGCTGCTGTGGACCCGGGGAGAGTGAGTGCAGATTCATTGCACCCACACTCCTCACATGAAGGGTCCGCACTCCTAGAAAATGGGGGATACATTCCCTGAGTGTCTCCCCCCCATATTCTTGACGGTCCAGAGTCGTCGTGGGACCCCTTAATTTTTTTTCTTACAATAAATTGGGGAAAGAGGAAATGATTTGGGGACTGTTTTTTCAAATAAATTTCTTTTGTCGATTTTTTTTTTTTTGTTAGTACTGACAGTTTATGATGTTGGGTATCTAGTGGATGCGCCACGTCTGGGGTGCCTGCGGCCTGCTATTTTTAGGCTGTGAAGGCCCAATAACTATGGACCTTCCCACCCTGAGAATACCAGACCACAGCTGTCCGCTTTACCTTGGCTGGTGATCCAATTTGGGGGGACCCTACTTTTATTGTGTAATTATTAATATTTATAAAATAATTATAAAAAATAGCCTGAGGGGACCTCCACATTGGATCCCCAACCACGGTAAAGCTGCCAGCTGTGGTTTTCAGGCTACAGCCGTCTGCTTTACCTTAGCTGGCTATCAAAAATGGGGGGACCCAACGTCATTTTTTTTTAACTATTTTTTAAATAGAAAAAATTAATGGGCTTCCCTGTATTTTGATTGCCAACCAAGGTAACGGCAGGCAGATGGGGTGGCAACACATAGCTGTCTGCTTTATCTGCTCTGAGAATCAAAAATACCGCGGAGCGCTACGTCATTTTTTTAAAGATTTATTTTTACAGCACTGTGATGTCCAGCAATCAAAATACAGGGAAGCCCATTTTGTTTTTAGTTATTTAAATAAATAATTAAAAAAAATATATATGGGCTCCCGCTGCATTTTTTGTATTGCTAGCTAAGGGTAATCCAAGCAGCTACTGGCTGCTAACCCCCACTGCTTGGTGTTACCTTCACTGGCAATGGAAAATCCAGGGAAGCATTTTTTATTTTTTTTGCCAAAAAACTACAAAAAAAAAGGACGTGAGCTTCGCCATATTTTTGTATGCTAGCCAGGTATAGCAGGCAGGTGCTGGAAGAGTTGGATACAGCGCCAGAAGATGGCGCTTCTATGAAAGTGCCATTTTCTGAGGCGGCTGCAGACTGCAATTCGCAGCAGTGGGGCCCAGAAAGCTCAGGCCAACCTGTGCTGCGGATTCCAATCCCCAGCTGCCTAGTTGTACCTGGCTGAACACAAAAATGGGGCGAAGCCTACGTCATTTGTTTTCTAATTATTTCATGAAATTCATGAAATAATAAAAAAAGGCTTCCCTTTATTTTTGGTTCCCAGCCGGGTACAAATAGGCAACTGGGGGTTGGGGGCAGCCGTACCTGCCTGCTGTACCTGGCTAGCATACAAAAATATGGCGAAGCCCACATAATTTTTTATGGGGGCAAAAAACTTCTGCATACAGTCCTGGATGGAGTATGCTGAGCCTTGTAGTTCTGCAGCTGCTGTCTGTCTGTATGGAGAAGAGCAGACAGCAGCTGCAGAACTACAAGGCTCAGCATACTCCATCCAGGACTGTATGCAGACGTTTTTTGCCCACCAAAAAAATGACGTGGGCTTCGCCATATTTTTGTATGCTAGCCAGGTACAGCAGGCAGCCACGGGCTGCTTTCAACCCCCAGTTGCCTATTTGTACCCGGCTGGGAACCAAAAATATAGGGAAGCCCGTTTTTTTTAATTATTTCACTTATTTCATGAAATAATTAAAAAACAAATGACGTGGGCTTCGCCCCATTTTTGTGTCCAGCCAGGTACAACTAGGCAGCTGGGGATTGGAATCCGTAGCACAGGTTAGCCCGAGGTTTTTGGGCTTTTCTGCTGCGAATTGCAGTCCGCAGCCGTCCCAGAAAATGGCGCTCTCATAGAAGCGCCATCATCTGGCTTGTTGGGTAATCATGAGTTAATACTGGCTTTGTTTTACTAGCCAGTATTAAGCCAGAGATTCTTAATGTCAGGCACGTTTGACCCGGCCATTAAGAATCTCCAATAAAGGGTTAAAAAAAAGACACCACACAGAGAAAAAATACTTTAATAGAAATAAATACACAGACACATTAGAGACTCCATCTTTATTACCCCCTGTCAGCCCTCCACGATCCATGGTCTTCTGTCTTTCTCATTCAACAAATGCAGCTCTGCTACATCACTGCTGCATGGGGGAAGACGCTGCTTCCCGTGGAGCATTCACTCCGTGAAAGCTGCACGAGAAGCAACGTGCAGCCTTCACTCCGTGAGTGATCAGTGCTGCTAGCGGTAACAGCGGTAACGCTGACAGACGCGTTACCATAGCAACGGTGCTCCCGGAGCCGCTGTTAGCGTTGACGTCACCGCTAACTGCGTTGCTATGGCAACGGTGATCTCCGTTAATGACCGGCTGTGTCAGCCGGTCCCTAACAGAGCGGGGAGTCGACCGTGTGCTAGAGCATGTTGCCGGTACACGGCGATACACAAATGTGCACCGTGTACCGGAGAGATGCACTCGCAGGTCCTACATGACGCGTCATAGTCATGTGACCAGTCTGTAGCCAATGAGATAATAGCCACATGACTGGTCACATGGCTATTTTGACGTCACGATAGGTCCTGCATCTCTGCTGGCAGTGCCGGTCACTGGGAGGATTCAGCGATCATCGGATGGAATAGCGGCAGGAGACAAAGTGCAGGAGGGATCGCGGGGACCGGTAAGTGTTATGGCAATGTTTATTAACTGTATGTGTACATTTATAATGCATTTTTTGTGTGTTTGTGATTGCCTCCCATTATAGCCTATTGGTTTGAGTTCGGTTCGTCGAACGTTCGACGAACCGAACTCGAACGGGACCTCGGCTCGGCGAACCGACCTCGAGCCGGTTCGCTCATCTCTAGTTGTTATGTGTGTGTGTGTGTGTGTGTATGTTCCGCCGCTGCAGGACCTTGATGCGCTGGTAACTATGCTACCATGGTTACCAGCGTATCCTGTCCCCCGCTCGCACGGGAGCCCACACCAGCATACGGCGGCAACCCCAGCAATGCGAGGGTATGTGTCGGCTGGGTTGGCGGCATACGCTGATGTGGGCTCCCGGGGGTACAGTACTCACCTGGGAGTCGTGGCTCCGTGTCGCTTCGGGGAATGCGTGCGGGGGTCGGGGCCAGAGCGAGCGTGCATTGCGTGAGGGGGCGGGGCGTGGCCGAGTTGCCAATACGTGCAGGGTGGCCGGGGCGAGAGGCCAATCCGAGTGGGGGGTGGAGCCTGGGTGAGCGGCCGGCCAATCCGTGTGGGGGCGGAGCCTAAGCGAGCTGCCAATCGGTGCGGGGGCGGGGCCATGGCGAGCCCAGCGGCCAATCCGCTTTGTGTCACCATAAGGACACAATTTTGGAGCAAGACAGACAGACAGACAGAATAAGGCAATTATATATATAGATATATATATATATATACATTTTTTTTTTTTTTTTTTTACTTACGTCTGTATTGCCAAACTAATATTTCTTGTATGGGTTGGTCTAGTTTCCAACATGGGGTCACATGTGGAGGAGCTCCAATGTTTGGGCACATCAGTGGGATCTACAAACGAAACATTGTGCGGCTAAGGATTCCAGCTATTTTTCCATTTAAAAAGTCAAATGACGCTCCTTCCCTCTGGAGCTCTGCCGTGCGCCCAAACAGTGGTTTTCTGCCACATATAAGGTATCAGCGTACTCAGAACAAATTGCCCAACAAATTTTGTGGTCCATTTTATCCTGTTACTACTGTATAAATTTAAAAATTTAGCCTAAAATAACATTTTTGTGGAAAAAAAAGTACTTTTTTGTTTTTATGCCTCAATGTATGAAGCACGTGAGGGTTCAAAGTGCTTATTACCCATCTAGATTTATGCCATTGGGGGTCTAGTTTCCAAAATGAGATCACTTGTGGGGAAGCTCCATCGTTTAGGTACCTCAGGGGGTCTCCAAATGCAACATGGCGTACGCTAATAATTCCAACCAATTTTACTGCGAAATGTCGCTCCTTCTCTTCTGAGCCCCGCCGTGTGCCCAAACAATTACTTTCCACCACATATGAGGTATCTGTGTACTCAGGAGAAATTGCACAATACATTTTATGGTGCATTTTTTCCTGATACCCTTGTGGAAAAAAAAGCTACCTGGTTGAAATAACAATTTCATGGTAAAAAAATATATATATATTTTCATGGCTGAACATTCTAAACTTTTGTGAAGCCTCTAGGGGTTCAAAGTGTTCAGTAAACATCTAGATTAATTCCATGAGGGGTCTAGTTTCCAAAATGGGGTCACTTATGGGGGAGCTCCATTGTTTAGGCACCTCAGGGGGTCTCCAAACACAACATGGCGTACGCTAATAATTCCAACCAATTTTACTGCGAAATGTCGCTCCTTCTCTTCTTAGCCCCGCCGTGTGCCCAAACAATTACTTTCCACCACATATGAGGTATCTGTGTACTCAGGAGAAATTGCACAATACATTTTATGGTGCATTTTTTCCTGATACCCTTGTGGAAAAAAAGCTACCTGGTTGAAATAAAAATTTCATGGTAAAAAAATATATATATATATATTTTCACAGCTGAACATTCTAAACTTTTGTGAAGCCTCCAGGGGTTCAAAGTGTTCAGTAAACATCTAGATAAATTCCATGAGGGGTCTAGTTTCCAAAATGGGGTCACTAGTGGGGGAGCTCCATTGTTTAGGCACCTTAAGGGGTCTCCAAACACAAGATGGCATCCACTAACGATTCCAGACAATTTTGCATTTGAAAAGTCAAATGTCGCTCCTTGCCTTCCGAGCCCTGCTGTGCGCCCAATCATTTGATTTCCACCACATATGAGGTATCTGTGTACTCAGGAGAAAATGCACAATACATTTTATGTTGCAATTTTTCCTTATACCCTTGTGGAAAAAAAAGCTACCTGGTTGAAGTAACAATTTTGTGGTAATTTTTTTTTTATTTTCACAGCTCAAAGTTATTAACTTTTGTGAAGGCCCCAGAGGTTCAAAGTGCTCAATAAACATCTAGATAAATTCAATGAGGGGTCTAGTTTCCAAAATGGGGTCACTTGTGGGGGAGCTCAATTGTTTAGGCACCTCAGGGCGTCTCCAAACGCAACATCGCATCTGCTAATTATTCCAGACAATTTTGCAAAAATTCAAATGATGCTCCTTCTCTTACGAGCCTTGCTGTGCGCCCAAACAATTGATTTACCCCATATATGAGATATCAGTGTGCTCAGGAGAAATTGCACAATTAATTTTATGGTGCATTTTTCCTGATACCCTTGTGACAATGCTAAATTTTATGGCTAAAGTAACATTTTTGTGTAAAAAAGAAAAATTTTCATTTTTTCCTTCAACATTGCTTTGGTTGCTGTAAAGCTCCTAAAGGGTTAATAAACTTCTTGGATGTGGTTTTGAGCAGTGTGAGGGGTGCAGATTTTAGAATGGGGTCACTTTTGGGTATTTTCTGTCACCTAGGCCTCTCAAAGTCACTCCAAATGTGATGTGGTACCTAAAAAAAATTTTTTTGTAAATTTTGTTGGAAAAATGAAAAATTGCTGATGAACTTTGAACCCTTCTAACTTCCTAATGGAAAAAAAAATTGTTTTGAAAATTGCGCTGGTATAAAGTAGACAAGTGGGAAATGTTATATAGTAACTATTTTGTGTGACATATCTCACAGATTTATGGGCATAAAATTTCAAATTTTGAAAATTGCAAAATTTCCAAAATTTTCACACATAAATGCAAAAAATATCGGCCTAAATTTACCATTGACATGAAGTACAATATGTCACGAAAAAACATTCTCGGAATCGCCAGGATCCGTTGAAGCGTTCCAGAGTTATAACCTGTCAAAGTGACACTGGTCAGAAATGTAAAAAATGGCCCGGTCTTTAAGGTGAAAACAGGCTGGGGGCTGAAGAGGTTAATGTTTAATTGTACAACCTTTTCAATCAATCACTGCAAACAAATGATTTCTGTAAGTCTCAGTGATATATCTGCACCTGTCCATAGGTATTTTGTCCCACTGCTCATCAGCAAACTGCTCCAGCTAAAGGTCCAGTCACACTAAGCAACTTACCAGCGATCCCAACAACGATAGGGATCTCTGGTAAGTTGCTAGGAGGTTGCTGGTGAGATGTCACACTGCGACGCTCCAGCGATCCCACCAGCAACCTGACCTGGCAGGGATCGCTGGAGCATCGCTACACGAGTTGCTGGTGAGCTCACCAGCAACCAGTGACCAGCCCCCAGCGCCGCGTGGAAGATGCTGCGCTTGGTAACTAAGGTAAATATCGGGTAACCAACCCGATATTTACCTTGGTTACCAGCACACGGAGCTACACGTGCAGAGAACAGGGAGCAGCGCACACTGAGCGCTGGCTCCCTGCTCTCCTAGTTACAGCACACATCGGGTTAATTAACCCAATGTGTCCTGCGGCTACATGTGCACAGAGCAGGGAGCAGCGCACAATGCTTAGCGCTGGCTCCCTGCTCTCCTAGCTACAGCACACATCGGGTTAATTAACCCGATGTGTCCTGCAGCTACATGTGCACAGAGCAGGAGCCGGCACTGACAGTGAGAGCGGCGGAGGCTGGTAACAAAGGTAAATATCGGGTAACCAAGGACAGGGCTTCTTGGTTACCCGATGTTTACTGTGGTTACCAGCCTCCGCAGAAGCCGGCTCCTGCTGCCTGCACATTTAGTTGTTGCTGTCTCGCTGTCACACACAGCGATCTGTGCTTCACAGCGGGACAGCAACAACTAAAAAATGGCCCAAGACATTCAGCAACAACCAACGACCTCACAGCAGGGGCCGGGTTGTTGCTGGATGTCACACACAGCAACATCGCTAGCAACGTCACAAAAGTTGTTCGTTAGCAGCGATGTTGCTAGCGATGTTGCTTAGTGTGACGGGGCCTTAAGGTGTGAAGGGCACCTTCCCCAGACTGCAGCTCCTTCCATAGATATTCAATAGGGTCTAGGTCAGGGCTCATAGAAGGCCACTTCAGAATAGCCCAATGTTTTAATCTTAGCCATTTTTTATGTATTTAGCTGTGTATTTTGGGTCACTATCATGTTGAGTTGTGGCTCAGTCTAAGCATTCTGAGAGTGACCAGCAGATTTCCCTCCAGAGTGCCTCTATAGTCTTGAGTTTCATTGTATCTTGCAAAGATTCAAGACACCTTTTGCCAGATACAACATAGCTAGTGATGAGCGAGCATGCTTGTAACTACTCGGTACTCGCACGAGTATCGCTGTACTCGGGCTGCTCGGCGGGGACCAAGTAATCTCGCGATACTCGTGCTGTACTCGTGGTCTTCATTTCTGCATGTTGGCGCTCTTTTGAGAGCCAGCCCTCATGCAGGGATTGGCTGGCAGACCACTGCAATGCCACAGCCCTGTTAGTTGTGGAATTGCAGTGATTGGCCGGCCTGCACAGCGTGACCGAGCCTTTATACCGGCCGGCGCGCTGTGCTCTGCTCACAGCTATCCAGACAGTCAGTGCAGGGAGAGTGTCGCTGATTCAGGGAAAGCTTTGCGGCCCTTTATAGCTTTTTCAGTTGCAGGGCTGCAAACAGTGTGACTAAAAGTCCTTCTCAGGACTATTCTAGTTGTATACAGGCAGGCAGGGTATAGCCAGGTCGGAGTACAGTAGCAGAGTCCTTCTCAGGACTATTGTTGCTATATACAGGCAGGGTATAGCCAGATCTGAATACAGGCTAGTGACCAGAAGAGTCCTTGTCAGGACTATTGTACCAGTATACAGGCAGGCAGGCAGGCAGGGTAGTGGTGACCGTATACCAGCCTTCATCATATCTGGGGCTGGTGTACACAGTGTAAAACAGTCCAGATAGTGTCTGACTTGTCTGTAATTGTCGCTCCCCAAAAAAACCTGTTAGGTTCTTATTGCGTCCGTGCTTGGTTTTTAAAACCGCACGTGTGTGCCTGTTGGTGGCAGCGTACAGGTGCACTTGTGTGCAATTTCCACAAACTTTGATATAACGCACAAGTAGTGAATATACACGTCAGCAGTGCACAGCATTGCAAAATGCGCAAGGGCATTGGCAAGGAACAAGGAAGTGGACGTGATGGTGGTGCAGGCAGAGGCCGAGGTCGTGGGCAAGCTCTAATTTCGCCACAACAAAGGGCCACATCTAGTCGCTCGCACGTCCTGTCCCAAATTCTTGGGGACCGCAGCAGTACACCGCTCTTGAACCAAGACCAGTGTCAACAGGTTGTTAGTTGGATAGCAGATAATGCTTCCAGTCAGATTGGCACCACCACAAACACTCTGTCTTCCACACGGTCAAGTGTCAGTAGCCGTGATACTGCACCGCACATTTCTGAACCTGATCCTCCTTCCTACCACCAGGCTGAGTACACGTCCTCCTCGGACATTAATGATCCCACACTTGGACACTCGGAAGAGCTGTTCACGTTTCCATTCACACATTCTGGCCTCTCGCCAGCTCATATTGAAGTGGGTCATGAGGAGATCGTCTGTACAGATGGCCAAATATTTGAGCAGCCACGTTCTCACGAAGTTGGCAACGTGTCTCAACAAGTGGTGGACGATGATGAGACACAATTGTCAGGAAGTCAGGAGGAGGAGCAGGGTGCGGAAGAGGAAGACGACGTGGTGGATGATCCAGTAACTGACCCAACCTGGCAGGAGGATATGCAGAGCGAGGACAGCAGTGCACAGGGGGAGGGAGGCGTAGCATCACAACAGGCAGTAAGAAGCAGGGTGGTGGCCCCAGGCAGAAGTCAGGCAACCGTTCCCCGGAACAACACGACGACACAAGGTGCCTGTACAAATGTTAGGTCTTCCCGAGTCTGGCAGTTTTTTAAGTTGGATCCAGATGATTCAAAAAAGGCCATTTGCAACACCTGCCGTGCCAGCATCAGCAGGGGTACCAAAACTAGCAGCCTGACCACCACCAGCATGATCAGGCACATGTCAGCCAAGCACCCGACTTTGTGGGAAGTACAACAGAGTCGAAGAGCAGTGCTTGCTGATGTCACTGCTACGTCTTCGCTGGTTGTGCATGCGAGCCAATCCCCTGTCCATGCTGCCTGCGAACAAGCCTCCTCCACTCCTGCACCTGCAGTTGCCTACGCAGAAAGAACACCATCATCAAGCACGTCCTTGTCCCAGCGCAGCGTTCAGTTATCCATTCAGCAAACCTTTGAACGCAGGCGCAAATACACTGCCAACACCCCACATGCCACAGTTCTAAATGCTAACATTTCGCGACTGCTTGCGCTGGAAATGTTGCCTTTTAGGCTGGTGGAGACAGAAGCATTCCGTGACCTGATGGCGGCAGCTGTCCCACGTTACTCGGTCCCCAGCCGCCATTATTTCTCCCGGTGTGCCGTCCCCGCGTTGCATAACCACGTGTCACAAAACATCACACGTGCCCTGAACAACGCTGTTTCACCCAAGGTCCACCTAACCACAGACACGTGGACAAGTGCTTGTGGGCAAGGCCGCTACATCTCGTTGACGGCACACTGGGTTAATATTGTGGAAGCTGGGACCCAGTCTGAGCGAGGGACAGAACACGTCCTTCCCACACCAAGGTTTGCAGGCCCTACCTCAGTCAGTGTTTCACCCACACTCTACAGCTCCGGAATGTCATGCTCTTCAGCCTCCTCCTCCTCCTGCACATCCTCATCCACTGTACCCTCCACACCAGTCACAAGCTGGAAGCACTGCAGCACTGCCTCGGCGAAGCGGCAACAGGCTGTGCTGAAGCTAATCTGCATAGGTGACAAACCCCACAATGCAGAAGAGCTGTGGACAGCTCTGAAACAGCAGGCAGATCACTGGCTCACACCTCTGAACCTAAAGCCAGGAAAGGTCGTGTGTGACAATGGCCGGAACCTGGTGGCGGCTTTGAGGCGAGGCCAGCTGACACATGTTCCATGCGTGGCCCATGTGCTCAACCTCGTGGTTCAGCGGTTTCTAAAGTCATACCCAGAGCTGTCTGATCTGCTGGTAAAAGTTCGCCGCCTGTCTGCACATTTTCGAAAGTCACCTACTGCTTCAGCCGGCCTTGCCGGCTTTCAGCGCAGTTTGCATCTTCCGGCTCACAGACTGGTGTGTGATGTCCCCACGCGTTGGAATTCAACTCTGCACATGTTGGTCAGGATATGTGAGCAGAAGAGGGCAGTTGTTGAGTACCTGCATCACCTAAGCCATCGGGAAATGGGTCAAACTCCACACATAACACCTGAGGAGTGGAGATGGATGTCAGACCTATGTACCATCCTCCAAAACTTTGAGGACTCCACCAAGATGGTGAGTGGTGATGACGCCATTATTAGCGTCACCATACCGCTACTCTGCCTTCTAAAACGGTCTCTGCTGAAAAACAAACATGATGCATTGCAGGCGGAGCGCGATGAGTTGCAGCAAGAAACAGTAGTGGGTGTGGGTGATGATAACACACAGCCCAGCCTCGTCTCATCACAACGTGCAGTGGAGGACTATGACGAGGAGGAGGATGAAGACATGGAGCAACTCTCCGGCCAAATTGAGGATATGACATGCACACCAGTCATATCCTCGGTTCAGTGTGGCTGGCCAGAGGACAGGGTAGATGAGGAGGAGGAGGAGGAGGAGGAGGACAGCATGTTCAGTCATCTTGTTGGTCAGGCTACTGAAGTCCTGGCTGTTAAGAGTCTGGCGCACATGGCTGACTTTATGGTAAGCTGCCTGTCTCGTGACCCTCGCGTTAAGAACATCTTGGCCGACAATCATTACTGGTTGGTAACACTGTTAGACCCACGCTACAAGGAGAACTTTTTGTCTCTTATTCCCGTGGAGGAGAGGTCAACCAAAATGCAGCAGTTCCGGAAGGCCATAGTCACGGAAGTAGGCAAAGCATTCCCCTCACAAAACGCTAGCGGCATAGGTAATGAATCAGTGGACAACCGAGGCGTACAGCCGAGAGAGGCACAAGTCCAATCCGCCAGAGGTAGGGGAACAGTCTTTAAGATGTGGGACAGTTTTCTCAGCCCCTCACGTACCACAGCCCCTGAGGTGCGGGGTAGTGCCACAAGAAATCCTAAGTTTGCCCAGATGCTGAAGGAGTACCTTGCAGATCGAACAACTGTACTCCGACATTCCTCTGTGCCTTACAATTATTGGGTATCCAAGCTGGACACGTGGCATGAATTGGCTCTCTACGCCTTGGAAGTCCTGGCCTGCCCTGCTGCTAGCGTTTTGTCAGAGCGTGTTTTTAGTGCCGCAGGTGGAATCATTACAGATAAACGCACCCGCCTGTCAACTGAAAATGCTGACAGGCTGACTCTGATCAAGATGAACAAGGGTTGGATTGGGCCAGACTTCACCACACCACCAGCAAATGAGAGCGGAATTTAAAGTTTGCCATGTACCTCCACTCACCCATGGGTACACACTTCTGGACTTTGGATAATCGCTGGACTGCTCCTCCTTCTCCTCATGCGCCACCATGATGATGACCGTTACAAATTGCAATACTTAGGCCTTTGTTTCAGGTATACCCCCAGTGGTAAATTTTTTCGCCCATTCTTTGCAGAATGGACATTACAACGACAGGAGACCCGCTCCTTTGCAATGGGAACAATGTTTTGAGGCCCTCATGCACGTCTCTACCCAGGGACAACGTGGAGCCTCCCAATTTTTGGCTGCCCTGCCTAAGGGCTATACTATAATACACCCACTTCCTGACAATGGACACTTAATGTTTTGAGGCCCTCATGCACGTCTCTACCCAGGGACAACGTGGAGCCTCCCAATTTTTGGCTGCCCTGCCTAAGGGCTATACTATAATACACCCACTTCCTGACAATGGACACTTAATGTTTTGAGGCCCTCATGCACGTCTCTACCCAGGGACAACGTGGAGCCTCCCAATTTTTGGCTGCCCTGCCTAAGGGCTATACTATAATACACCCACTTCCTGACAATGGACACTTAATGTTTTGAGGCCCTCATGCACGTCTCTACCCAGGGACAACGTGGAGCCTCCCAATTTTTGGCTGCCCTGCCTAAGGGCTATACTACAATAGACCCACTTCCTTACAATGGGCACTTCAGGTTTACAGGCCATCATGCACGTCTCTATCCAGGGACAATGTGGAGCCTCCCAATTTTTGGCTGCCCTGCCTAAGGGCTATACTACAATAGACCCACTTCCTTACAATGGGCACTTCAGGTTTACAGGCCCTCATGCACGTCTGTATGCAGGGGCATTGGTGAACCTCACAATTTTGGACTGCCCTGGCAAAGGAAAATACTACAAAGACTCACTTCCTCAAAATGGGCACATTAGACTCAAGAGGCCTTCATGTACGTCTCTTCTCAGGGACATCGGAGAGCCACACAATGTTTTCACGTAAAATCTTTCATGTATTAATCTCAAAAAGTAACATACACCAGCTCTATCTCACTATTGGGTATGTGCCCTTAACATTTCCGCCATGAAAAATCATTTTGGGGTCATTTTGGAAGGTTTTCTGGTGAGTCCGTAAAAATGGCGTAAAACGCGGACAAAATTGTTCACAGCTGTGACTTTTCAGTGATAAATGCTTCAAGGGGTCTTCCCCATGCTGTTGCCATGTCATTTGAGCACTCTTCTGAGACTTTTGTGACATTTTTAGGGTTTCTCCATGCTGCCGGGGGGTCATTTCACAAAAATACTCGGGTCTCCCATAGGATAACATTGGGCTCGTTGCTCGGGCCGAGTACACGAGTATCTTGGGAGGCTCGGCCCGAGCTTCGAGCACCCGAGCTTTTTAGTACTCGCTCATCACTAAACATAGCATCAAATTATCACTAAGCCTCCTCCATGTTTCACAGTAGGTACAATGTTCTTTTCTCTATAAGGTTCATTTTTTGCATCTGTGGATATACAGCTAATGTGACTTTCCAAAAAGCTCCAGTTTTGTCTCTTCTGTCCAAATGACATTATCTCAGAAGCTTTGTGGCTTGTGAATATGCATTTTAGCAAAATTCAAGTCTTACTTTTTTATAATTTGCTTTCTATTATGTTTTTCTCTTTTGTTGCCTTGAAGGAACTCAGCTTTGGGCAAGACAGCAACAGAAATAAACAAACACCACTTTCTGGTCTGATACCATAAAAATAAGTAAGAAGCAGAGGTACAGTTTCCTGCTCACCTCAGGCAAAACATATGTCAGCATTCTACAATGGAGTCTGCTGCATTTCTCCTGCTAAATTCTGGTACCTGAATTTCCTCCAGTTTTAGAATGAGGAAAAAGGAGGGACAGTTGCAGGAGAGACTGTAGAGGCTCAAAGAGGAAACAAAAGGTGACACAAGTGGTCTTTGTACTTAAGCTGAACCAAATAGCAATGGGACTTTAATTAAGGTGTGCCTAAATATGGGTGGTCCCTATCACTAAAGTCTTTCCACTCCATGTGGGGATATGAAGTGAAACATGATGTAATTCGCAATTAAAACCTTGTCTTGTATGTGTAGATATGGATATGTGTAGATAAGGGTGTTAAACTCTAGAGGGGCAACACCTCTGTATGTATGCTACAAATAAGGGCTAGATCACCTTTATATAGTTGGATAGCTTTTGCGCTCTTTGATTAAAAATTACAAACTATCTTATGTTTTAGTTTTTTCTGCAACAGGGAAGTTCATGTATTCATTAATATCAGTTTGCTGACACGCAGCGTAAGTACATGTGTTTTATTGGTCACATAGTAAAACTGTGCCCTTTAACAGTAATTTAACACTATTTCACTAGTTTTTTTTTAGAGCTCATTGACTATTATGACCCCTAATTCTGCTGTTTGACTATAATACTATTATCACCTTTTCCCTTCATCTACTAATGTTTTAGATTAGTAAGGCTTAATAGGATATGTAACGGAAATACTATATTCTTGGATTAGCACCTTCCAGAACTAAGAGAAATCTTAGCTTGATGTACTTAAGGTTTTTCTGTGTTGATTGAGATGATACTATGTTTCACCTTACTGTTTATAACATTTTTCAGAATGGTGTATGCAATCAAATTACATAATCCTCTTTTCATAACTTTTACGAGTTTTACTAATCACATCTTTTTCCACAAAGTACTACACTTTTTCAGGCTTAGACACTGTTAATATTTCAAAGCCTAATTAATAAAAAGTCGAAAATCTCTATATTCAGCTCTACTACTGTACACACTTTTCACTGTTAAGTTTCAAGACCTGTGTTTTAATATTTTAAAAAGGATTCAAGGAACCATATCTCCATTTTCTCATTTAATGAGTAAATAATAGAGATGAGCAGATCGAAATTTGAATTTGTCTGTCCTTGTGGATTTTCCTGAGAAATTTTATTAGCAGAGAAGTTATTCTCCTTATTAGAAACAAGTCAACCCATCCTGTAAAGTTCAGGGTTCATAGGGAACACTAGGTGTCCAGAGCTTGAACCAGAACACGGTCTTTTAAAACAAGGTCTGTGTCCAAATTTAAGTGCTGTTTTCATGCTAACCACTTGATCGAGCATTGGGGTGCTTGGGTATGCTTGGTGCTCGGCCCAGTGAGAGCCTCTTGCAGTCTAAATAATGGCTATCACTGGGGGTAAAAGCAACATTTTTGTATTCGGAGTGTAAAAAAAAAAACACCCTCCCTCTCTCAGAAATGCTCTGTTTATGTTGGCTATATATGGGCCAAGAGCTGTCCAATCATTGACTTCCATTATACACGTTAATCGAGTTGAACCTGTCAGTTTGGGTCACCATTGACTTACATAGTGTTCAGAATCTGGGAACAGATTCAGGTCAAGTTTGGGTCCTGAAACAAAATTTTAACTAAAGTTCAGCCAAACCCGGCAAACCTGAACATCCCTGTGTCCACTCAAATCTACTTCTTACCTAATGTTCCTTCTGCTCTAAAGACCCCAAAGCATAATAAATAAAATATATGAAATATGAAAAAATCTTATAGTTACCCCACTGCTTACCTCTCTGACTCCTGTCCTACTCAGCATCTATCAACCAGACTTTGCAGCATCTTCTGATCACCACCACTTGTCCTGAAATCTCCATGCAGAAGGTCATGATGTCACAGAATCCTCCTGGATTTTATAAGAGCCTAGTGTGAAAGCTCTAGGGCAGTATAGTAGAGATGATCGAACTGCCCAAGGTTCGGTTAGTGTTTGCCGACTTCCCCCGTATTCGCTGAATGGTTCGACGAACGGTGGGTGGATGGATGAGTGACAGGTGTAGGACTGTTGCTCTGAGAATTATGCCACTAAATACAAGATACAACTCGAAGACGCATCTTTGAGTCTCGACATTTCCAAAAATAAGAGGCAGAAAGCAGGACAGTGGTATCAATTGCCCTACAGTACCAATAATGTCTTAGTGCTGCAGTCAAGCATGGGCCATACATGACACAGGGTCTGGTTGAGCATTTACAGCTTTCAAAACAACAGGTGGATGGATGGAAGAGTGACAGGTGTAGGCCTGCTGCTCTGAGAACCCCGCTATGACAGAGACGATACAACTTGGAAACCCATCTTGGAGTTTCCATGTTTCCAAAAATTAGGGGCAGACACCAGGACAGTGGCATAATTTTCCCCACAGTACCAATAGTGTCTTTACAGAGCAGTCAGGCAATCAGTCATCGCTGGTCATTGTGACTTAGGATGAAGTAAACAGAGGAGGAATAGGAGGACTATTATTTGCTTCATACATATAAAAAAATCAAAATTAAAAGTCACAGCAGTGGGCACACTGTTTGATTGTTGTACCACTAAGCGACTTGTTAGTAACAACAGCAGTATTAACAACAGCATTCACACAAACCACAACAAAGATGTCACAGACTGTAATAAAGCAAGATTAATGCAGCGCACTGAAAACTACCCCATTGCCTAGTTTACAAAGTCTGCGACTGGGGTAAAAAAGTCATTAAAGATCCATGACTTGTTCATATTGATGAAAGTTAGGGAGTCTACACTTTTTGGGGACAGCTAGATGCACTTATCTTTCAGGACACAACTTGCAGCACTGAAGACACATTTTGAGAGAATGCTGGCTGCCAGGCAAGACAAAATCTCCAAAGCATGACTGGTAAGCTCAAGTCACTTTTCAATTTTTAAAGACCAAAAAGAAAAAGGATCCAATTTTCCCCTGATGGCATCAATATTGAGCTCTAGATACTCAAGCACTATACTCTCCAGTAGTTCACTAATAGGGATGATTGAATACTTTGATTATTCGGCTTCACGAATATTTTCCAAATACCTCGCCGCTATTCGACTATTTGCGAATATTCGATGCGCAATGTAAGTCTATGGGAAACCCGAATAACAGCTATTCGGAACTATTCGGTCTTCCCATAGACTTACATTGCGCATCGAATAGTTGAATAGCGGTGAGGTATTCGTAAAATATTCATGAAGCTGAATAATCGAAGTATTCGATCATCCCTATTCACTAAGTGTCAGACTTGTACTCTGTTCTGCTAGTGCACAGGATGGTCTAAAAATGGTGTGCCTTATGTCACAGAAATTGCTTCTGTCACTTAAATGGCTGCTACTGCTGCTAATGTTTCTGCGATGATGACTCAACGTTGTCAGAATTGGAAGTGTAGAACTGCGATGCATACTCTGTACCTCATTGCTGTCATAGAGAAAACCTCTCTTAATATTGTGTACAAGTTGGTTTTGATACAACAGCATGCAAGCGTCCCTTTCCTGTAGGGGGGAACATCTGTCAAAATTTATTATTTTATCAAGTAACTAACACAGTGGCAATGCAGCAGTCAGCATTATTTCTAATCCTAACAATTTTGGAATCATGTTGTAGATAGTGCTGCAAGAAGGCGCTCATTTGTCAGATGCTTCCATGAGGTCCAAGTCCATGGTGTATTGGTGGCGAGGTAACACTCAAGTTTGCTTCCTACATCTTTTCCCACCAACTACGGACAACAGAGAAGGGATCAACATCTTCTTCATCTCCAAAGGGGTACTTTGCACACTACGACATCGCAGCTGCGATATCGTTGGAGTCAAATGGAAAGTGACGCACATCCGACGTCATTGTCGAGATCGGAATATGTAAATCCTTTTTGCTACGATTAACGATCGCAAAAGTGTCAAAATTGTATGATCGGTGTAGTGTCGGTAATTTCCATAATTTCGCTGCAACGACAGGTACGATGTTGTTCCTCGTTCCTGCGGCAGCACACATCGCTGTGTATGAAGCCGCAGGAGCGAGGAACATCTCCTTACCTGCGTCCCGCCTGCAACGAGGAAGGAAGGAGGTGGGCGGGATGTTTACGTCCCGCTCATCTCCGCCCCTCCGCTTCTATTGGCCGCCTGTCGTATGACATCGCTGTGATGCCGCACAACCCTCCCCCTTAGGAAGGAGGCGGGTTGCCGGCCAAAGTAACGTCGCAGGGCAGGTAAGTGAGTGTGAAGCTGCCGTAGCGATGATGTTCGCTACGGCAGCTATCACAAGAGATCGCATGTGCGATGGGGGCAGGGACTATCGCGCTCGGCATCGCTACAATCGGCTAGCGATGTCGCAGTGTGCAAAGTACCCCTTACTGTGGCGTGCCAATCACCTCTTACTCCTCATCCTGCTCTATTTGTTCCTCGGCTTCTTCACCTTCACTAACAGTTTGTCTGGTGCCTTGAGCCCCTCTTGATCACTGTACTACAGCCTCCTATGCCAATTGCCTGTGCGACGACCGACCGGACCTTAGAGATATTGGTCTCTCTATCCCATGCTCCTCTGCTTCCTCCACTTGCTCTGGGAACATCACCTCCTTCAACAGACTACTCAAAGTTTGCTCCAGCATGTTGATGACAGGAATAGTGACGCTGATGACAGCATTGTCAGCACTAACCATCTTTGCAGCCATATTGAAACTCTGAAGAAGGGTGCAGAGGTACTTTATCTGTGCCCACTCTACAATAGTGATTTTCCCCATGAGCAGACTGTGTTGGCTAAAGGGCCATTTATACGCTGCGACATCGCTAACGATAAATCGTCGGGGTCACGGTGTTTGTGACGCACATCCGGCGTAGTTAGCGACATCGCAGTGTGTGACACCAAGGAGTGACCTTAAACGATCGCAAAAGAGTTAAAAATCGTTGGTCTGTGTGAGAACACTTTTAACTGTTTTGAGATTGAAAGAAGCAGAAGACTCAGTTGGTGGCGCAGCCAGTGGGTGGGGAGGCCCGCTAGACCACGTTTTAGTGCAGTAAGCTTGCCAAAGTAACGTATGTTGGTAGAGCATGTACCGGTCATTGCTTAAAAAGTTGGCAGATACAAAAGTTGGGTGATTGTTTGCGGTCTCAATAAAGGCCCAGGCTAGGCAACTCTTCCCACCTCTGCAAAATGCAGACCAGTGACTGCTGCTGGCCACAGCCAGAGTTATGTTTGAGGATTCAGTGCTTGTCATGTTTGAATCACTATGTGTTTGTGTGGGAATCGGCAACAAAACTTCTGTTTCGAAATGGCCTCCATAGTCGAATCAGTGCCCAGAAGACAGCACTAAACAAAAGGCAGTTAAAAAAACATGTAGCATTTGCCAAGTCCCACAGCCTGCTAAACAGATGGATGCTGGAAAAGTGGCAGAACGTGGATTTCTCTGATGAATCTTCAGTTGAATTACACCACAGCCGCCGCAAATACTGCAGGAGACCTACTGGAGTCCAAAAAACAGTTAAGTTTGGAAGTGGAAAGATCATGGTCTGGGGATACATTCAGTATGGGGGTGTGTGAAACATTTGCAAGGTGCAAGGCAATATCAATAGCCTAAAATATCAAGAAGTATTAGCTACCTCTTACATTCCCTATCATAAAAGGGGTCAAATTCTGCAGCAGGATGGTGCTCCATCTCATACATCCATCTCTACAACGTCTGTTTTCATGACCGAAACTTGTCACTGTACTGCTTTATTTTTCACTTATGGCATAAAATAAAAAAACACAGCAAATATTTATGCGAGTGCCAATCCCTTTGCTTTAGTGATTAGAAGAGGCAGCAAGGTCTAGACAGGTGACAGTGAGGAGTGCAGGGGTTGTAAATGTGTGCGGTAAGGTGAGCATAAGGATTTTTTTTAATTTTTTTTATATCCTGATAACCATTTACAATTAATAAAAATGATAGCCACCTTTTTGCTGAAGCCAAGCAGAAGTAAATTAGAAAAAAATCATTTTGGGGTGAGAAAGCACAATTTTAAAATGTTTGAGGAGAATTCAATTCCATTTTAATATATTTGCTCATCTCTAGTAAACAAAGACCATTGTGTAACATTTTATAACTTTAATTCTTATTCCATTTTTACAAGTGCAATAAAAAAAGAATAAAGGAAAAATATTTTTGATTCCGGTGTACTCTGTCGTTATATATACTGTATATATGAAAAAGCAACATGTGCTAAGCTATTACTTTCTTCGCAGTGGACATTTACTAGTAAATAAAGATTCAGAGAAAAGGCTTCTTGAGCTCAGCGTTTACTTCAATACCATCAGCCCAAGTATAACTTTCTGTGCTTTTCACAGCAAGCTACATCCAGAGCTATTGCAGATGAAGTGGCTGAATGTCTATAAAAGAGAAAAAATATGTAATAGAATATGAGGTAGCACGAAAGACAGCTCAAGACATATTGCTCTACTAGAAATAACATTTCATTTTTGTTGTTTTAGGCTTATAGGATTCAGTGGATAAAATCACTACATCTTGATAAGAATCTGTTTGAATTTATATTATGGATGTAATATTTTATGAATCAGGAGATATTTTTGTCAGTTTCTTTAATATTCCATTCTGTTGTGTAAAAACATTTTTCCCAACAAAACATGTTTAAAAAAAAAAAGGTTTTTAGGACAAGATTACAATAACATGTTAAAGGGAATCTGTTGCCAACTGCTTTATGCATCGGAAAAATAGAAAAAGATCCAGCGCAGTCCTCAGGATATTAAAAAATCCAAATGTATTAGTATCCACGTTAAAAAGTGTCCGCTATACAGCAGAAAGATGTAAAGATTAACACATAGTTACAATATGGGATTACGCGTTTCGACGTTCTGTCTTAATCATGTCTGGAACATGATTAAGACAAAACGTCGAAACGCGTAGTCCTATATTGTAACTATGTGTTAATCTTTACATCTTTATGCTGCATACCGGACACTTTTTAACGTGGACACTAATAAATTTGGATTTTTTTAATATCCTGAGGATTGCGCTGGATCTTTCTCTATTTTTCCCATGTACCTATAAGGCAGCCAACCTTTCCTTTCACAGAATCCTAACAGGAACCAGTGAACAGCTGATCAGTGAGCTGAATATCGTTTCCTTTTTTTTGTGCTTTATGCATCAACTAATAAGTAATCTGTCAGAAGGTTTTTGCTACCCCATCTGAGAGCAGCATGATGTAGGCAAAGAGACTGTGATTCCAACAATTTATCACTTAGTTTACTAGGTACAGCAGTTGTGACACAATCAGAGTTTTTAGATTTAGGATGTAGCATGACTGAGAAACTTATTCCGCCTACACTGTAGCTTTCCATGTACAAAATCTATAGACAGAGAGCTGCTTATCAGAGGAAGGGGAGGGGGAATGGTTAAACTGGTGTAGTCCTTGCAATTATAATCCCAGGTCATAAAGTTTTCCCCTTAAGTAAACAGCCCACTAGGGTAATAAATATCCCATCATTAAACTTTGTGTGTTAGTCTCAATCTCTTTCTCTCTTCATTTTACATAGCAAAAACCTGCTGACAGATTCCCTTTAAAGAACTCAATAAGTCAGCAGAATAACTGTCTGTACCATGCAGGCAGCCCTAATGCTTTTCAATCTGTGAGGTATTGTGGCATAGGTTAAGTTCATCCTTTTGAAAGGAGTTTTTTATTTTTAAACTATTGATGGCCAGTGTTCAAAAAAAGTCAGAGAATAAAAAAAATGTTCAAAATTGTCAAAATCTTTAAAAGCAACAAAGGTTAATATAGAGTTAGAGGCAACAAAAGTTAATATACATGATAAGGTGATGTAATGTGTACAATACCACACAGGATATCAATGCTATATGTTATCTTTCAAAGGTTTTAACTAAGCATTACCTAATCCATCAAAATTCACATTAATACAAATTATATTGGGAAATTAGATTGACATTGATTTAATTCAATATAAATGGAATGCATATTGCCAGGGTCTGAGTTCTACCCAGACCCATAGCATATTAAACTTTTTTTTTTTTTTAAAGTATGCGTATATCACCTCTTCTCAGTATGTTTCCCACTCCTGTTATTTTTATATGTATCATGGGGCCCTACTATGTTAGGATGTTATGGGGCAATGCATATCATGGAGTGGCCTAAAGTCTACTCAATAGTAGAGTAGTTAGTGCCAAATGCATAGAAAATGTCAGGTAGCAGACACTCTGATTTTGTCTTTGAAGAAAACACACTAATGACTGCACAAAAGAGGATTGTATTAAAGTAGCGCATTGGCCGGATAAGTACAATAAGTTTTGCCCTAAATTATTAGTTACTGTTATATTTTTGCAAATGTTTTACATAGTATCTGCATTATTTCTATGTCAGTATGAATTATGTGTAGTGTAAATATATATATATATATATATATATATATACATATATATATATATATATATATATATATTTTTTTTTTAATCAGAATTTTAACATTTTATAATGTCCCTTCATAGTACAATTTAATCTATGCCATTACGTTATTCTTTATGAACTCCATTTATATAATTATATATGGTTTCTTGCCTAGTTGTTGCTTTTTTCCTGTTTCCATTATACTGCACTCTCACTCATTTTTGATTGGATATTGATGGCCTTCCCTAAGGAAAACAATGAAAAAGAAAACAGGTCTAAAGATGCATCCTACACAGCGGAGAAAAGGAGACCTGAGGTTTGCTTCTTCACAAAACATCCCATTTAATTTCTGCAGCAGGCTCACTATAAGGCTATGTGCCCAAGGGGAAAGTGTCCTGCGGATATATCCGCAGGACATTTTACAGGAGCTCCCAGAAATCCGCAGCACAACTTTGTCTGTTTCAATGCTGCGGATGTGCTGCGGATGTGCGTGCTGCGGAATGTCCTGCGTATATGCTGCGGGCATTCTGCATTGAGGATGCAGTACCATGACTTCAGCACTGCATCCTCAATGCAGAACAAGTGCTGAGTGATCGGGGAGTTCATACTTACCTCTATCACGCAGCACTTCACTCTCCGTCTCCGGCCATGTCTGCATTGTGCAGAAGAAGGTGGGCGGGCCTGAACTAGCTCTGGCTGTCACATGACCGGAGCTCATGCAGGCCCCACCCACCTCCTGCTCCTGGCTCCAGCGCGCTCCTCTGCACCGGAGGAAGTGACTCCGATGTCTGCTATCAAGGCAGGTAAGTATAGGATTAATAATTCACATGCTGCAGATTTTTCCGCAGGGAAATTCGCATTATTTCCGCTGCGGAAAAAATGCAGCATGGGCACAGCAGTTCCAAAATGTCACATAAATGGCTGGGGACTCGCTGTACTGTGAGTTTTTGAAAAATCTGCGGAATTTCCACGAAAAAATGTCAGCAGCGTAGACACATAGCCTTAAACTTCTTTAAAAAAGACTTCTTATCTGGCTAAAATAGCCAACTATTACTCCTGTTTTGTTCCCTCTCCTGACTATTCTAGGATTTGCTTTCTTAAAGACACCACATTTCAGAGATATTTATATTTAGTAATCATTTTTATGGTGTTTACCAAGGAGGCTTTGCTCACCAAGTAATAAGGCAGTGCAGTTTAAAGACAAGGCTCTGGAGAATCATGTGAGAAAAGAAAAAAGTGAATACTGAGGAAAAAAACAGAGATTAAAGAGGTTAACCACTACTTTTACATAATTAGGATAGGTCCTCAATGTCTGATCGGCTGCGGTCAGAAACCAAGCAAATGTACCAATCAGCTGCTCCCTGTGCCAGCAGCAGCAATTGGAAATCAGTTCTGGAGCTTCCCCATCAACTAAGAGCTACCTTGCCGGGAACTGCATATCCGCCTATTATTAAAATCAATAGGAGGCGGATGTTCAGTACAACACACCATGGCCACTATCGGAAAATGGGGCAGCTCTGGAACTGAGCATTTCCAGCCATCTGCTGCCATCACCAGCACCAAGAACAGCTGGTCAGCAGGAGTGCCAGGTGTTAGACCCCAGCCGATCCTAAGCATAGGCCATCAATGTAAAAATTGTGGATAACTTTTTTAAATAAGAGCAAAAACTGGCCACTTTTGAGCAGGTGACCTATTTTAAAGGGAACAAACCACTAGAATTTGAACATATAAAGTAAATCCACCACCATACTGGTGTTAGGATGGTGAATAAAATCATACTTTTACTTTCCAGATTGTATGTTTCATTGCAGCAAAATGTTTTATCAACTTTCCAGAAATCAGTGCAGCAGTTGACTGGCCTGTGCATCGAGGTGGGACTATCTTTATTATTCCTCCCCTATGTGGAATCATGGCCTCTCTATAAAAAACACTCCGTCCATTACCGGAATTATAATTGTGGCCGACGTGTGCGCTGTATACACTTGTATACACTTTCAGTCACTTCAATAAAATGGCATCTGAGTCGGCACCAATACTATCTTCTCCAACGCCATCTTATTGAAGATGCTTTCCTCCAGCACTATCTTAGTGTCAGTATGGCACTGCCTTTTCTTTATATGTACAAATTCTGGTGGTTGGTTCCCTTTAAATCTAATTCTATATGATTTTTTTTCTTCAATAAGGTAAGTGCAACATTTTTAGCTTTGTTGTTATTTTATTAAAGTGTTTGAACCATGCAAATACAACATATGATATTACTTTGTTATTTAATATTGACAATACGTGGAGTTCATTAATCATATATACACATAGTATACATATAATCAAGTAAAATAGAGGAAAAAGTATATCGTGCCTCTAGCTAAAATATTTAGAAAAAAACCTTGTTATATTTTGTTTCATCCTAAAACATAATGAATGACTGCTTAAACATTAAAGAAACATTGCTTTGTAGTAGTGTAACCCATTCCATAAACGCAAAATAATAAACTAAACATAGAATATATTGTATCCTCGATTGTTTAGCTGTATGATTTATACAATGCTTATCCTTGTGATTATGATTACTGAAATCAATTGCTCTATAATGAAATATATTGCAGTTTAAAAGCTTGCAGGTTACATCAGAGTCCTTCACAATAGCATAAAAAATATATGTTTTTAGACTTTTCTGTGTAGTTTGTATTAAACGGATGTTAAGTGCTAGAATTCACGCAAATATACCACTTCCCATACTCCAAAAATCAGAAACAAACACTTTGTTTCTTATTTAATTGACCCCATAAAGTGGTACTACTTTTCTTTAACCAATTGAAGGCCATGTCCATCATGTGGCAAACATGTTGCATTATAATATGGGTTTTACACTTTCTTAGGTTGAAAATAGGCATAAGTCCATTGAGTTCAACCTTTAACTTTAAAAGTTGATATAGAAGAAGCCAATAATTTAATGAGGTTGATGCTAATTGCCCATATTATGGAAAACATTCCTTCCCGACATCACATATGGCAATCAGACTAGCTCCCTGGATCGATACATTGTATAATATAGGTCCAGTCATCTCTTAACATTTTACTCCTATAGACATGGTAAACATTGTGATGACTTTGCATCAATCTGGCCACTTGTGCGGGGGTTAACTTTTCTTAATTATGCCAGATGTATTGATCCTTTTAGTGATGAGCGAGTACTAAAAAGCTCGGGTGCTCGAAGCTCGGGCCGAGCCTCCCAAGATACTCGTGTACTCGGCCCGAGCACCGAGCCCAATGTTATCCTATGGGAGACCCGAGTATTTTTGTGAAATGACCCCCCGGCAGCATGTAGAAACCCTAAAAATGTCACAAAAGTCTCAGAAGAGTGCTCAAATGACATGGCATCAGCAATGGGGAAGACCCCTTGAAGCATTTATCACTCAAAAGTCACAGCTGTGAACAATTTTGTCCAAGTTTTACGCCATTTTTACGGACTCACCAGAAAACCTTCCAAAATGACACCAAAATGAATTTTCATGGCGGAAATGTTAAGGGCACATACCCAATAGTGAGATAGAGCTGGTGTATGTTACTTTTTGAGATTAATACATGAAAGATTTTACATGAAAACCTTGTGTGGCACTCCGATGTTCAAAACGCACGTTTTGTGCTTTTTACTAGCGATGTCGGTCATTTTTTTTTTTTATTCTATCTCCCTCAGTCCGTCGGTCTGTCTCTCTCTGTCTTGTCTGTCCCCCTCTCACAGTCTGTCGGTCAGTTACCCCCCCTCTCTCTTACTTACCGTTCCCCGATCACTGCCGCGGCGCTGCACAGCTGTTCAAACTCCGGTGGCTTTTCCTCTTTTGAAAAAGCCGGCCGCTCATTAATCAATCTCCTATTCCCTGCTTTCCTGCTTTTCGGCGCCTATGATTGGTTGCAGTGAGACACGCTCCCACACTGAGTGACAGCTGTCTCACTGCACCCAATCACAGCAGCCGGTGTGTGTATACTGTGCAGTGAAATAAATAATTAAATAATTAAAAAAAACGGCGTGCGGTCCCCCCAATTTTAATACCAGCCAGATAAAGCCATACGGCTGAAGGCTGGTATTCTCAGGATGGGGAGCTCCACGTTATGGGGAGCCCCCCACCCTAACAATATCAGTCAGCAGCCGCCCAGAATTGCCGCATACATTAGATGCGACAGTTCTGGGGCTGTACCCGGCTCTTCCCGATTTACCCTAGTGCGTTGGCAAATCGGGGTAATAAGGAGTTAATGGCAGCCCATAGCTGCCACTAAATCCTAGATTAATCATGTCAGGCGTCTCCCCGAGATTCCTTCCATAATTAATCTGTAAATTACAGTTAAAAAACACACACACCCGAAAAATCCTTTATTAGAAATAAAAAACACTAACAAAGTCCCTCATTACCAATTTATTAACCCCGACAAACCCTCCATGTCCGGCGTACTCCACAGTCCTCCAGCGTCGCGTCCAGCTCTGCTGCATGGAAGTGACAGGAGCTGCAGAATACACCGCCGCTCCAGTCACCTCCACGCAGCTAATGAGATGAGTATAGCGATCAGCTGAGCTGTCACTGAGGTTACCTGGATCCAGCGGTGGATGCAGCGGTGGCCGCGGGTAACCTCAGTGACAGCTCAGCTGATCGCGCTACTCACCGCCGCTCCAGTCAGCTCCATGCACCGAGGTGAGTATAGCGATCAGCTGCTGTCACTGAGGTTAATCGCGGCCACCGCTGGATCCAGCGGTGGCCGGGAGTTACCTGACTGACAGCAGCTGATCGCGCTATTCCCTTCATTAGCTGCGTGGAGGTGACCGGAGCGGCGGTGTCTTCTGCAGCTCCTGTCACTTCCATGCAGCAGAGCTGGACGCGACGCCGGAGTCCGTGGAGTACGCCAGACATGGAGGGTTTGTCGGGGTTAATAAATTGGTAATGAGGGACTTTGTTAGTGTTTTTTATTTCTAATAAAGGATTTTTCGGGTGTGTGTGTTTTTTAACTGTAATTTACAGATTAATCATGGAAGGAATCTCGGGGAGACGCCTGACATGATTAATCTAGGATTTAGTGGCAGCTATGGGCTGCCATTAACTCCTTATTACCCCGATTTGCCAACGCACTAGGGTAAATCGGGAAGAGCCGGGTACAGCCCCAGAACTGTCGCATATAATGTATGCGGCAATTCTGGGCAGCTGCTGACTGATATTGTTAGGGTGGGGGGCTCCCCATAACGTGGAGCTCCCCATCCTGAGAATACCAGCCTTCAGCTGTATGGCTTTATCTGGCTGGTATTAAAATTGGGGGGACCGCACGCCGTTTTTTTTAATTATTTATTTATTTATTTTACTGCACAGTATAGACCCGCCCACCGGCTGCTGTGATTGGGTGCAGTGTGACACCTGTCACTCAGCGTGGGGGCGTGTCTCACTGCAACCAATCATAGGCGCCTGTGGGCGTGGAAAGCAGGGAATATGAGATGGCTGTGTACAGAGCACAGCGCGCCGGCCGGTATAAGGGCTCGGTCACGCTGTGCAGGCCGGCCAATCACTGCAATTCCACAACTAACAGGGCTGTGGCATTGCAGTGGTCTGCCAGCCAATCCCTGCATGAGGGCTGGCTCTCAAAAGAGCGCCAACATGCAGGGATGAAGACCACGAGTAAAGCACGAGTATTGCAAAATTACTCGGTACCCGCCGAGTAGCCCGAGTACAGTGATACTCGTGCGAGTACCGAGTAGTAACAAGCATACTCGCTCATCACTAGATCCTTTGTTTTATAAATGAAGAGACATTAGCAATTGTTTCATATCCAACCGTTTGGTGCCTCTTTCTGCATGTTATTTTCTGGAATTCTGCTTATTACAGATTGCATTACAGCCCTGCAGTGTACTAGTCTGCATTTGGAGGACGATTATTGCAGTCTAATTAAATCAATGAACAAAGAAACAACAACTGTGATTGTCTCCCCCAATCTTGCAAGACACAATACCCTGAAATAGGCACTGAAGTATATAAAAAAAGGGGATTTACTCCTGTCACTGGTGTACATGACTTCAGCCTAGGTTCTACAGTTCCAGCTTGAGCATTACAGAACTGCTCCACTGCCAAACAAACTACTCCACTGCCAAACATAGAGCCAAAAAATTCACCCACAAATTTGCTGGAGAAACGAAACTATAACAATTCAGTCACTTTTCTACATACCTTGCTGCGCTCAGTCAGCTTCCTAATCTTGCCGCTATCTCTTCTTAGTGGGTGCATGCCAAAGCATTGTGTTGCTGGCTGGCATATTTGGTCTAGGATGCCCCAAACTCAAAAAGATTCTAATCCTTGGCAGGCCAGCAGTAAAGTGAGACTCTGTTGCTTGTACTGTCTTATGTTCTTGCTATTGACTGTAGGTGACCCAATGAATCTCAGGGGACTGTAGTACCTTCACCCTGTGTTGTCTTTGTAGTGTTCTGCTCAGTGGGAAGGAGTATGGATGTTTAGTGGGAAAAGCCCTAGTCTATGCAGTCTTTCAAAAGACAGCCATACCAGTGGACGAGAGCAACCTCTGACTCTTGTGTCTCCAGAAGCATTACTAAGGATGAATTCACATAGAATTATTGCATCAGGTTCAGCCTGATACAATTCAAATAGAAAATAAAAATAATTTTGTGATTGCTTAATATAAATAAATACTACTTATTCCAACTTAATTTAAAAATGTAATCACATGAATGGGGTGCTGTTTGCATACATATTGCTGATAAAATTCATCACTTCTTATCAGGCTTTATCCATATATATTCCCATGAACTGGGTCAATGCTGAATAAGAGCATTATATGAAATGTTGTGATCTGGTCTCTAGACTATCACCTGAACCTTTTGCAAACAATGGGAAAACATTCTTCATCAGTATCAATCCAGTGTTTTCATTGAATGATGGATGTATACAATAACACAAAGGTAGAATCCTCAAACTGTTCAGTATGCATAATATAAGGTTTCGGCAATCTGCTGTTATGTAGAGTGCATACAGGAATTTATGTGGAGCCTGGAAATACCCTTTAAGGTTTTTACAGTTTTAGAAAATCATTCTTGGCTGTAATATGTTGTAAAAAACAAACCACTCTTTAATAACAATCCCCTAGTTCAGCGTAATGTCTGGCACTGCTCCAGGTGTTGGGTATTGACTCTTGTGACGTCAAAGATCAAAGAAAAAAAACATTTTTTTGTATGAGAGCAATCCATTCAAGGTACTTGCCAACTCCCAAACATGAAACGCTGATAAGAGTAAGGGGTACTTTGCACGTTGCGACATCGCTAGCTGATGCTAGCAATGCCGAGCACGATAGTACCCGCCCCCGTCGCACATGCAATATCTTGTGATAGCTGCCGTAGCAAACATTATCGCTACGGCAGCTTCACACGCACTTACCTGACCTGCGACGTCGCTCTGGCCGGCGACCCGCCTCCTTTTTAAGGGGGCGGGTCGTGCAGCATCACAGCAATGTCACACGGCAGGCGTCCAATAGAAGTGGGGGGGGCAGAGATGAGCAGGACGTAAACATCCCGCCCACCTCCTTCCTTTCACATAGCCGGTGGAGCAGGTAAGGAGATGTTCCTCGCTCCTGCGGCTTCACACTCAGCGATGTATGCTGCCGCAGGAACGAGGTACAACATCGTATCTCCTATTGGTGCGACATTATGAAAATGACAGATACTACACAGATCACCGAGTTACGACGATTTTGCGATCGTTTATCAGCGCATCTAGGCTTTACACGTTGCGACGTCGTTACCGGCACCGGATGTGTGTCACTTTCGATTTGACCCCGATGATATCGCAGTAGCGATGTCGCAACATGCAAAGTACTCCTTAGCAATGAGAATAGGGTTTACTTGTACCCATCTGGCTTTGCTTGCCATTGTGACCCTATAACCAAGAGTCTTGAGACCCAGAGTGCTTCTGTAGTCCATACGCATATCTTCGAGTCACTGCTGCAAATAAAGTTTGGCTTATATGATGCATCAATGAGAAAGATGGACCACACCAGTAGGGAAATGAAGAAAAAAAGTGACTAAACTGGATTATCTTAAGAAAAAACTGTATACTGCACTGCACAGTTTGTATTTTTGTTTTTTATTTAAAACCATCTTTCAATATTTTAAATCCTTGAAGGTACTTTTACTTTTTTCTGGATGACTCATTTAAAAATAAAAATATACCATCATTTATCATTAAGCACAAAACATTTATTCAAGTAGAATCTAGCATATATTACCGTATTTTTTGGATTATAAGATGCACTTTTCCTCTGAAACAATTGCGGAGGAAACTGAGGGGTGCATCTAAAAGCCGAATGTAGCTTACTGGTGGTGAAGAAGGGTGAAAGGAGGCAGGGGCAATGCTATGCAGTGTGCTGTGGGTGCTGCTCTGTGCACCACTGTTTTTTGCCAGGGATGTGGGCACAGGTTTGCTCTATGCAGTGTGAAGTAAGGCACAGGTCATTCTGAAGATGTTGGTGGTGAGGACTACAAATAATGGTGCCCAGAGTTGGCACATGCGCAGATGGAGCTCTCGGCTCAAGCTCTCTACTGCACACGCACCGACTCCGGCCGCCATTTCTTTGAAGCACACACCGCCGACATCATCAGAATGGCCTGTGCCTCATTGCCCACCACACAGAGCAGCCCTGCACAGAGCAGAGCCGCATTCAAAGCTCAGACACAGAACAGCGCCGCACAGAGCAGCCCCGCCACAGAGCAGTGCCACACAGAGCAACACCCATAGTGAGCATTTGGGTCACCCTCTGCACCGCCCACAGAATCGCCAAACTCCAGCACCACCCCTGTCTTCTGTGAACCCCGTTCCACCACCGTTGCCGTAAGACCCCACCGGATTATAAAACAGACCCCATATTTTATTTTTTTCTCTAAATTTGGGGTGCATCTTATAATCTAGTGCATCTTAATAAACGTAAAATACGGTAATTAATAACAGCCTGTTGCCTCATTTGATTTGTATCCAGAGATCTCTATTTAATTCCAGACCTTATGGTTCAATAAAACATAAAGGAGTGGGGGAGTACAATTGTCATTATTATTTATAAGGATGAAAGCTAAATGGTTGTTTTTTATGCAAAATAAGTAAATATGAAGGGAAGAAAGTCCAGATACAACAGAAAATTCAGTAACTAAACACAAAATTTAGATCCATGCTTTTACTCTTGTGAATGATGTGATGGTTATGTGATAGTTGAAAGTGACAGATTTATTTTTGGTGGATATAGATGGTTTATATTGAAGAATTTATAGGTAATTGTCCAATTCTTGTATGCATATTTGATAAGACACAATATTCCATACATTGTGTAGATGTCTGTTTGTAGTTATAATAAACACAAAATTAGCACTACTTACTAAAGAAAAGTAAAACCAGAAACATTAAATGGCACAGACGTTCTACATGTGGTAACAATATTTTTCTAGGAAGAAAAGTAAACTTGGGATTGCATATAATATCTATCATGTGATGCAAAATCAACACAACATGAATAGCAAGTGTACATAAATGACATAATGTATATTAGTAATATGCTAGGTTTTTAGGCAGTGGAATACGGTATTGTTTAGGATAAGTGAGACATTTCTTTTTAGATCAATCTATAAATACAGAATTAATGAGTTATGAGTGCAGATTTAAAGAGTTGTTCTGGGCCAAAATTACTTCTTCATTGAGAAGTGAGTGGGAGCAAAGACATTACATCTATAGATACATTATCAATTCAACTGTGAGCATGTAGTGTGCGCCTGGCCTTTTTCTAAATTGGCCAGAATAGTCCAGGTGCAAAATACATGCCGATTATGCACCCATACCAGTTGGTATCTGTAAATGGGACATCATAGGAGCCGCTCACCACCCAAGTGATCAGTGCAAGAATAATTCTTTAAAGGGTCTCCAAATTTAGTTTTTTAACTTACCCAACCAATTCCAAATACACTTTCTGAAGATAAGGTCCATGCTATGGTGTTTGTTATATTTTGTGGATGTGATATTATTGTGCTACTACTTGTCTTTTAATTGTTTAGTTTGGTTAAGAAAGAAACACAAAAAAATTTATCAAATGAAAAAGAATACCTATTTCAGTTCTTTAGTGGTAGATAATGACGTCCATATTGATCTTCTGTAAATGGTATGTTATTACTATACCATCATTTAATTGTAATATAATGTTATTATACTGTATATAATAAAGATTTCTTTATACTTTCATACACTATTTTCTATATGATTTACTTACATGTTTGACAACAATATTTTACATGAATGTTGCCCATATGCTGTGCCTGGGATGCTGTTAGAATCCCCTTAGGTCCATCTGGCAAATGAAGTGAAATGTACCATAATTTCTTTGAACTTCATGGAGGTTTGCTGATTAATGATCGAGTCTGCTAATAGTATCTCTTTTTCACATTAGTTGTGGATCATCAATTGACCAACATATTGAACATGTTAGGCAGCATCTTCACTAAAGTTTTTGCTATATACTGTATATATATACAGTTAGGTCCAGAAATATTTGGACAGTGACACAATTTTCGCGAGTTGGGCTCTGCATGCCACCACATTGGATTTGAAATGAAACCTCTACAACAGAATTCAAGTGCAGATTGTAACGTTTAATTTGAAGGTTTGAACAAAAATATCTGATAGAAATTGTAGGAATTGTACACATTTCTTTACACACACTCCACATTTTAGGAGGTCAAAAGTAATTGGACAAATAAACCAAACCCAAACAAAATATTTTTATTTTCGATATTTTGTTGCGAATCCTTTGGAGGCAATCACTGCCTTAAATCTGGAACCCATGGACATCACCAAACGCTGGGTTTCCTCCTTCTTAATGCTTTGCCAAGCCTTTACAGCCACAGCCTTCAGGTCTTGCTTGTTTGTGGGTCTTTCCGTCTTAAGTCTGGATTTGAGCAAGTGAAATGCATGCTCAATTGGGTTAAGATCTGGTGATTGACTTGGCCATTGCAGAATGTTCCACTTTTTTGCACTCATGAACTCCTGGGTAGCTTTGGCTGTATGCTTGGGGTCATTGTCCATCTGTACTATGAAGCGCCATCCAATCAACTTTGCGGCATTTGGCTGAATCTGGGCTGAAAGTATATCCCGGTACACTTCAGAATTCATCCGGCTACTCTTGTCTGCTGTTATGTCATCAATAAACACAAGTGACCCAGTGCCATTGAAAGCCATGCATGCCCATGCCATCACGTTGCCTCCACCATGTTTTACAGAGGATGTGGTGTGCCTTGGATCATGTGCCGTTCCCTTTCCTCTCCAAACTTTTTTCTTCCCATCATTCTGATACAGGTTGATCTTTGTCTCATCTGTCCATAGAATACTTTTCCAGAACTGAGCTGGCTTCATGAGGTGTTTTTCAGCAAATTTAACTCTGGCCTGTCTATTTTTGGAATTGATGAATGGTTTGCATCTAGATGTGAACCCTTTGTATTTACTTTCATGGAGTCTTCTCTTTACTGTTGACTTAGAGACAGATACACCTACTTCACTGAGAGTGTTCTGGACTTCAGTTGATGTTGTGAACGGGTTCTTCTTCACCAAAGAAAGTATGCGGCGATTATCCACCACTGTTGTCATCCGTGGACGCCCAGGCCTTTTTGAGTTCCCAAGCTCACCAGTCAATTCCTTTTTTCTCAGAATGTACCCGACTGTTGATTTTGCTACTCCAAGCATGTCTGCTATCTCTCTGATTGATTTTTTCTTTTTTTTCAGCCTCAGGATGTTCTGCTTCACCTCAATTGAGAGTTCCTTAGGCCGCATATTGTCTGGTCACAGCAACAGCTTCCAAATGCAAAACCACACACCTGTAATCAACCCCAGACCTTTTAACTACTTCATTGATTACAGGTTAACGAGGGAGACGCCTTCAGAGTTAATTGCAGCCCTTAGAGTCCCTTGTCCAATTACTTTTGGTCCCTTGAAAAAGAGGAGGCTATGCATTACAGAGCTATGATTCCTAAACCCTTTCTCCGATTTGGATGTGAAAACTCTCATATTGCAGCTGGGAGTGTGCACTTTCAGCCCATATTATATATATAATTGTATTTCTGAACATGTTTTTGTAAACAGCTAAAATAACAAAACTTGTGTCACTGTCCAAATATTTCTGGACCTAACTGTATATATATATATATCTATATATATAATTGCCTTATTCTGTCTGTCTGTCTGTCTGTCTGTCTGTCTATCTGTCTGTCTGTCATGCTCCGAAATTGTGTCCTTACGGTGACACAAAGCTGATTGGCCGCTGGGCTCGCCATGGCCCCGCCCCCCCACACGGATTGGCCGCTTGCCCAGGCTGCGCCCCCACACGGATTGGCCAGCCGCTCGCCCAGGCTCCGCCCCCCCCACAGATTGGCCTCTTGCCCCGGCACCCTGCAGGCATTGGCAATTCGGCCACGCCACGCCCCGCCCCCCTCACGCAATGCACGCTAGCTCTGGCCCCGCCCCCTCCCTCCCCCGCGCATTTCCCGAACTGACATGGCTGTCACGGAGGTGAGTACGGTACTCCCTCCCCCCCCCCGGCCCCCGCTCCCTGGCCCCCGCTCGCACGGGAGTTGTGTGGATACGTTGGTAACCATGCTCGCATGGTTACAAGCGCTGTCACGGAGGTGAGTACTGTACTCCCTCCCCCCCCCGGCCCCCGCTCGCACGGGAGTGGTGTGGATACGTTGGTAACCATGCTCGCATGGTTACAAGCGCATCAAGGTCCTGCTGCCTGCTGCGGCGGAAGATCCACACGCACACACACAAACATACACACACATCAGATCACACTCACTCTCACACACACCTCACACACACCTCACACACACCTCACATCGCATCCACATACTCACAACATCCTGGGATATCGCTTGCTTCTCGGCCTCGATACTGTGCTGTTGTGACCTTCCAGGACCTGACGGAGGATCACATGGCCAGAGGCATGTGATATCTCCTGATGTTGTGAGTATGAGCGCCTAAGTGCGATATCGTCAGTGTCTGTGTGTGTGAGTGGATGCGATCGGGTGTGTGTGAGTGGATGCGATCGGGTGTGTGTGAGTGGATGCGATCGGGTGTGTGTGAGTGGATGCAATTGGGTGTGTGTGAGTGGATGCGATCGGGTGTGTGTGAGTGGATGCGATCGGGTGTGTGCGAGTGGATGCGATCGGGTGTGTGTGAGTGGATGCGATCGGGTGTGTGAGTGTCGGCAGAGGAGTACGGCGTGCTGGAGGAGGCTGGGAGCAGAGAGGCTGATCATGGGGAAGGCTGATGCTGGGGGAGGCTGGGACGAGGGAGGCTGATGCTGGTGGAGGCTGATGCTTGGGGAGGCTGATGCTGGGGGAGGCTGGAAGGAGAGAGGCTAATGCTGGTGGAGGCTGATGCTTGGGGAGGCTGATGCTGGGGGAGACTGGGAGGGGAAGGCTGATGCTGAGGGAGGCTGGGAGGAAGGAGGCTGGGAGGAGAGAGGCTGATCCTGGGGAAGGCTGGGAACGGGAGGCTGATGCTGGAGGAGGCTGGAAGGAGAGAGGCTGATGCTGGCGGAGGCTGATGCTGGGGGAGGCTGGAAGGAGAGAGGCTGATGCTGGGGAAGGCTGGGAAGAGGAGGCTGATGCTGAGGGAGGCTGGAAGGAGAGAGGCTGATGCTGGGGGAGGCTGGAAGGAGAGAGGCTGAGGCTGGGAGGAGAGAGGCTGATGCTGGGGAAGGCTGATGCTGAGGGAGGCTGGGAGGGGAAAGCTGATGCTGGGGAAGGCTGGGAGGAGAGAGGCTGATCCTAGGGAAGGCTGGGAGAGGGAGGCTGATGCTGGAGGAGGCTGGAAGGAGAGAGGCTGATGCTGGCGGAGGCTGATGCTGGGGGAGGCTGGAAGGAGAGAGGCTGATGCTGGTGGAGGCTGATGCTTGGGGAGGCTGGGAGAGGGAGGCTGATGCTGAGGGAGGCTGGGAGGAGGGAGGCTGGGAGAGGTAGGCTGAGAGAAGAGAGGCTGATGCACACACACACACACACACACACGCGCGCGCACTGCACAACACACCACACACACACACACACACACTGGGAACCACAAACAACTGCCCTACACAGACACCCACACACACAGACAACGCTGGACACACACACAACACCCAACACACAAACACCGCGGCACACACAAATATACGCACATACCGCACAACACACACATTGCACAAAACATACCTCCCCCCAAAACACACCACACACACACAAACCGCGCAACACACACACAACGCTACACACACACAGCGCTCCACAAACAACGCAACACACGCAACACACATACAACACCGCTCTCACCCCCCGTCACACCCAGACAACACCCAGAACATGTACAGCGCCTACACAAACACTTGGTAACTACACACAACAACATCTCTATATATATATATATATATATAACAAAAATCATACATGAACTACACAATACGTAAATTCTAGAATACCCGATGCGTAGAATCGGGCCACCTTCTAGTATATATATATATATATATATATATATATAGAGAGAGAGAGAGAGAGAGAGAGGGAGAGAGGGAGAGAGAAAGAGATAGATAAGAAAAGAAGCAACACAAAGGCCTACTGGACTAATAATCTCATAATCCGTCGGATATATAAAAATATGAAAAAACAGCACTTCATAAATATGTAAAGAGTGTGGACTTTATTAGTACATGTGGTAATGTTTCGGTACTATCACAGAACCTTTCTCAAGCACGTGAAATCAACCATGAAGTGCATATACATTTTGTGACAAATTACATTAAAGTTTCAATAGTCACAAACAATTCCATTATAACATTTAGTTTGTGTAAACATATTACATTATGCCATATCCACCTCAAATCCATTTCTTACATTCTCTTTATATGCATATTTTAATGCATTTGTGCATAAGCAGTTTGCACGCAAGTGCTAAATTAATTAAAATAATGACTCACCAAGCAAAGATAAAAACAAATAAAAAGATTAAAGGTAAAATATGCAAAGAACATTTGTAATTAAATAATACACATTTTTGTGTTTCTCACGATCATTATGTAATAGGAAAAAAATCAATGATGTTTCATGGAACATGCTCTCAGCAACTTAGGAACTCACGTAAGCCATCTTGGTTGTGGAAAAGCTTCCCTTACAATATAGTCCTAGTTTTCATGCTCCAATGCACTAAAACCATCATGTTTGTTATTGGAAACCCAGCCATGAAGCCTTCAGTAGTATTTTTACTTTCAGTAGACCTAGTACCGTATTTTTCGGACTATAAGATGCACCCTGGTTTTAGGGGAGGAAAATAGGAAAATAAAATTTTAAGTAAAAAATGAGGTCATTACACACTGTTATGGGGCGAGGATCTGCTGCTGACACTGTTATAGGGGTAATGTTCCAAAATTCTCTACTAAGGTACCCCACCCTGGTAGTGATCCTCCTGCCTTGTATATGATCCTCATCCTTGTATATATGTCCCTCCTCCTGGTATAGCCCACATCCTGATAAATACCCCCATCATGATAAATACCCCATCCTGGTATAGCCCCCATCCTGCTATATACCCCCATCCTGATAAATACCCCCATTCTGCTATATACCCCCATCCTGATAAATACCCCCTTCCTGCTATGTACCCCATCCTGCTATATACCCCATCCTACTATATACCCCCATCCTGCTATATAGCCCCATCTTGATAAATACCCCCATCCTGCTATATACCCCCATCCTGCTATATACCCCCATCCTGGTATATACCCCCATCCTGATATATGCCCCATCCTGGTATATGCCCTGTATCCTGTGGCACAGAAAAAAAATAAACATTTATACTCACCTTTCCTCACTCCAGCAGCATAACTCATCTTCCTGTCTGTTTCAGCAGCAGCGCCACTGACCTGTGTGGAGCCGGTCCCCATTCCCTGCAGCATCACAATATCCTCCTGGAGAGGGGTGTGCACAGGGATGACGTCATTGTTGTGCACGCTCTTTACACACATTGGCCGGCAGACAGGAGGATATTGCGATGCTGCAGGGAAAGACCGGTGACTATAACGTACTTATTCACTGCTCCCTGCACTGATGATGATGCGTGAAGGGCAGTGAATATAGGCACACATAATCACCCCAGGCTGTAGTTGCCAGGGGTGATCATGCGTGCCGGCTTTTTACTATGCATGCACCCCCCGCCCATCATCCGTCCACCTGTCAGTGCTGGCTTCAGCGCTGAAAGATGATGGGCGGGAAGATGTATATGAAATGAGCAGGCCCATGTGATCCCCACCGTGGCCATTTAAATCATGCTGTCACATTTTGACAGCGCAATCTAAATGGCAAGCAGGCGCCTGAGGATAGTGAATCCACCCGTGCCTTTCAACCCCACATGTCTGTTGCTCAAATCAACAGACATGTGCAGGCATAAAAGCCAGCTCATCGCAGCTGCCAGCGGGGATTAACACAACATGACCGATGATGTACCAGTAGGGGTTAAATATGTATTGCCTCATCTCTATTGACTACAAAATTCAGAGGAAATTATGCAGTCATATTGAAATAGTGACCAATGAGAGAGCAGCCATCTTACATCAATCCTGTAAGACCCAATACCCTGAAATGAGAGTTGAGGGGTATAATGAGGGCCTTGCTTCTGTCAAAAGATTGATATTCCACAAGGCTTCAGCCTAGGATCTACGGTTCCAGCTGGAAGATTACAGAAATGCTTCAAGATTCATTACTTCTACAGGACATCAGCCTGGGATCCACATTTTCAGCTGGAAGATCACAGAACTTCTTCACTGCTAAATGCAGAGCCCATAAAATCACTTGTAGAGCCCAGGTTGGGATAATTTAGTTGCCTGTCTACTTATTTTGCTGTGCTTGGTCAGGTTCCTAATCTTGCCTCTATCTCCTCTAAATGGGTGCCCACCAAAAGCATGGTGCTGCTGGCTGAGATAGTTGGCTCTGGAAGCCCCAAAGCCACAAAGATTCTAATACCTGGTGGGCCAGCGGAAAGGTGAGACTCTGTTGCTTGTACCATCTTGTGTTCTTGCTAAGAATGTTGAATCTGTTTTTGCCTGTTGGTGAACCAATAAATTCTTTCCAATGTGTGGTTCCAATACCCTGTGTATTTTGAATAGTGTTTTGCCAATTGTTAAGGAGTGCAGGCATTCAGTTGGATGAGCCCTGGTCCATGTGGTCTTTCTGAACACAGCCACGCCAGTGGACAACAGCATCTATTGACCTTCGTGTCACCACAGGTACATTTCCACAAAGCCATCACTTGAAAGCAAGGCTGCTGTATTGATCCGGTGTGTTATAGGTATAAAATTTGACTAGTAAAACAATTGTACAAAAAAGTTTAGAACAGTATTTGTCAAGTAGATAGACAGTTCAATATTTCAGTTTTGCATTTTTGTAAAAACAATTATTTCCCTAAAAATGCAAACAGTGAGTGCAGCCAATTGTTTGTGATGACCAACCTTCACTGACAGGTATTAATTTATTTTTTTTTTGCATGGGCCTGCTTCTGCTTTCTCGTGCATTTAGAATGAAGAAAAATGGGTAATTCAAATGCAGCAAACAAATACAGACTGTACTATAGTAATAACATTAAGGCTATGTGCCCGCGGGAGATTAAACCTGCGGATTTATCTGCGGAAAATTCGCAAATTTTCTGAATTTTCCAGATAAATCCGCAGGTTTCAGCATGTACAGACACTCCCCATGATATCCTACAGGACATGGGGAGGGCTGTGTCCATGCTGCGGATACGTTTGGCTGTGGAACATGCTGCGGATGTCCCGCAGCCGCACGTAATTGCATGTCAATTACTTCTGTGGAATTACCTGTGGAAATCCCGGCTCTCCACTATGGAGATAAGGCCGGGACTTTCACAGGTAAGCCGCATGAATGTCCGCAGGTTTACCGCAGCTATTTCGCTGTACTACCGCAGCTAAAAATAGCTGTGGATTCCGGCAAGCAGCTGCGAGAAACCTACGGACGTACTTGCGGATATATCCGCAGGTACAAAGTCCCGTTGGCACATAGCCTAAAGCCTGCTTTACATGTTGCAATTTCGCATACAATATCATATGCGATTTGCAACGCCCCCATCGTATGTGTGGCACGTTCAATTTGTTGAACGTGCCGCACAAACGATTAACCACCATCACACGTACTTACTCATCCATATGACCTCGCTGTGGGTGGCGAACGTCCACTTCCTGTAGTGGCAGGGACGTTCGGCGTCACAGAGACATCATGCGGCAGCCATCCAATAGAAGCGGAGGGGCAGAGCTGAGCAGGACATAAACATCCCGCCCACCTCCTTCCTTCCACATTGCTGGCCGGGAGCCGCAGGACACAGGTAAGATCTGTTCATCGTTCCCGGGGTGTCACACACTGCGATGTGTGCTACCACGGGTACGATGAACAATATGACGTTCAATTCTAGAGAAATGAACGATGTGCATGCGATGAACGTTTTACCATTCAATCGCAATTGCACGTACCTGTCACACACCTGTCACACACTGATGTGCGTCACTTACGACGTGACCCAGCTGACACATTGTAAGATACATTGCAGTGTGTAAAGCGGGCTTAAGTCTAGCACTGCTGCTGTCACCTGTCACCAATCCTATTTCTCTCTCCTTCATCAAATGAGTACCGCAGACTACCACACACATCTTGTTTAGTGCTGTAGTTGTACAACATACACTGTAGAGAGTAGTTTATCCAATGTTTTAGGACCTTCTCTCTTTATACATACTGTATACTGCTGAACTATGAGTTTAGATATATTTTCTTTGTTCTAATTCAACCTAAAATGTCTGCTGCATTGCCTAGGTCATTCAGTATCTGATAGTAGCTCCTTATTTTCTGTGCTATAACATGTGATAAAACAGCTGCAAAGCATTATTTGGATAGACCTTGCCTAAACTCATGTGAGCATTATCTGGGGGATGTAGTCTTCTGATTTGTGTAAAATAGTGCAAGATATTACTTTTGCAATTCACACAAATAAAATTATAAATTATTCAAATCTGTGCATATAAGAGAAATTCAACATAAAATTGATTCACACAAAATGAAATCAAAGTAACTAAACTGGAGATTTTTCCATAAGGAAGAGTGACTCATCTGTAGACAGCTTTGTTTAAGGGTTTTCTCCTTCATTAGTCAAGAGTAGTGACGGGTCAACCCGAACTGTTAAGTTTGGGGTCCGTACCGCGAAAACATAGTGTTTATGCACACTATCCTGAACACAAGCTTTCCTGGGAAGCTCGAGTTACAGTTTGGGTCCAGTTCGGGTCCAGGGGCTGTAAAAACAAGCACATTATTAAAAAAAACATTATGAATACACTTACAGGTCCCGCTACGCGTCCTGCAGACCCACTCAGCCTCTGTCTCCCGGCCGCTTCTGCTTTGGGGTCCGATCATTAACTTCTGGGGTAGTCACTGCACTGCTGACACTTGGCATTCTTGGGCTGTTTTCGTCCGTGTTCGCAGTGACATCAGGGTTCACCCGAGTTTTTGGCTCATGTCCTCAATTGAACTTTGACTGTCATTGTGCAAGTCTTGCATCGGTATCACCTGGCATGGCGCACAATCTCCTGACAAGAGCAGATCTGCTGCATGTATTTCCAGGCAGCTGACGCGCTCCTGTTAGGAGAGTGTTAAGCCATAGGGGTTGATGAAATGCGAGACTCGCACGAGTCATACGCAAGTGGAATCATACCCTCAGTGTCAGCCTGCTTCTCGCTTTATCCAGATGCTTGTCTTTACAGAGGGATGAAGCAGAGCTGAAATTGCTCTACCTGTGGACTACATTGGACTAAGGTTTTTTTTATATTAAAGATGGAGTCTCTAAATGTTTTTTTTTGTTTTATTTCTAATAAAAACAAATTTTCTATGTGTTGTGTATTTTTTTTATTGTGTACTAGAAATTCATGGTGGCCATGTCTAATTTGGCATGACACCATGAATTTCGGGCTTAGTAACCACTGAGAATACAAAGCTGGTATTAATCCCTTTATTACCCAGCATGCACCACCATCAGGGCTGCTGGACGAGCCAGATAAAGTGCCTGGCAATGGCTCTAAGAAACAATGTGCCATTTCCAGGGGCGGCTGCGGGCTGCGGTTTTTAGTGTGGGGGGCCTGGAACTCTTAGCCATTACCACACTGCCTGGTTTTACCTCACTAGCAATCAAAATATGGTGAAAGCCCGCGCATTTTTTTTTTTTAATTATTTTTTTAAATAATTAAAAAAAGAATTGGGCTTCCTGTATTTTGATTGCTAGCCAAGGTAAAACCAGGCAGACGGGGGTGGCAGCCCATAGCCATCTGCTTTATCTGCGCTGAGAATCAAAAATACTGTGGAGCACTACGTCATTTTTTTAAATTATTTATTGATTTTTACACTACTATATGTGTGTGGAACCCAACAGCCAATCACAGACACTGTCATGCAGAATGGGTGTCTGTGATTGGCTGATGGACTAACCTTGAATCTGTCCATACATCCTAGATGCTAGAATGTATTGGCTGGTTTCAGGTTACTCCAGCATCCAATCACAGACGCCCACTCTGTGACAGCGTCTGTGATTGTCTGTTATTTTAACAGTAAAATAAAACAACAACACAGAGAAAAAATATTCTTGTTTATATTCTTTGCTTGTTGTCATGATGAAGGGGGCTGTGACCCCTGAAAGGTGTTGACCTGGGCATACAGAATAAAAGACATAAATTATTAAAACGTTCCGAGTGGTGGTAGCGTGGCTGAATACCCGTTTCTTCTCTGCCATCTTCACATTCATTTCGGGACTGCAGCTGATCCACCTAATTTCTATGCCATTATAGTGGTTGTGACTGGCAAGACCCTATTGCACTTCTACTCCACAGACTTTTCTGCCTAGTTTGAGAAATCGATGCCTCACAGGTCCTCAAGTAACAGCTTCTTTAAAAAGTACCCACAAAATGCCAGTGTCAACGTCTATAGTGAAGAGGTGACTCCGGGATGCTGGCCTTCAGGGCAGAGTGGCAAAGAAAAAGCCATATCTGAGACTGGCTAATAAAAGGAAACGATTAATATTGGCAAAAGAACACAGGCATTGGACAGAGTAAGATTGGAAAAAAATGTTATTGACAGACAAATCGAAGTTTAAGGTGTTTGGATTACACAGAAGAACATTTGTGAGATGCAGAACTACTGAAAAGATGCTGAAAGAGTGCCTGACGCCATCTGTCAAGCATGGTGGAGGTAATGTGAAGGTCTGGGGTTGCTTTGGTGCTGGTGAAGTGGGAGATTTGTACAATGTAAAAGGGATTTTGAATAAGGAAGGCTATCACTTAATTTTTCATTTTTCAATGCCATGCCATACCCTGTGGACAGCGCTTGAATGGAGCCAATTTCATCCTACAACAGGACAATAACCCAAAACACACCTCCAAAGAATGCATTAACTATTTAGGGAAGAAGCAGGCAGCTGGTATTCTATCTGTAATGGAGTGGCCAACCCAGTCTCAATCCTATTGAGCTGTTGTGGGAGCAGCTTGACCATATGGTACGCAAAAAGTGCCCATCAAGCCAACCCAGCTTGTGGAAGGGGCTTCTGGAAGCATAGGATTGAAATATCTCCAGATTACCTCCTCAATTTACCAGCTAGAATGTCAAAGGTCTGCAAAGCTGGAATTGCTGTAAAGGAGCATTCTTTGACGAAAGCAAAGTTTGAATGAGAAAATTATTATTTCAAGTAAAAATCATTATTTCTAACCTAGTCAATGTCTGGACTATATTTTCTATTTATTATGCAACTCACTTGAGAAATAAAAGTATGATTTTTCATGGAAAAGACAAAATTGTCTAGGTGACCCCAAACCTGTGAACTGTAGTTTACATATTGGTAAAATATATAAAATAGACAGTGAACATGAATCTTTAATATTTTCACCCATAGATGAAGGTTTACAATTAGGTTTATTATATAGCTTTTCATTGAATATTTGTGATATATCATTAATAAAAGTTTTCAGAATGTATAAGTATGATTTAGTATTCTTGTAAAAATGTGAATGCAAATACTATATTTCTTTAGTTTATTATGTGAAAAACTGTGGTGCATGTTCTTTTTCTGCTATATCATTATAAAATCTGCAAAAATTCCAAGAAATTATAGCGTCTTGGAACCAATACAGTAATGATGTATTAGTGGTTTAAACTTTTTTATATATATAACTTTACACTGCTTTGGCTATGAAGAAAATCACAGGTCAAAGAGTGGTTAATGACTTTCATAGTTCAGTTTTACAGATGCTTTAAAACTTAAGGTTAACCTTTTCAATCTCTGAAATTAGTGGTCAGATGGTGAATTGAAGGTTTCCAATTAACATAGCTTTTAATTCAGATATAACTATGATCAAGCATTAAATAGAGAAAGTAAGAAAAAATATGGAAAAAAAAGACAGAGCACTATATAATTAATAAACTTGGTCAATATAGTACAGTATAGTTTCTATTTCCAGCTATTATTTAAAAGTTTGAAGCTAAACAAAAATATAAATGCTTATGGAACAGTGACAGCAAGTATATTTAATCACATCTTTGAGTGGTTGTATTGGACTTAAAGGCAACCTGTCCTCAGATGCCATCCAGGTGCCATCATCTATTGGTTCACTTTAAACTAGTCCTGCATATAATAACATTTTATTTCTTTTGTAAATCTTAATGAAAGAGTGTTAAAACGTCTTTAAGACTGTGTGTTAAAATTTAGAGCACCATATTTTTCAGACAAAAAGACACACTTTGAAACAAGAAAACCTCCTGCTAAAAAGTGTGAGTGTCTTATAGTCCGGAGACAGCTTCCTGTGATGTAGAACACTAATACTGGGTCCTCCATGATCACAGAGAGAGATGCTGACTTTCCTCCTGCCCCACACTGATCTATATGGTCAGTGCAGACCAGGAGAGAAAGGATGCAGGAGCTGAGCAGCTGAAGGACCTTCTAACTCTTTAACTCCATTTAACCCAAGGAACCTTTAGGTCATGTGATCAGTCACATGAGCTGACAGGTCCTAAACATAACTATGTAGAAAACTCTTCAGCTGCTCAACTGGTGCAGTCTCCATTCAGATCCTGATCAGGAACTGCAAGTTGTGGTAATGTATACTGTGCTGTCACGCTTCCCGGTCCCCGTGCCCCGCTCTCTGGTCCCCGTGGCCCGCTCTTCGGTCCCCCTGGTCCGCTCCCCGGTTCCCGGCGGCGTCCCCTGCTCACCACTCCGGTCCCGGCCTCTTCTTCCTCGCCTGCGCCCTCCATGTGTCCTGCTTCCCGCTCCCGGCGCCCCTCTGCGACGTGGGACACTCACCCGGGCACTCTTGCTTCCTCTGCACCACTCCCTGGACTGGCTTCTGGCACACGGGCCTTGCGCATGCGCATTAGGGCGCGCGCGCGGTCATTGACCCTCTCTTAAAGGGCCAGCACCCAGAAACAGGAAATTGCATAGACAGGTACAGCGTATATTATGATTCTCTTTCCTGGTGGGCGGGGCCTGTTCTACATGTTTAGTAAGCTAGGAGTTCAGGTCCCCGTATTGCTGTGTCCAGTATTAACCCCTGTCTGTCTCGCAGAGCCTGTCCTGCCACGCCAGCCGGTCCTGACCACGTCCGTTCCAGTACTACTGACGGTGACTTCGGCGGAAGTTCCACCACCTCTGCAGCTCCGCCAGTCTCCAGTCCCTGGCTCCGTTTAGTGACCCGTCTCCTCGCTCAGCAGGTTCCAGATTCAGTCTGACCCTTCAACCCGGCCTCGGACCCTGAGCCTCGTCACCCGGACTACCGTCTAGAACTCCGTGTTCTCAGCGACATCTACTTTCCAGCTCTCCTACGGACTGGCTTGCTACCAATAGCGCTTTGGCTGCCGTGCATCAAGACCCTTTGGCGGGGTGACCGGCCTGGCTGCCTCACCAGGGGAACCCGGTGTACGGTCCAGTGTTTCCACCACCCGGACATAACATGTGCGTGTGTGTGAGCGACTGCAAGATGTGATAATGTGTATATATATATATATATATATATATATATATATATATATATATACACAGTACAGACCAAAAGTTTGGACACACCTTCTCATCTCTAGAGCAACTGTTAAGAGGAGACTTTGTGCAGCAGGCCTTCATGGTAAAATAGCTGCTAGGAAACCACTGCTGAGGACAGGCAATAAGCAGAAGAGACTTGCGACCAGTGGAAATCTGTGCTTTGGTCTGATGAGTCCAAATTTGAGATCTTTGGATCCAACCACCATGTCTTTGTAGAAAAGGTGAAAGGATGGACTCTACATGGCTGGTTCCCACCTTGAAGCATGGAGGAGAAGGTGTGATGGTGTGGGGGTGCTTTGCTGGTGACACTGTTGGGGATTTTTTCAAAATTGAAGGCATACTGAACCAGCATGCATACCACAGCATCTTGCAGCGGCGTGCTATTCCATCCAGTTTGTGTTTAGTTGGACCATCATTTATTTTTCAACAGGACAATGACTCCAAACACACCTCCAGGCTGTGTAAGGGCTATTTGATTAAGAAGGAGAGTGATGGGGTGCTATGCCAGATGACCTGGTCTCCACAGTCACCAGACCTGAACCCAATTGAGATGGTTTGGGGTGAGCTGGACCACAGAGTGAAGGCAAAACAGACAACAAGTGCTAAGCATCCCTGGGAACTCCTTTAGACTGTTGGAAAACCATTTCTGGTGACTACATCTTGAAGCTCATCAAGAGAATGCCAAGAGTGTACAAAGCAGTAATCAAAGCAAAATGTGGCTACTTTGAAGAACCTAGAATATAAGACATACTTTGAGTTGTTTCACACTTTTTTAGGTATTTCATTCCACATGTTTTAATTCATAGTTTTGATGCCTTCAATGTGAATCTACAATTTTCAGAGTCAATGAATATATATATATATATAATATGAGGAAAAAGGAACAGTCACACACTGTGAAAAAACAAAATAAATTCTACCTAAAAAATATTAATGGAGGTATTTAGACTATTATAATGGCCATTGTAATACTAGTTTAGCGCCCCTTCACGGCACCCTTCTTTGCTGGGTCCTACTCTAAACTGCATCTTTTCTGGGTTTTAAAAACCTACAAGATCAGCAGGTGAACACAAAGAAGGCTAATGAAGCTGCCAGGAGCTAGAGTGCAAATCCAGCAAACAGAGCATCACTCCCTGTTACATACAATGTAGAGAAAAAAAACAGAATGAAACAGGGATTCCCTTTCCAGTTTCCCACGCTGGTACTGACCTGATTTCAAACTGGACTGGCAGCAGCTTTACAAATGTGGACAGGTGTGTATCTGTATCTGTAATATATACAGTATATACAGTGCCTACAAGTAGTATTCAACCCCCTGCAGATTTAGCAGGTTTGATAAGATGCAAATAATTTAGAGCCTGCAAACTTCAAACAAGAGCAGGATTTATTAACAGATGCATAAATCTTACAAACCAACAAGTTATGTTGCTCATTTAAATTTTAATAAATTTTCAACATAAAAGTTTGGGTCAATTATTATTCAACCCCTAGGTTTAATATTTTGTGGAATAACCCTTGTTTGCAATTACAGCTAATAATCGTCTTTTATAAGACCTGATCAGGCCGGCACAGGTCTCTGGAGTTATCTTGGCCCACTCCTCCATGCAGATCTTCTCCAAATTATCTAGGTTCTTTGGGTGTCTCATGTGGACTTTAATCTTGAGCTCCTTCCACAAGTTTTCAATTGGGTTAAGGTCAGGAGACTGACTAGGCCACTGCAACACCTTGATTTTTTCCCTCTTGAACCAGGCCTTGGTTTTCTTGGCTGTGTGCTTTGGGTCGTTGTCTTGTTGGAAGATGAAATGACGACCCATCTTAAGATCCTTGATGGAGGAGCGGAAGTTCTTGGCCAAAATCTCCAGGTAGGCCGTGCTATCCATCTTCCAATGGATGCGGACCAGATGGCCAGGCCCCTTGGCTGAGAAACAGCCCCACAGCATGATGCTGCCACCACCATGCTTGACTGGAGGGATGGTATTCTTGGGGTCGTATGCAGTGCCATCCAGTCTCCAAACGTCACGTGTGTGGTTGGCACCAAAGATTTCGATCTTGGTCTCATCAGACCAGAGAACCTTGAACCAGTCTGTTTCAGAGTCCTCCAAGTGATCATGAGCAAACTGTAGACGAGCCTTGACATGACGCTTTGAAAGTAAAGGTACCTTACGGGCTCGTCTGGAATGGAGACCATTGCGGTGGAGTACGTTACTTATGGTATTGACTGAAACCAATGTCCCCACTGCCATGAGATCTTCCCGGAGCTCCTTCCTTGTTGTCCTTGGGTTAGCCTTGACTCTTCGGACAAGCCTGGCCTCGGCACGGGAGGAAACTTTCAAAGGCTGTCCAGGCCGTGGAAGGCTAACAGGCTAACATAAGCCTTCCACTTCCGGATGATGCTCCCAACAGTGGAGACAGGTAGGCCCAACTCCTTGGAAAGGGTTTTTTCCCCCTTGCCAGCCTTGTGACCCACCACGATCTTGTCTCTGATGGCCTTGGAATGCTCCTTTGTCTTTCCCATGTTGACCATGTATGAGTGCTGTTCACAAGTTTGGGGAGGGTCTTAATTAGTCAGAAAAGGCTTGAAAAAGAGATAATTAATCCAAACATGTGAAGCTCATTGTTCTTTGTGCCAGAAATACTTCTTATACTTTAGGGGAACCAAACAGAATTCTGGTGGTTTGAGGGATTTGAGGGGTTGAATAATAAATGACCCTCTGAATAAACTTTTCTCAATTTAAAAAAAAAAAAAGAAATAACATTCTTTTTTGCTGCAGTGCATTCCAGGCTGATCTACAGTCCAAATGTCACAATGCCAAGTTAATTCCGAATGTGTAAACCTGCTAAATCTGCAGGGGGTTGAATACTACTTGTAGGCACTGTACACTTGTGTGATAGTGGGATATGAACGGAGGTACAGTGCCTACAAGTAGTATTCAACCCCCTGCAGATTTAGCTGGTTTACACATTCGGAATAAACTTGGCATTGTGACATTTGGACTGTAGATCAGCCTGGAAGTGTGAAATGCACTGCAGCAAAAAAGAATGTTATTTCTTTTTTTATTTTTTTTTTAAATTGTGAAAAGTTTATTCAGAGGGTCATTTATTATTCAACCCCTCAAACCACAAGAATTCTGTTTGGTTCCACTAAAGTATTAAGAAGTATTTCAGGCACAAAGAACAATGAGCTTCACATGTTTGGATTAATTATCTCTTTTTCCAGCCTTTTCTGACTAATTAAGACCCTCCCCAAACTTGTGAACAGCACTCATACTTGGTCAACATGGGAAAGACAAAGGAGCATTCCAAGGCCATCAGAGACAAGATCGTGGAGGGTCACAAGGCTGGCAAGGGGTACAAAACCCTTTCCAAGGAGTTGGGCCTACCTGTCTCCACTGTTGGCAGCATCATCCGGAAGTGGAAGGCTTATGGAACTACTGTTAGCCTTCCACGGCCTGGACAGCATTTGAAAGTTTCCACCCGTGCCGAGGCCAGGCTTGTCCGAAGAGTCAAGGCTAACCCAAGGACAACAAGGAAGGAGCTCCGGGAAGATCTCATGGCAGTGGGGACATTGGTTTCAGTCAATACCATAAGTAACGTACTCCACCGCAATGGTCTCCGTTCCAGACGAGCCCGTAAGGTACTTTTACTTTCAAAGCGTCATGTCAAGGCTCGTCTACAGTTTGCTCATGATCACTTGGAGGACTCTGAGACAGACTATTTCAAGGTTCTCTGGTCTGATGAGACCAAGATCGAGATCTTTGGTGCCAACCACACACGTGACGTTTGGAGACTGGATGGCACTGCATACGACCCCAAGAATACCATCCCTACAGTCAAGCATGGTGGTGGCAGCATCATGCTGTGGGGCTGTTTCTCAGCTAAGGGGCCTGGCCATCTGGTCCGCATCCATGGGAAGATGAATAGCACGGCCTACCTGGAGATTTTGGCCAAGAACCTCCGCTCCTCCATCAAGGATCTTAAGATGGGTCGTCATTTCATCTTCCAACAAGACAACGACCCAAAGCACACAGCCAAGAAAACCAAGGCCTGGTTCAAGAGGGAAAAAATCAAGGTGTTGCAGTGGCCTAGTCAGTCTCCTGACCTTAACCCAATTGAAAACTTGTGGAAGGAGCTCAAGATTAAAGTCCACATGAGACACCCAAAGAACATAGATAACTTGGAGAAGATCTGCATGGAGGAGTGGGCCACGATAACTCCAGAGACCTGTGCCGGCCTGATCAGGTCTTATAAAAGACGATTATTAGCTGTAATTGCAAACAAGGGTTATTCCACAAAATATTAAACCTAGGGGTTGAATAATAATTGACCCACACTTTTATGTTGAAAATTTATTAAAATTTAACTGAGCAACATAACTTGTTGGTTTGTAAGATTTATGCATCTGTTAATAAATCCTGCTCTTGTTTGAAGTTTGCAGGCTCTAACTTATTTGCATCTTATCAAACCAACTAAATCTGCAGGGGGTTGAATACTACTTGTAGGCACTGTATATATATATATATATATATATACACATATATATGTAAGTGTAACCGCAAGCTGTTGTAATGTAAAGTGTGTGTGCATATGCTCATGTAGCTGAGCTGTATGTGAGTCTATATGTGTATGTTGCAGAGATGTATGTATCTATGTGTGCATGTAGCAGAGCCATGTGTCTATATGTGCATGTAGCAGAGCTGTGTGTGTCTATGAGCATGTAGTTTGCATGTAGTAGATCTGAATGTGTCTATAGGTCCATGTAGTTTGCATGTAGCAGAGTAGTATGTGTGTCTATATGTAGTTTGCATGTAGAGTAGAATAGCTGTGTTTGTATATATGCATGTAGTAGAACTGTGTGTGCCTATAAGTGCATGAAGTTTGCATGTAGCAGAGCTATGTGTATCTATATGTGGATGTAGTTTGCATGTAGCAGAACTGTGTGTGTCTGTATGTGCATGAAGTTTGTATATCGCAAAGCTGTATGTGTTTCTATGAGTGGATGCAGTTTGTATGTAGCAGGGCTGTGTGTCTATATCTGCATGTAGTTTGCAAGTAACAAAGCGGTGTGTGTATAATACAAACAGCAAAAATACACTAACAATAGATTTATTACCTCCATATTCTACTCTAGTACATTAAAATTAGTGATAATTACACCTTTACTTTAAAACCAGGAAAAATCTAATTAAAAGGAAGAATGTTTTTGTTTTTTGCTGTCCAAAACTAGGGTCCGTCTTATAGTAAGAAGCGTCTTATAGTCCGGAAATAAAGTATATATTGTAAATTAGAAAAGCATGGAGGAGTCCAAAGCAAGTAGACACAAGTCTATTTACCTGGTAAATTAATTCTTTACAGATAAATAATGATTCATGAAGCCACAATGAATAAGTGATTGGCTTACAAAATTTATGGGAAATAGGGCACAGCTTGACCATAAATACACTGGAAATCCAGAATTTAAATGGATGACAGCAAAACACTTGCTGAATTCAAAAACCCCTGATGAAGCCACATTCAGTGGCGTAACGCGTGGGGCGGGCAGGTGCATCCACATTACCTCTTTCACAATTCAGACCATGGTATTGTATTGCAGGCTTTCCTTGCTCTGTACCTTTCTAACATGATTGTAATATATATGACTATGTATCTGCACTTTTTGGGTGTATATGGTTTATAGCCTGTATTACTTACTCTCTGTTATTTAGGTATTGGTGTGTATGTAACCTTTGTTATATAGGGGACTCCTTTCCTTCTTTGAGTCCTTCCCATTTTTTAATGGTGTTTTAAAATTCTCCGCTTATTAAACTTGTTCATTTTTTGCATTCAACAAGTGTTTTGTTGTCGTCTATTTAAATTCTGGATTTCCAGTGTATTTATGATCAAGCTGTGCCCTACTTCCCATAAATTTTGTGTTCCATTTGTCTATTTATATATGGGTGGTAGCACGCTTCCATTTTGACTTGAGTGCTGCCGTCTCTAATAGGTTGTATTTATACAATGAATAAGTGAACACTGGCTACTGAACTAAATATGTATAAAATATGTATGAAAAAGATAATTTATGTACAATTATCTAACATTAATTTCTGGAACTACTTAAAAAGGCTGTCCACCCCTGGAAAACCCTTGTTTAATAACTTCAGGGCTCCATAGAAAGTAGAAAAAAATATCGATATTTACATGACTGGCCTTACCTATATGAAGTCAGTGTAGTTGCACAGGGCACTGCCAGACATCAGAAGGGGTGCCACAGGGAGACAGCAACCCAGTTTAAGCTACTTCTGCTCCTCACTTGGCTTCTGGAGGTAGACTGCAGAGCGCTACTTCCCCTCCTCCCTCTGTGCTCTCTGTCCTCTTCTCTAATCTGCCACCTACATCTGAGAGAGGGAAGAGGGATGCCTGCACTGCTCTGTCTGCAGAAACTGGAGCCAATCACCCACCACTTATCCTAGAGAACAAGGATGCAAAAGTCCTCCATATAGGTGACCATAATGTGCTGTGCTAAGTTTGTATGTCATGCTTGTAATGTATTATGTTATCTACAGTGGGGGAAAAAAGTATAAGTAAGTTATAATAAGTATACTGCCATGTATAGGGAGTAATAAAATATACAAATATTATATTACAGCCTATACATGATTCAGGGCACATATACAGTGTAAAAAATAAGTATTTGAGATCCTGCCGATATTGCAAGTTTTCCAACCTACAAAGAATGGAGAAGCCTGTAATTGTTATTGTAGATTCACTTCAACTGTGAGAGACAGAATAAAAAAAGTCCAGAATATCACATTGTATGATTTTTAAACAATTAGCTTGCATCAGCTACCAACCAACAAGTGTTCTGGCTCTCACAGATCTGTTATTTTTCTTTAAGAAGATCTCCTACTCTGCACTCATTACCTGTATTTATTGCACCTACTTGAACTCATTACCTGTGTAAAAGACACCTGTTCACACGCTCAATCAATCACACTTCAACCTCTCCACCACGTCCAAGACAAAAAAGATGACTATGGACACTAGAAACAAAATTGTAGACCTGTATAAGACTGGGATGGGCTACAGGACAATCGGCAAGCAGCTTGGCAAAAAGGCTATTGCAACAAAATGGAAGAAACACAAGATGACTGTCAATCTTAAGGCCCCGTTACATGCGTCGATTTATCATGCGATCGCATGTGCGATCGTACCCGCCCCCATCATTTCTTCATCACGGGCAATTTGTTGCCCGTGTCACACAAAGTCGGTCACCCCTGTCACACGTACTTACCTCTCGAACGACCTCGCTTTGGGCGGCGAACATCCTCTTCCTGAAGGGGGAGGGACGTTCGGCATCACAGCGACGTCACACAGCGGCCGCCCAATAGAAGCGGAGGGGCGGAGATGAGCTGGATGTAACATCCCACCTACCTCCTTCCTTCCTGATTGCCAGCGGGACGCAGGTAAGCTGTGTTCGTCATTCCCGAGTTGTCACATGGAGAGATGTGTGCTGCCTCAGGAACGCCGAACAACCTGCATCCAGGAATGTGACCGATATTTTGCAAATGAACGACGTGTCAACGAGCAACGACAAGGTGAGTATTTTTGCTCGTTAACAGTCGCTCGTAGCTGTCACATGCTACGATATGTGAAACAATGCCAGATGTACGTCACGGAATTCGTGACCCCGACGACATATTGCCCGATATATCGTAGCGTGTAACGGGGCCTTTACTCTGTCTGGTGCTCCATACAAGATCTGGCCTGGGGGAAGAATGATTCTGAGAAATGTCAGGAATCAGCCCAAAACTACATGGGAGGACCTGTTCAATGACCTGAAGAGAGCTGTGACCACAGTCTCAAAGATTACCGTTAGTTATGCACTACATTGTCATGGATTAAAATTTTGCAATGCACACAAGGTCCCCTGCTCATACCAGCACATGTCCAGACCCATTTGAAGTTTGCCAATGACCATCTGGATGATCCAGAGGAGGCATGAGAGAAGGTCATGTAGTCAGATGAGACCAAAATATAACTTTTTGGGAGCAACTCAACTATTTGGAGGAAGAAGGATGAGTACAACTTTAAGACCTCATTCATGAACATTGGGGTGAAAATATTACACTTTTGGGGTGCTATTCAGTAAAGGGGACAGGACGACTGCAGTGTATTGAAGGTAGGATAGATGGCGTGATGAATCGCGAGATTTTGGTGAACAGCCTCTTTCCCTGATTGAAGATGGGTCGTGGCTGGGTCTTCCTGCATGACAATGACCTGAAATACAGATTCAGGACAACTAGGGAGTGGCTTTGTAAGCAGCATTTTAAGGTACTGGAGTGGCATAGTCAGTCTCCAGATCTGAACCCAATAGAAAATCTGTGGAAAGAGCTGAATATCAATGTTGCCCAGCAACAGCCCTGAAACCTTAAAGATCTCTAAAAGATCTGTATTGAGGAGTGGCCAATATCCCTGTTGCAGTGTGGGCAAACTTGTTCAAAAACTACAGGAAATGCCTAACCTCTGTAATTGTTAGCAAAGGTTTCTATACCAAATCTTAGGTTCTGTTTTTCTATTGTATCAAGAACTTCTTTCATACAATGAAATGCAAATTTAATTATTTAAAAATCATATATGTGATTTTATGAATTGCTGTTTGATTCTGTCTGTCACAGTTGAAGTGTACCTACGATAAAAGTTAGAAACCTCTCCATTCTTTGTAGGTGGGAAAACTTGCAGAATCAGAAGTGTATCAAATACTAAATTTCTGCTCCGTATATATGTCATATATCATGTATAGGGTATAATATAATATTTGTATATTTTATTACACACTATACATGACTGTGTGTATGGGTTATATACACAATGTAATATTTATCTACACTGGACAAAAATATAAACTCAACACTTTTGTTTCTATTTTTCATGACCTGAAAATCCACAACCCTATCAACCCTATGCAAAGGAGATGTGTTGCACTGTGGGAGACAAATTGTGGTCATATCAGATAATGACTGGCTTCCTGACCTCCCCCCCGGAACCTCCCAATACTGTAAAACAGCACATGTTAGAATTTGAGAAATTCCATGTCTGGCGCTGACCGCAAATCACCAATGTCCCGTCATTCTGAGAAAAAGGCTTCATTGGATTAGATGGACATTTTAAGAAATTACACCATTAGATTATGTCAGAACTTCGAGGATTATTTTTAATTAATAAATTGGCTAACGAGGGAGTGGAGGGGATTCTTTATTCAAATAAACTATTTTTTCCTTTGTGCTTTTTTTTTTAACATTACACCTACCTGGTCAGTTATGGGGGTGTCTGATGAATGTCCCTCTTTTACTAACCCCTGGCTTTGATGCCAGCTGACATTACACAGCTAACATCAACCCCATAAATCATTGCCCTGATTGCCACCACACTAAGTCAATCAGAAAGAGCAGATGCTAAGCACTAGAATTGGCAGGCTCATCTAATGGAGGCGCCACTTCTGAAATGGCTCAGGGCTGCTATTTTTAGTTTAAGAAGGGCCAAATAACCATGGACCTTCCCAGTCTATCACCACCTTCCAGTTGTCTGTTTTAGCTTGGCTGGTTATCAATAAAGAGGGGACCCAACACCATATTTTAAATTATTTATTAATTTCCTATCTACATTTGGTTGCAGGACAATTGTCTTGCACTTACACCTATTCTTCTTTTTGCAGCCGCTAGCCATTACTATGACCATTTTAAAGCACAAATGTTTGGGTCCCCATTGACTTATATGAGTTACGGAGTCTGTGGTCAAAGTTGGGTCAAGTCCAGGGACCAAACCAAAATATTTAACCACATTTTGTCCGATCCCAGCGATCCCAAATATCAACAGGTCTGCCCATCCATAGCTGTAAAGCCCCCTCAAGTGCAGTAGTTCTAAACATACCTTAGTCAAAGTAACCCTGAGAACCAGATAAAAATTAGGTTAGGTCCTGCTGGGAAATTTAATTTTGCTGTCCAGTTAAGAATAAAGCAGGAAAAAAAAATCTACATTACTCAAATTCTGCATGACTAAAAAAGTTAGCCATTTTAAAATGTATAGTCTTGGACCCCCCAAGATTCAATACCCTACTCTAGGTCCTGTTTTTATATTTTATTGTAAAAGTTATTTTAGCTAATCCAACTATTTGAAATTTTTTTTGCCAGTGCCTCAATTCTGTTAAGCCTTGTAGTGTAATAAGAAATAAAATAAGTAAAAGTAATGATTGTATAACAAAATTACTATATTTCACATTTTCAGATAAAGAGTGAATAGAGTAATTTTTCATCAAAGGTGGACCTTTACTTTAAAAATAATTATTTTAAAAGTGTTTTTCTTGTTGTTGGAGTAGATCCAGTCTAAAGACCCCATGTATTAATCTGTAAAAATACAATTTATTAGGGACCCACAGAAAATAATGGTTTCACTTTTAGTAATAATTTGTAATGTTGAATGTGTGTGGCCCCAATGCAGAGTGTTTATGCATTGTTAGACTGTTTTTTTATTTGACTAAAAACCACAGTTTATATAAAATATATTTATATATATTTTATTATTACATTTAAATTAGAATAAAGTTAAGTGTCAGAATGGCTGTAAAAGTCATTATGGTGAAGGGAAGTGAAATAACAATACAAACTGTGATTGAAAATGTGTAATGAAAACAATATATAAATAAAAGTGTTTATTATTTTTATTGAAAATTGACATCTGGATAGAGGACTTTCCTTTTTAATTTCCAGTTCATTATGGTATTGTGATTACAGTTGCATTGTATTCTGTCTGTGGTTGGAAATGTACAATTGGTCAAGGATGTCAGCAATACATTGGCTTTTCAAGATTATCCAAAATATATAACCTGCCAAATATGTTAATTAGATATTAACCATCCCAATTTTTGAAGCTCTGCCAGCTAGGTTCTTGAGAAATGTTTCACTTTATTTAAACTGGACAAATAATATGAATAAAATAAGTTATATTATTCTTCTTGTAACTATGTTTATGTTTTCTATTAAAGTTTGGCATCTACACTTTGTCTGCACATTAAAGGGAACCTGTCACTGGGTTTTCCCATATATAAAATAAGCCAATAAACCCTTATATACAGCATTCTAGAATACTGTGTATAAGACCCAAATCCGATATGTATAACATAAAAAGACCTTTCATTATACTTACCTGCTGGGTGGTCTGGTCCAAAGGCCATTACTGATTCTGATCCTGGGCCCCTTCTCTTCTTACAATTGCAGTCCTCCTTCCCTGCGCATAAGCACTTCTCTCTTCCCTGCTGAGGGCAGCAGTGCAAAGTATTGTAGTGTACATATGTGGGCGTTCTTTGACCCTTCCCAGCACTTGTGCATTATGAGGGGCTGCTGATAAGTGCTTTGTGATTTATTTTTTTATTTCTATGGTAATGAATGTTACATCACATGAAAGCTTTATGTGTCTAATATATGTTTTCAAAATGTTGTGTTTGTTGCTTATGTCAACAGTGTTCTACGCATGCGGGAAAACAAAATGGCGGAGTCTAATGCGATATTCACAGCAACTGAGAGCAAAGGAGTGATAGAATTCTTGTTTCTGCAAGTTTGCAAAGTATGCTCATGGTGATATGTCATAGACATTGAGGGATCATTGCCCTTCATATTGCACAGTTAAGAACTGGGTTGCCAAATTTAAAATGGGCCACTTCAGCACTAAAGATGAGGAATGTCCTGGACGACCGAGAGTGGTTGTTGTTCCGGAGATCGTTGATGCTGATGATGATCGGAGATCCTCATACTGGCGAATCAACAAATTTCAGCTAAAGCAATAGCAGACATCATGGGGATTTCCCGTGAACGTATTTGTGTCATTATCCATGAACACTTGGAAATAAGGAAGCTATCTGCAAAGTGGGTCCCCAAATGTTTGACAACAGATCAGAGAAATATGTGAGTGAAAACTCCCCCGTCCATTTGTCAGTATAGACTGATAATAACTTCCTGGAGCGACTGGTCACTATGGATGAGACCTGGATTTATTTGTATGACCCTGAAAACAAGGAACAGTCAAAAGAGTGGAGGCACAGGGATTTTTCTCGTCCAAAGAGGTTTAGGGTCCAAAACTCAGCCACTAAGTTGATGGCGTCTGTGTTCTGGGAAAAGTAGGGCGTGCTGCTTGTGGACTACCTTCAAAAGGGTTCCACCATCAAAGCAAGGTATTACATTGAACTTTTTGACCAATTGAAGGCAGCTCTAAAGGCCAAAAGGCGCGGCAAACTTTCCAAAGGAATCTTGTTCCTGCAAGACAATGCCTGTGCTCACACTACACAAGCAACCATGGCAAAACTAGCAGAGCTGGGCTTCCAGCTGTTGATCACCCACCTTATTCACCAGATCTAGCTCCCTCCAGCTATCATCTGTTTCAAAACCTGAAGAAACACCCCAAGGGTACCAAATTTCACACCATTTCTGATGTCATGGCTGCTATGGATGCCTGGTTTGAGGCATAACCAAAATCCTTTTTTTTGCTACGCTTATAGAACTTGGAATACCAATGTAAGAAGTGTGATGACATCAGTGGAGAGTATGTGGAATAAATGTAAAGTTTTAACAGCCCATCTCGTTTCTTTCTGGGCAAAGCCAAAGACTTATCAGCAGCCCCTGGTATAGTACTTTGCTGTTCCCTCAGCAGGACATAAAGAAGCGTGTGTGTGCAGGTGTACATTGAAGGACATTTGTGGATGATGTAACACAAACAAATGGCCAGACATTCTCCTTCAGGATTTTTTGGTAGACAGCAAAATTCATGGTTTCATTTACCACAGCAAGTCTCCAGGTCCTGAAGCAGCAAAACAGCCCCAGACCATCACACTGCTACCACCATATTTTACTGTTGCTATGATATTCCTTTCTAAAATACTGTGTTACTTTCACGCCAGATGTGATGGGACAAAAAACTTCTCAAAAGTTCAACTTTTGTCTCCTCAGTACACAGAGTATTCTCCCAAAAGTCTTGTCGATAATCAAGATGATTTCTGGCACTACTGAGACAAACCTTTATGGGTTTTTTTGCTCAGCAGTGGATTTGGTTTTTTTTGGAACGCTGCCATGCTTCCATTTTTGCTTTGTCTCTTTTTTATAGTGAAATCATGGACACTGACCTTAACTGAGACAAGTGAAGCCTGCAGTTCTTTGAATCCTGTTGTGGCGTCTTTTGAGAACTTTTTGATAAGTCGTTGCTGCGCTTTTGGGGTAATTTTGGTCAGTCTGCCATTACTAGGAAGGTTCACTACTCTTCCATGTTTTTGCTTTTTGTGGATATTTGCTGTCATTGTGGTTCATTGGAGTCCCATGGGTTTATAACCTTTTCAAGACTTATAGATCTCAATTACTTTGTTTCACATTTGTTACTGAAGTTATTTGGTTCATGGTGTAATGTCTAGCAGTTGAGGATCTTTTGGTCTACTTAGCTTTGTCGGACAGGTCCTATTTAAGTGATTTCCTGATTCAGAACAGGTGTGGTAGCAATCAGGCTTGAGTGTGGCTAGGGAAATTGAACTCAGCTTCCCAAAGATGTGATAAACCATGGTTAATTTGTGATTTTTTTTAGGGTGGAAGGGGGGACAATCACTTGTTCACACAGAGTCCTGTAGGTTTGGATTTCTTTTTGCCTTAATAGTAAATAACTTCATTTATAAACTGCATTTTGTGTTTACTTGTGTGATTTTTGGCCAATATTTAAATTGTTTTGGGAATTTGAAACATTTCAGTATGACAAACATGCAAATGAATAAGAAATTAGGAAGGGGGCACACTTTTCACACCACTGTATCTCTGGGACCATATGGCAGATTTTTAGCAAACAAATGCAGAGGAGCAGCAGAAATAAAATCAGGACAAAAATCTGACCTGGTGACATGCCCTCTTTAATTAGGACTTATTATTGCTTTCGAGAAAGAAACAAAAGTGACACCAGCTGAAATTATAACATTTATCTCAAATATAAACTTGGTCATTTTCTTCAATATTTCAGGGATAACAGTTGAACTTTAATTTTACCAATGTAGGTGCAAAATTTGATGATATTCTCTTCTATAGAAGGACCAAACTGTGAGCAGGAGCAGCACCTGATGGTAAATAGAGCTTTATGCTACAATCTAATAGTACTTATCCAGCTTTATAATTTTGTAAAGTCACTGCTCCTTAGCATTAAATGGGAAAATCTTTCACTTATTTTCTCAAAAAAATTTGTAAAAGTCAGTGTTTAGTTAATCCACTGATGCAATCCAATGTGCTGTAAATTATCAAATGCAAAATATCAGCCAAAAAATGTTCTCCCCTTCTCGTATGCGCTTATCACTTGATGCTAAATTTTAATATTGAGAAGACACATAATAAGTTGTACGTGTGTGTACAGCAGTCCTGATAAATTTTTTTTAAGACATTTGCTTTTTAAACTTCAAAAAGAGAACTTACAGTTGCTGGTTCTAAAGGTCTATTCTGGAAAAAGGAAGACACGATTGGTTCAAAGGAGGACTTCCGCCATTCACAGCACTTGGAATAGCTGAGAGGCACCGCCGTCTGTTACTATGAGGGTGCTGCCTGTTTGTGGCTCACTGACTGTGAGACGGACGTCACATGATAGGGGATGAGTTATGTGACAACAGTGCACACCAATGCACCTATGTCTGGAATAAGCGCCAAGGTTAAAATCAGCTGAAGGACACGAGCCACTTTAACCCCTTTCTGACCAAGGTCGGACCGGTACATCTTATTTTTCGGGTACTTAACGACCAGGTACATACCGGTATGTCCTGGCAATCATGAGGGCATAGGGCACTGTGCACCCATGATTGCCGAAGGGGACTCAGCTTACCCGACAGTCGACCCCAGGCCCTCATAACCAGTGATGGTGACTGCGCCGTCCTTGGCTGTTTAACCCCTAAATGCAGTGATTGATACCGATCATGGCACTTAGGGGATTGGGAGAGGGATCACACTCCCTCTACTCTCCGATCACCACCCCTGCAATGTAATTGTGAGGACCCTATCATTGTCATGGTGACATGCTTTAGGATAATTAGGAACCAAAATTATTTAAATTTACCAAATGCCAGAATAATGAGAGAGAGAATGTCTGACATTTTTTATTGCTTTCTGCAAAGTCAAAAGTTTACATACATGTCATTAGTATTTGGTACCATTGCCAATAAACTGTATGACTTGGGTCAAACATTTTGTATATCCTTCCACAAGCTTCTCACAATAGTTGGCAGGAATTTGGGCCATTTCTCCTGACAGAACTGGTGTAACTGAGCCATGTTTGTAGGTCATCTTGCTTGCATCTGCTTTTTCAGCCTTGCTAATACATTTTCAATAAGATTGAGATTAGGGCTTTGTGATGGCCACCCCAAAACATTGACTCTGTTGTTATTAAGACACTCTGTAACTAGTTTGGCAGTATGCTTTGGGTCATTGTCCATTTGGAAGACCCATTTCCGCCCACGCTTTAAGTTACTGACTGATGTCTTGAGATGTTGCTTCAGTATTGACACATAATCTTCTTTCCTCATGATGCCATCTATTTTGTGAAGTGCACCAGTACATCCTGCAGCAAAACAACCCCACAACATGATGCTGCCACACCTGTTTTTTACAGTTGGAATGGTGTTTTTATGCTTCAAAGCTTCTCCCTTTTTCCTCCAAACGTAACAATTGGTCATTATGGCCAAACAGTTCAAAGTTAGTTTCATCAGATCACAGGACATATTTCCAAAAATTAAGGTCTTTGTTCTTGTGTGCATTTGCAAACATTAATCTGGCTTATTTTTGGTTACCTTTGGAGTAATAGCGTCTTCCTGCTATAGTGGCTTACAGCCCATGTTGATACAGTACTCAATACACTGTCTATAATGACACAATCTCACCATTTCCGCCAACATCTTCACAAGGTCTTTTGCTTTTTGTTCTTGGGTTGATATGCACATGTCTGACAAAAGCACATTCATCTCTGGTACACAGAAGCCATCTCCTTCCTGAAGTATCAACAATCCCACATTGTGTGTATTTGCATATAATTGTTTGTACAGATGAACGAGGCACCTTCAGGTATCTGGAAATTGTACCCAAGTATAGCACCCCTGCGGTACCAGGTGCCACAAATGTAACCCGTGGAAACCCAAACACCAGAATATCCGTGTGAGTAAGTACACCAGAACCTTCAGGCCACATACATAACCCCGAAACTAACCTGGGAGACTGCCTAGTAAAAGGTAAAAAGGGAGGGCACTGATTGGATGTAGCCACCCAACCTGTAGGGAGAGAACCAGTGAGGGGGAGGGGCCAGTGGTCAGTTGGGAAGCTGGGAGGAAGTGGTGTTCAATCAGACAGGAGAAGCGTAGTGAGGAAGAGAAAGAGAGAGGACTAAAGTGAAGTGAAGGACAGAGTAAAGTACAGAAAGGGACCTGCAGAGACAACAGAAAGCTATAAAAAGGAGTGAGAACTGTGGAGTACGGAAACAGGATTCCAGGCACCATGGGTTACCTGTGGAAACAGCAGACTCCAGGAACAGCGGAGGGCCTGTGGAAGTTCGGAACCAAGGCTCACAGGACTCAGCACAAGGCGGGGTGCAGACCCTAGGACAGTTGGACACTTTATTGTCAGCTGTTAACTCTGCCGGGCAAGAAGATCTACAGGGTCAATCACCAACCTAAGAAAGCCTAAAGCACAAGCAAAGAGGGACCGAGGACTGAACCCCTTAAATAGTCCAGGCTGCCTGCATTAGGGCCCAGACTGAAGAGAAGGGACTTTCAAGTAGCTCCAGGCCACGGGAGTACAATCACAACAAGTGTGAATGGAGGACAGCCATCCCAGGTCCAGCTGGCACGGAGAACAAGGGGAGTGGGTACACCAGGAATCGGCACCAGTGGTTCCAGTACCAAAAGTAAACAAGGCAAGATAAACTGCAACTCTGGTGTGGACTGTTTCCTTGACGGCGTGCACTCACATAGACTGCTCCCCACTACAACCACCATCATGCACTACTGTGGCCTGTCCCTGCTTGCAGAGGGCTGTAACCAGCCCAAACAGAAACCTGCAGCGGCGGCCCCAAATAACCTAGTTGCACACCGCAAGTGGCGTAGTCAACAAACTCTTTTATTATTTTCTTTTATTTTTACCAAAAACCCCTTTTTCTTTCCTGAGGGATAACACCCCAAGGGCCACGGTACTGAGCCACGACTACGACTGACCCCATAGATCACTGCAGAACCCGGGACCGAGTACCCCACAACCCTGGGGCGTCACACAAGCATGAACCAGACTTGTGAAAGACCACAATTCTCTTTCTGAAATCTTGGCTGATTCCTTTTGAATTTCCCATGATGCTACACAAAGAAGCAGTGTGTTTTAGTTGTGCATTAAAATGTATCCACCGGTGTGTCTCTAATTAACTGATGTTGCTAAATGCATGACATTATCATGTGGACTGTCTCAAATTGTTTAAAAGTATAGAACTCTTATGCGGGCGTCACACGGTACGATATATCGGGCGATATGTCATCGGGGTCACGTCGTTAGTGCCGCACATCCGGCATCGTCAGACATATCATGCCGTGTGACACCTTGGAACTACTGTGAACGAGCAAAACTACTCACCTTATCGTTGCTCGTTGACACGTCGTTCATTTTCAAAAAGTCGTTCCTCCTTCTGTGCTCCGGTTGTTCGTCGTTCCCGTGGCGGCACACTTCGCTCCGTGTGACACCACGGGAACGATGAACACAGCTTACCTGCGTCCCACCGGCAATGCAGAAGGAAGGAGGTGGGCGGGATGTTACGTCCTGCTCATCTCCGCCCCTTCGCTTCTATTGGCCATCGTCTGTGTGACGTTGCTGTGACGCCGAACGTCCCTCCCCCTTCAGGAAGAGGATGTTTGCCGCCCACAACGAGGTTGTCCGGCAGGTAAGTACGTGTGACGGGGGTAAACGACTTTGTGCGCCACGGGCAACAAATTGCCCGTGATGCACAAACGACGGGGGCGGGTGCATTTTTTTATGCGATTGCACGATTTATCATCCCGTGTGACGCCCACATAAGTTCTTAGACTAAGGCGGGCTTTGCACACTACGACATCGCAGGCCGATGCTGCGATGCCGAATGCGATAGTGCCCGCCCCCGTCGCAGCAGCGATATGTGGTGATAGCTGGCGTAGCGAAAGTTATCGCTACGCCAGCTTCACACACACACTCACCTGCCGTGCGACGTCCCTGTGGCCGGCGACCCGCCTCCTTGTTAAGGGGGCGGGTCGTGCGGCGTCACTGCGACGTCACACGGCAGGCGGCCAATCAGAGCGGAGGGGCGGAGATGAGCAGGATGTAAACATCCTGCCCACCTCCTTCCTTCCGCATATCCTACGGAAGCCGCAGTGAGGCCGGTAGGAGACGTTCCTCACTCCTGCGACTTCACACACAGCGATGTGTGCAGCCGCAGGAGCGAGGAACAACATCGGACCATTGCGTCAGCGTAATTATGAATTACGCCGACGCTGTACCGATGATACGATTACGACGCTTTTGCGCTCGTTAATCGTATCATCCAGCCTTTACACACTGCGATGTCGCATGCGATGCCGGAAGTGCGTCATTTTCAATTTGACCCCACCGACATCGCACCTGCGATGTCGCAGTGTGCAAAGTGCCCCTTAGTCTTCTCTTTGACTTTGGAGAAAGTAATAAAAATGCCTCAAAACATTCTTTCGCTCTCGTTTTTGTGGCATTTGGCAAATATAAATATTTTTGGCAATCCTAATTTACCTAAACCGGGAAAAGGTTTATTCTGATTTCATGGCAGTTAGTGAGAAAAACATGCATATGAGTCTTTTTAGGTAGTGTATGTAAACTTATAGTTTCAACTGTATACATGGCCTATTACCTATTACCTATTATCCTCTTACCCTTATAAGTATGCAAAATTTGGACTAAATCAATAGTTTTGTGGGAAAAAGTAAAATTTATTTTTTTTTCTTCCAGATTGCTTTAATTCCTGTGAAGCACTTAAAGGGGTAATAAATAGGGATGATCGAATACCCTATTATTCGATTCGACGAATATCCGGCGAATACCTCGCCGCTATTTGAGTATTTGCAAATATTCAACCCCCAATGTAAGTCTATAGGAAACCAGAATAATTTTACGTCGGACGTGTCGGTGACCTGTGGTGACCGAGGAAAAGGCTGAAATAGATGGGAAAAGGCTTAAACAGTATGGGCACAGCCTGTAGAAGGTGCCTCATGGGCATTTCTGGTGTCTTTGAATTACGTGCTCAGAGCAGCACGCGACGTTTACGTAGTTGCCAGAACAGCTCTCAAACCAAAATGAAAGAGGGGAAATTGCTAAGAAACAGTTTCTAGTGTCTAATAACTATAATAAAACGTCAAATCAAGCCCCGACCTCTCAACAAAAAAAACCTTTATCATATGTTCACACGTTTCATTTTTTTACATTTTTCCTTCTTTTTCGATTAGAAAGGGCTGTAACTTATACATTATATTGGTGTCTGTCTCACACCTTTTTTGGGACATATTTGACAGCACTTTAAAAGGTCAGCTACAATGTGCCCGATGGGATGTTGACCTTATCTTCCTCCTTCTCCACCAGCACCACCGGCTCCAGTGGCCCTCTACTCAGATGTAGGAAGGGCCACTGGCTGTCCTCAATTCTCAGACTTCTTAGGGCTCTCAGGTGGGTCCTGTAACATCCATTGGGGAGGGAAGGCAGTCATTTGTAGTTTTCTGCGTCCCCTATATCATTAGTGTGAAAGTTGGAATACGTACTCCATAACACTTTACAGTGCTATTGCCAATATGGCCATTTGGATATTGGCCTTGCCCTCCTCCCCTTCCTCCTCCACCAACACCACCGGCTCCAGTGGCCCTATATTCAAATTCTACTCAAATGATTCAGAAATGTATGTTTTATGGACAAATGAACGACACGCTGGGACATCGAAGCTGATGTCGTTGATGATTGCATCTGACCAAAAGCAGGTTGGTAGCAGGAGGCATCATCACCTGCTTCCTCGACCACAGTTTGTGAAGCATGCAGCACCGTGGAAGTGGCAGTTGTTTCACTCTGGAACTCAGGCTTTATTCCACTGGCTAACACCAAGGATTTAAAGAAATTCAGTTTCCCCAGGGGGAGGAGTTCAAACACCATGTAGCACAGCATCAGAAGGTACTCCCAACAGCTCCCAACAGCTTTTTTTTTTAAATTGGTAGTATAAGCAACAGGGCATAACATGCCAAGGAGTTTAATACATTCAGTTTTCCTAGGGTGTAATGGTTCAGACACCATGTAGCAAAGCATCATAAAGGTACTCCTAACAGCTTTTTAAAAAAAAAATTGGTAGGATTTGCAACAGAGCATAACATGCCAAGGAGTTTAATAAATTCAGTTTCTAAAGGTCACGGAAAGCCTGTTACCAGAAGCCGATGCGGCAACATCTCAAGGGCTATCAATCCGGCAATGTGTGCAGTTATGGTTTCTGCCCTAGGGTGTGTAACGGGGTATTTTCGCTTCTTTTTGACGGTCTGTGGTATGAACAACTGAGCGGAACGCTGGGACATCGAAGCTGATGTCGTTGATGATGATTGCATCTGACCAAAAGCAGGTTGGGAAAAGGAGGCATCATCGCCTGCTTCCTAGACCGCAGTTTGTGAAGCAAGCAGCACCGTGGAAGTGGCAGTTGTTTCACTCTGGAACTCAGGCTTTATTCCACTAGCTAAAACCGAGTATTTAAAAAAATTCAGTTTCCTCAGGGGGGAATGGTTCAAAAATCATGTAGCACAGAATGAGAAGGTACTCCCAACAGCTCCCAACAGCTTTTTTTTAAAACAAAAATTGGTAGGATAAGCAACAGGGCATAACATGCCAAGGAGTTTCATAATTTCAGATTCCCCAGGAGGGAATGGTTCAAACACCATGTAGCACAGCATCACAAGGTACTTGCAACAGCTCCCAACAGCTTTTTTTTTTAAAAAAATTGGTAGGATAAGAAACAGGGCATAACATGCCAAGGAGTTTAATAAATTCAGTTCCCCAGGGGGAATGGTTCAAACATCATGCAGCACAGCATCAAAAATTACTCCCAACAGCTTTTTTTTAAAAAAATGGTAGGATACGCAACAGGGCATAGCATGCCAAGGAGTTTAATAAATTCAGTTCCCCCAGGGGATAATGGTTCAGACACCATGGAGCACAGCATCACAAGGTACTCCCAACTAGAGTTGAGCGCGGTTCGTGGTTCGTGGTTCTCCAGTTCGCGGCTCGAGTGATTTTGGGGGCTGTTCTAGATCGAACTAGAACTCGAGCTTTTTTGCAAAAGCTCGATAGTTCTAGATACGTTCGAAAACGGTTTTAGCAGCAAAAAAACAGCTAATTCCTAGCTGGCTTTCCGCTGTAATAGTGTAAGTCACTCTGTGACTCACACTATTATGACATTTCAGTGTATAGTGTGCGGGAACAGCGCATTCAGATCACTGCTGTATGTATAATGGCGATCGCCATTTATTTATTTTTTTTCTTTGTCTTCCTTCCCTAAGCGCGCGTGTAGTGGGGAGGGCCAGTATGTCAGCCAATCCCAGACACACACACAGCTAAGTGGACTTTTAGCCAGAGAAGCAACGGCATGTGTGATAGGATGCCCATGTCACATGTCCCTGCATTATAAAAACGAGTATCTGCCCGTCCGGACGCCATTATCTCTTCTGCGTCCTTGGTGTCAGACATCACTGGCGCAGCTCCTATCGCCAATACAGCTGTATACGCTCCATCCACAGCGTTGGACAGCATAGGGATAGCACTTTCTATCAGTCCTTTTAAGGGCTCATACCGGCAGGGTCAGAGCCATAGGTGACAGGTCCGTGAAAACAGAGTTTAACAGCTACACAAGATGACAGCGTCTGTGTAGCTAAGGTCAGGGATTTCCTCGCTGCATTTCCCCATTAGGAGGGATAGAAAGGCAGGCTTCCTTTCCTCTACCCAGAGACCCACAACCCTGCCACTGTACCCTCCTGCACTTTGCACACTCCAACTCATTGTTACTAAGCCATTATACTAGCAAACACTGAGTGAACTTAGTGGCATCCTAAACGTGGCTGTTGGACTTCTGTATTGTCCCACTAGTGCAAAGATATTTGCAGCACGTCTGCCTGCATTGCACACTCAAACTCATAGTTACTAAGCCATTATACTAGCAAACACTGAGTGAACCTAGTGGCATCCTAAACGTGGCTATTAAACTTCTGTATAGTCCCACTAGTGCATAGATGTTTGCAGCACGTCTGCCTGCATTGCACACTCAAACTCATTGTTACTAAGCCATTATACTAGCAAACACTGAGGAAACGTAGTGGCATCCTAAAAGTGGCTGTTGGACTTCTGTATTGTCCCACTAGTGCAAAGATATTTGCAGCACGTCTGCCTGCATTGCACACTCAAACTCATTGTTACTAAGCCAATATACTACCAAACACTGAGGAAACTTAGTGGCATCCTAAAAGTGGCTGTTGGACTTCTGTATTGTCCCACTAGTGCAAAGATATTTGCAGCACGTCTGCCTGCATTGCACACTCAAACTCATTGTTACTAAGCCAGTATACTAGCAAACACTGAGGAAACTTAGTGGCATCCTAAAAGTGGCTGTTGGACTTCTGTATTGTCCCACTAGTGCAAAGATATTTGCAGCACGTCTGCCTGCATTGCACACTCAAACTCATTGTTACTAAGCCATTATACTAGCAAACACTGAGGAAACTTAGTGACATCCTAAAAGTGGCTGTTGGACTTCTGTATTGTCCCAGTAGTGCAAAGATATTTGCAGCACGTCTGCCTGCATTGCACACTCAAACTCATTGTTACTAAGCCATTATGCTAGCAAACACTGAGTGAACTTAGTGGCATCCTAAACGTGGCTATTGGACTTCTGTATTGTCCCACTAGTGCAAAGATATTTGCAGCACGTCTGCCTGCATTGCACACTCCAACTCATTTTTACTAAGCCATTATACTAGCAAACTTTGAGTGAACTTAGTGGCATTCTAAACGTGGCTATTGGACTTCTGTATAGTCCCAGTAGAGCACAGATATTTGCAGCACCTCTGCCTGCATTGCACACTCCAACTCATTGTTACTAAGCCATTATACTAGCAAACACTGAGTGAACCTAGTGGCATCCTAAACGTGGCTATTGGACTTCTGTATAGTCCCACTAGTGCAGAGATATTTGAAGAAAGTCTCCCTGCATTGCACACTCAAACTCATTATAACTAAGCCATTATACTAGCAAACACTGAGTGAACCTAGTGGCATCCTAAACGTGGCTATTGGACATCTGTATAGTCCCACTAGTGCACAGATATTTGCAGCACGTCTGCCTGCATTGCACACTCAAACTCATTGTTACTAAGCCATTATACTAGCAAACACTGAGTGAACTTAGTGGCATCCTAAACGTGGCTTTTGGACTTCTGTATTGTCCCACTAGTGCAAAGATATTTGCAGCACGTCTGCCTGCATTGCACACTCAAACTCATTGTTACTAAGCCATTATACTAGCAAACACTGAGTGAACTTAGTGGCATCCTAAACGTGGCTGTTGGACTTCTGTATCGTCCCACAAGTGCAAAGATATTTGCAGCACCTCTGCCTGCATTGCACACTCCAACTCATTGTTACTAAGCCATTATACTAGCAAACACTGAGTGAACTTAGTGGCATCCTAAACATGGCTGTTGAACTTCTGTATCGTCCCAAAAGTGCAAAGATATTTGCAGCACCTCTGCCTGCATTGCACACTCATACTCATTGTTACTAAGCCATTATACTAGCAAACACTGAGGAAACTTAGTGGCATCCTAAAAGTGGCTGTTGGACTTCTGTATTGTCCCACTAGTGCAAAGATATTTGCAGCACGTCTGCCTGCATTGCACACTCAAACTCATTGTTACTAAGCCATTATACTAGCAAACACTGAGTGAACTTAGTGGCATCCTAAACGTGGCTATTGGACTTCTGTATAGTCCCAGTAGTGCACAGATATTTGCAGCACCTCTGACTGCATTGCACACTCAAACTCATTGTTACTAAGCCATTATACTAGCAAACACTGAGTGAACTTAGTGGCATCCTAAACGTGGCTATTGGACTTCTGTATTGTCCCACTAGTGCAAAGATATTTGCAGCACCTCTGCCTGCATTGCACACTCAAACTCATTGTTACTAAGCCATTATACTAGCAAACACTGAGTGAACTTAGTGGCATCCTAAACGTGGCTGTTGGACTTCTGTATCATCCCACAAGTGCAAAGATATTTGCAGCACCTCTGCCTGCATTGCATACTCAAACTCATTGTTACTAAGCCATTATACTAGCAAACACTGAGGAAACTTAGTGGCATCCTAAAAGTGGCTGTTGGACTTCTGTATTGTCCCACTAGTGCAAAGATATTTGCAGCATGTCTGCCTGCATTGCACACTCAAACTCATTGTTACTAAGCCATTATACTAGCAAACACTGAGGAAACTTAGTGGCATCCTAAACGTGGCTATTGGACTTCTGTATTGTCCCACTAGTGCAAAGATATTTGCAGCACCTCTGCCTGCATTACACACTCAAACTCATTGTTACTAAGCCATTATACTAGCAAACACTGAGTGAACTTAGTGGCATCCTAAACGTGGCTGTTGGACTTCTGTATCATCCCACAAGTGCAAAGATATTTGCAGCACCTCTGCCTGCATTGCATACTCAAACTCATTGTTACTAAGCCATTATACTAGCAAACACTAAGGAAACTTAGTGGCATCCTAAAAATGGCTGTTGGACTTCTGTATTGCCCCACTAGTGCAATGATATTTGCAGCACGTCTGCCTGCATTGCACACTCAAACTCATTGTTACTAAGCCATTATACTAGCAAACACTGAGGAAATTTAGTGGCATCCTAAAAGTGGCTGTTGGACTTCTGTATTGTCCCACTAGTGCAAAGATATTTGCAGCACGTCTGCCTGCATTGCACACTCAAACTCATTGTTACTTACTAAGACATTATAATACCAAACATTGAGTAAACTTAGTAGCATACAAGAAGTGGCTGTTGTACTCCATTAGTGCCCCACTGGTGCAAATCTATGTGCAGCACCTCTGCAGGACACCCTCATGCTCTGTTTTTAATAAGCTAAATTGATAGCAAAAAATAATGCCATTTAGTGGCATCGTAGAACTGGATGTTGTATTCCATTATTGTCCCACTGGTGCCAAGCTATTTCTAGCACCTGTGCAGGACACCCTCATGCACATTTTGTTACGCTAATGTTATAGCAAACTCAGGGAATTCATTGCTGCATTTGATAATTCGGAGGGATAGAAAGTGAGGCTTTCTTTAGCTTTTCCTTCTGTTCATAGACAGCATCTCCAAGTCCACACCCGAAGAGCAATTTCTCCTCCACGTGTAAGTGTGGAGAGGCAGCTAGTGCGCATGCGTGTGCCGATTTACCCCAGCCGCAGCCTAACTACAGTGTTTCGCCTAGTGAGTATGCTCAGCCTGACTGTGCCATTCCTGACGCTAAGTCTTCATTTCGGGATACAGCGCATGCTCCCACACTTAGTGTGAAAAGCCTCTTTGCACAGATACTTGCATTCTGTGCCGGGTCTAAGTCCTGTTTTGTGCTGAGACACCATGCTAAAGCTGATAGTCTTTTTTCAGAGACTCTATTTCATGCAACTGACTATGCTCAGGCACTTACTGCATCAGAAACTAGGTCCGGTAATGAACTCTTTGGCCCTGCCCCTGATGTGGGGGGGCCCATATAGACCACAAGGCATCAGGTGTCCTGACTATGTGGCCAGGCCACTCCCAAATGGCTTGCAGAGGCCCGCCCCTATGACTTGTCACCTCATTATTGATGGTCAGGCGATGACTGGTGAGGTGTTTGTGTCGTGGCAGCCATGAGGTCATTATTGAAGTTGAGGTTCCAAAAAGAACGCTAGTTATGCCACTCATGACGTGTCACTCTGCTTTTGTCTCCAGGAGGTGCATTGTGGTCCACCCTGGTTTGGGGCGGCCTCAGGTTATAAAACGGGCTGGAGCCAACAAGGAGGTGCGCAGTCTTCTATTATGCTCCGAAAGAGCACACCTCCATGTGTTGAACCCATTTTCGGCTTTAGGCCAGAGGTAGGCAGGGATAGGGCGTCGATGCAGGCCGCCACCACAGTTGGTAACGCAGAACGGTTAAGACCAGCTCCTGTCCTACAAGTCCTGCTTGTGCAGCCCAGTGGCATTAACAGGCCTGCTGCTGCTGATGCACCTGCTGTCCACAGGTGTGGCCCCAATGCACACGGTCAGCGTACTCAATGGCCCCTGTGATGTTAACAGGGAGTTCCTGGGCTGGGTGGGCGTGTGGACCCTGTGACGCTAACAGGGCTCCCAGTCTCAAGATCCGAGTGGCGTCTAACTCGGTTCAGGCAACTATTAGTTTCATAGCCACACAGATCTGTATCCTCCACCTAACCTTCCATTTGCCAACCTCTCCTTTTCCATCTGGGAGCATGGTGGACATTGACTGCTGATGGGGATATATACCTTTCTCTTTCTTTTCTTATTAATTTTCGTTATATACCGGTAACATAGTATATACCACCTTATCCAAATCTACCAGTCCCACCGTAACAGATGGTGTTTCTTCATCAAATGTTACTTTTGCTGAACCACCAAACCCACGGACAAAAACTTTTTTCCCCTTTCCAACACACCTGTTCCCCTTTCCACCAGCATTTTTCCTTTTTCAACTCATTTGGTATATGACCAAAAGTGCAACTCTGCAGGGACACCGTACTCAATGCCATCTCAGCCCAGCAGCTAGCCCTCTGTCCCTCAGATGTGGACAAGTAAAAGCCCATTTCCTCCTATCCATGACAAAGCGTTGAGATTCACTCTGTGCAGCACTGGTGTTTACTGGAAAAGCAGATCTAAGAATCCGTACCACCTTCTGCAGATACTCCTGTATACGTGCGCCCCTTTCTATGGCTGGAATTATTTCGCCAAATTTTGTCTTGTACCGGGGATCTAACAGTGTGGCAACCCAGTAGTTAGCATTACTTCGAATTCGTACAATCCGAGGGTCATGTTGTAGGTAGTGCAGCAAGAAGGCGCTCATGTGTCTTGTGCATCCAGGAGGGCCAAGTCCTTGGTTTGTTGGTGGCAGAGAGGTGAGAATCATGCCTCCTTCCTCTGCCCTCTCCCCCCAACCTCGCACAACCGAAATGTGAGCAAGCTCTCACTCATCTGCTGAGTCTTCCATGCCCATCGCAAGTTCGTCCTCCATTTCTTCATGGGCTCCTGCACCTTCCTCAACAATTTTTGCTGATACTATGCGCCCTTGTTAATCCCTATCCCCCACCATGACTGCCGTCTAGGTGCCACTCAACGTATGGACCTTGTACATCTTATTATCCCTTCTGCATATGACTCCTCCTGTACTTCCTCCCCTTCCTCTTGGACCAACACCTGACTCCGAAGAATGCTTACAGTGTGCTCCATCTTGTAGATGACCAGAATTGTCACGCTGAGAATGGCATCGCTAGTGCTAAACATCTTCGTCGACATTTGCAAACTGTGTAGAAGGGTGCATAGGTCCTTGATCTGACACCACTCCAGCAGCGTGATCTGCACCACCTCTGGATCAAGTTAGCCCAGTTGCTGCCACAGACGCTGCAACATGTGCAGATTCCAATTCCTGCGTGTCGGAACATCGCATTTCCGGCGTTTAACCGTCAGACCCTAAGACTTCAGGAGCGATGAAAGTTGTTGAGCTGCTGGGTGCGAAGGATGAAAGTGAGCACATAGCAGCGTGCCCGCTGCACAAGGCCATGTAGGCCGGGATGGTATTTTAAAAATTGCTGGAGAATCAGATTCAACACGTGAGCCATACAAGGCACGTGTGTCACATTGCCCTGACGAAGGGCCACAGACAGGTTTGCATCATTGCCGCACACGGCTGTTAAGTCACCAACGTTGTCCACTCAATCAATTTGTACTCCGGTCGCCAGGTGTTCCTTTCGTTCATAGTGCTGATGATGGGAAAGGAGTCAATGCCTGCGGCGCAGGTGGACGCAGGTTATGGTCACCCACTGGGTTGCATTACCTTGACAGATACAGAACCACAGGCTGAATGTAGGTGGTGGGTATCTCACAGATGAAGTATCATCATTCAGCTACAACCAATGGGAAGACACCACACCCTTTTTTAGGCCCCTCCTGTCTGCAGACCACTGCCAGACAAAGCTATGAACCTTTTGTTACTGTTACCCCCAGTTCAGTTTTATGAGTTTGTGTGCTTGTTACCTGACTACTTTTCCTGCTTGCTGTTTATGTACCTCGTTGGCCGATCCGCATTTCACCTCTGCTTGTTTTCTGATTAAGTCCTGGCCATCCCATTCTGTTCCTCTTCTTCAATTAATGTTTTTGACCCTGCATGACTACTATTCTCTGGAACTGCAGCCTTCCACAGGTATTGATCAACTTGGGCCCTGTGTAATTCCAAATCACTGTATAAGGGTTAAAGGGTTTCAGGGTTCTGGGTGTCCAGCTTGGTGAGTGGCTTGCCTCTAGCCTATCCTTTACAGCCCATCTGAGTGTGTCGATCCAGGCAGGCGTTACACCGTGCCCTGGTCAGAAGGCCATGTAGGCCGGGATAGAGTTTTAAAAATTGCTGGACAACCATGTTCAACACGTGAGCCATACAAGGCACGTGTGCCACTATGCCCTGAAGAAGGGTCGCAGACTGGTTTGCATCATTGTTGCACCCGACCTTCCCTGGCTGCTGGTTGAGTGGAGACAACCATTGATGAAACTCGGTCTCACTCTCCAGAGCTAACCGTCCACAATTCCTCAGCGGTGTCTCACATTTCCCCTACATTTCAAAGTAAACATTTGACCGCCTGATGGTCTTGAGCTCTGCTGCCAGCATAGTAAGGAGGTGTGTGGGAATCCTTGGGCGCAGTTACAAGGAAGGGTGGACTGACCACATAGGGTTTGGGCCGAGGTGGAGGACCCACACGAGGTTGAGGAGGCAGAAGCAGTGGAGGAACTTGTACATACAGAGGAAGGATTGACACACAAGTCGTGGGGACGGCAAGACTTGTACAGCAAACTCTTCTCCATCTCTCACCATAGTTACCCAGTGCCCAGTCAGCAACATGTAACTCCCCTGTCCATGCTTACTGGTCCAAGTATCTGTGGTGAAATGCACCCTGTCACACACAGAGTTTCTCAAGGAATCGGTGAGGTTGTGTGCGACCTACTGTGGTAGCGCGGGCACGCCTTTCTTGGAGAAGGAGTGACGACTGGCCATCGGCTCTTGGGGCACTGCAATGGGCATAAGGTCTCGAAAATCCTCGGTCTCAAAAGGGTGTAAAGGCAAGCCTTTCTGTTGCCAACAAGTTGCACATGATGAAACTCAACCTCTTAGGCATGTCATGCCCTTCGAAAATCATGTAAAACACAGCGAGAAGACTCCAACCACAGTCTCACTCATTTCCACTAATTGGGCCACACACACCCCACTTGACTAGCATCAGTTGACCCCCCTTTTGAAAAAGAAAAAGATGCTTTGCATGAAGCACTATCAAAAATACGCGTGCCTTTCCCGTCCCCTGGCTGACCCAGGGGAAGAAAAGTCCTCTGAGAGCCATGAATTGTTCATCTTGGTTCTTTTAGAAACACAGCGAGGGGACTCCAAACACAGTCTCCCTCGTTGCCACTAATTGGGCCACACACACCCCACTTGACTGGCATCAGTTGACCCCCCTTTTGAAAAAGAACAACATGCTTTGCATGAAGCACTCTCAAAAATACGCGTGCCTTTCCCGTCCCCTGGCTGACCCAGGGGAAGAAAAGTCCTCTGAGAGCCATGAATTGTTCATCTTGGTTCTTTTAGAAACACAGCGAGGGGACTCCAAACACAGTCTCCCTCGTTGCCACTAATTGGGCCACACACACCCCACTTGACTGGCATCAGTTGACCCCCCTTTTGAAAAAGAAAAAGATGCTTTGCATGAAGCACTCTCAAAAATACGCGTGCCTTTCCCGTCCCCTGGCTGACCCAGGGGAAGAAAAGTCCTCTGAGAGCCATGACTTGTTCATCTTGGTTCTTTTAGAAACACAGCGAGGGGACTCCAAACACAGTCTCCCTCTTTGCCACTAATTGGGCCACACACACCCCACTTGACTGGCATCAGTTGACCCCCCTTTTGAAAAAGAAAAAGATGCTTTGCATGAAGCACTCTCAAAAATACGCGTGCCTTTCCCGTCCCCTGGCTGACCCAGGGGAAGAAAAGTCCTCTGAGAGCCATGACTTGTTCATCTTGGTTCTTTTAGAAACACAGTGAGGGGACTCCAAACACAGTCTCCCTCGTTGCCACTAATTGGGCCACACACACCCCACTTGACTGGCATCAGTTGACCCCCCTTTTGAAAAAGAAAAAGATGCTTTGCATAAAGCACTCTCAAAAATATGCGTGCCTTTCCCGTCCCCTGGCTGACCCAGGGGAAGAAAAGTCCTCTGAGAGCCATGACTTGTTCATCTTTGTTCTTTTAGAAACACAGAGAGGGGACTCCACCCACAGTTTCCCTCATTGCCACTAATTGGGCCATACACACCCCACTTGACTGGCATCAGTTGACCCCCCTTTTGAAAAAGAAAAAGATGCTTTGCATGAAGCACTCTCAAAAATACGCGTGCCTTTCCTGTCCCCTGGCAGACCCAGGGGAAGAAAAGTCCTCTGAGAGCCATGACTTGTTCATCTTGGTTCTTTTAGAAACACAGCGAGGGGACTCCAAACACAGTCTCCCTCGTTGCCACTAATTGGGCCACACACACCCCACTTGACTGGCATCAGTTTACCCCCCTTTTGAAAAAGAAAAAGATGCTTTGCATGAAGCACTCTCAAAAATACGCGTGCCTTTCCCGTCCCCTGGATGACCCAGGGGTAGAAAAGTCCTCTGAGAGCCATGACTTGTTCATCTTGGTTCTTTTAGAAACACAGCGAGGGGACTCCAAACACAGTCTCCCTTGTTGCCACTAATTGGGCCACACACACCCCACTTGACTGGCATCAGTTGACCCCCCTTTTGAAAAAGAAAAAGATGCTTTGCATGAAACACTCTCAAAAATACGCGTGCCTTTCCCGTCCCCTGGCTGACCCAGGGGAAGAAAAGTCCTCTGAGAGCCATGACTTGTTCATCTTGGTTCTTTTAGAAACACAGCAAGGGGACTCCAACCACAGTCTCCCTCGTTGCCACTAATTAGGCCACACACACCCCACTTGACTGACATCAGTTGATGCCCCTTTTCAAAATGAAAAAGATGCTTTGCATGAAGCACTTTCAAAAATATGCGTGCCTTTCCCGTCCCCTGGCTGACCCAGGGGAATAAAAGTCCTCTGAGAGCTATGTCCTCATTGTCAGTGGACAGACGCGTGTGCTTATCTGCCAGCAGACCCCCAGCAGCATTGAAGGCAGGTTCCGAGAGAACGCTGGCTGCAGGACACGACAAGATCCCCAAGGCGTACGTGGCAATCTCGGGCAATTTATCCAGATTGGAAGCCTAAAATGAGCAGGGCTCAAGTTGCACAGTAATGGCATCGATGTTTCCTTGCATATACTCATATATCTGTGTGTCCTCCTCTTTTTCCTTGTCCAGCTCTTTTGTTTTCGCATGAGTATATGTCCTTGTCACTTTCCCATGTGTTTGTGTTGTGTTCTGAGTTGTTTGTCACCTTTTGGACACCTTTGAGGGTGTTTTCTAGGTGTTTTTATGTGTTTGTGAATGCCTGCCATTGTTTCCTATGCAGTTCGAGTTCGGTTCGTCGAACGTTCGACGAACCAAACTCGAACGGGAGCTCCGTTCGGCGAACCGACCTCGAGCCGAACCGCGACCAGTTCGCTCATCTCTACTCCCAACAGCTCCCAACAGCTTTTTATAAAAAAAATTGGTAGGATAAGCAACAGGGCATAACATGCCAGGGAGCTAAAAAAAAAATCTGATTTTGCAGTGGGCCATGTATGACACACCGTGGAGCACAGCATCAATAAAGAACACAAATAGAGACTGCCTGACCAGTTGCTCTAGACAGTTTAACTATGACAGTGGTTGTGCCAGTGCATAACGTACAAAGGCTTGAAAAATATTGCCCTGGGTGATTGGGCCAAACAATTACATGGAAGCAGCATAACAAGGTAGATAAGTCATGCGGTGTCATTAGATGATAGAAGACAAAATAGTCTTGAATGAGAAGCAATGGAACTTATTTGAACTTAAGAAATACAAATTTCGGGGCTACACTTATTATTGGGTATTGTTAAAAGGCGGCCTGAGATACTCTGTGGCAATCCATCTATGGTTCATTTTGATCATCGTCAAACTGTCTGCACTTTCTGTGGATAGTCGTGTGCGACTATGTGGTATTATTGACCCCAATGAGCTGAAAACACGCTCAGACAACATACTCGCAGCTGGGCAAGCAAGCACTTCCAAAGCGTATAAGGTGAGGTCTGGCCAAGTGTTGAGCTTGGAATCTCAATAGTTAAAGGGAATAGTAGACTCTGAAAGCACTCTGATACGGTCAACTACATAGTTTTTCACCATCTTACTTAACTGCTCCCTCCTTGTCATAGTTCCCCCAACTATTATCTGATTCGCAGTTGACGGTTTGTGGAAAATGGACCAGTTTTGGCACATTAGTCCCCCGCCTGTGTTGCTCATACTATGCGTATCCCTCTCTTGTAATCCTGTTGCATGAGATGACACGCTACCTCTGATGTCAGCATGATCTGAGGGTAATCGTTTCATCAACTGCTCCACTACAGCTCTCTTGAATGTTTCTGTAGTACAATCCTTATTTGCCTTGACAAGTAGCGAAGCGAATTTGTCTTTGTAGCATAGGTCAAGGAAGGTACATAACCAGTATTTGTTGTCTGCCAAAATGTGGACTAGCCGACAGTCATGAGAAAGGCAGTGTAACATGAACTGTGCCATGTGTCCCAGACTCCGAACTGGAAACCTTTCTGTGTCACTGCTAAGAATACATTCTGTCTTCCTAAACCTCCTCTCCCCCACAGTCTCTCTCTCCTCCTCCTGTTCCTCCTCAGGCCATCCATTATGGACAGCCCTGAAGCTTGGGTTGTCAATCCCTTGGTTACCAACTTCAAAGCATTCCTGTTCTTCAAAATCCTCCTCATCCCATCCTCATGATGCTGAGCAAAGGTGGCCAGAGCTTGTTTGCCGAGGTTGTGCGGATTACTAGCAACCATTGTGAAGTCTGGATCCACAGACAACTCGGGTGTATGAACACTTTGGTCTGTCAGACCATCCAGAGAGCGTTTCAATAAACAAATCAGTGGAATGGTAATGCTGATAACAGCATCCTCACTGCTCACAATGTTGGTACAGTAATCAAAAATCTCCAAAACCTGACAAATGTCTGCAATCCACACCCACTCGGCAGTACTAATGTCTGGCAGCTGCGTCTGATGGGCATGTTCCAGCTGGAATTGGGATACTGCCCTCTGCTGCTCATGGATCGTGGCCAACATATGATAGGTTGAATTCCATCTCGTAGGGAGGTCACATATTAGTCTGTGACGAGGCAAGTGTAAGCGCTGCTGCAGCACTGCTAGGCCAGCAAAAGAGGGAGAAGACTTGCGGAAATCGGCGCTGATACATCATACCTTGGTAAGTAGGTCTGGTATCCCAGGGTATTTCTTCAGAAAGGGCTGAACTACTAAATTTACAACGTGGGCAATACAAGGAATGTGTACAAGCTTTCCAAGCTTTACGCTGCCACTAGATTACGAAAATTATCTCACACTACCATCCTGGATGGAGGTCCAATGGTTCAAGCCACTTATCTGTCTGCTCAGTTATTGCTTTCAAAAGCTCAGGTACCGTGTGCGATTTGTCACCAATACAGATGAGCTTCAGTAGAGCATGTTGCCGCTTAGCCGAGGCAGTGCTGTAGAGAACCCAGCTGGGGAATGATGTCAACGATTGGACACCGGCGGAGGTTGAGGAGGATGCACAGGAACCAGATGAAGAGTAGGAGGAGGAGGGAGTTGTTGCTGTGTAGGAGGCTACTGAAACTGTGATAGAAGTGGGCCCTGCTATTCTGGATGTGGGAACTATATGGGATGTTTCCGGCTCAGACTTTGTACCAGCCGCCACCAGTTTCACCGAGTGTGCCGTTGGTGAGATGTAGCGTCCCTGTCCACTTCCGCTTGTCCACGTGTTTGTGGTTAAGTGGACCTTCCCTGCTATGGCATTGGTGAGAGCCCATTTGATGTTTATGGACATGTGGTTGTGGAGCACAAGGACGGTACAACGAGAAAAATAGTGGCGGCTGGTCACAGAGTACCGATGTTCTAACACCGCCAAAAGGTCGCGAAAAGCCTCTGTTCTCACAAGCCGATATTGCAACATCTCAAGGGCTATCAATCATGCAATGTGTGCAGTTATGGTTTCTGCTCTTGGGTGCATAACGGGGTATTTTTGCTTCTTTTCGAAGGTTTGTGGTATGGACAACTGAACGGAATGCTGGGACACCAGAGCGGATGTGGTCACTGATAATTGAGTTTGGCCAACATCAGGTTGGGAGAAGGAGGCATCAGCGCCACCTTCTTCCACACCAGTTTGGGAAGCAGACAGCCCAGAAGAAGTGGTAGAGTTTTGAGTCTGGAAATCGTGTTTTTCACCTAGAGCTGTCAACCACCTAGTGGTGTGCTTGGCCAACATATGGTTTCTCATGCTGGTGTGCCCAAGCTGGAAGTATTTCTGCCTCTGCTAAGCTTGGTCTGACAGATTTGAGAAATGGCAACCGTTTGGTCCAAAGGACTCTTGGAAAGAAACTCCCAAAGAATCGCACAACGGACCCTTGGACTCTGAGATGGCAAAGGTGGTGCATGGACCCTTGGACTCGAGATGGCACAGGTGGTGCACGGACCCTTGGACTCTGAGATGCCACAGATGGTGGTATCATGTGCACAGTTGATTGACTTCTGGCAGTGGCCGAAACCCTATGTCTTACAGCCTTTTTGCAGACTATGGGCACATGCTCCTCTGCACTACTGGTCTCGCAATCCATGCCACCCGTCCATGTAGGATCAGTCACCTCATCATCGACCTGGTCATCTTCAAATACATTTTCGGGAATGGAGGTTTCAGGCTGACCTGAAGGCAACTGTATCTCATCATCCTCCAACACTTCCACCTGATTGCCCAGCATGTCACGGCCAACAACATGGCTTTTTTAGGACCAGGAGGACGGGTAGGCCCAGGAGGAGGATCCACTGGGCTGAACACGTCACCGAGGGCAAGGTGCCCGGTAGCCGGAGCACTACAGGTAGCAGGACAGTCCGTTCAGAGGAGTGGAGTGAAGAAGTCCCTGGGACCACGGAGTCTCTGAAGGTAGTCCGGGTGACGGAGCTCAGGTTCGGAGGCCGAGATGACGTCAGGCAGAATCCGGAACCAACGGAGCGAGGAAGTGAGTCACCACACGGATCCAGGGATCGGAGATGGTAGGGACTGACGGGATGGCAGACAGTCACCGTTCGGGGTTCGGGAGTCGTCAGGACCGGTTGGCGAGACAGGAGCGACTCTACAAGAAAGATAGGTAAGTATGGCACAAGACACAAGGAGACCTGACTCCTAGCTTAGCAAACACGAAGATCAGGCCCCGCCCACTTAGAAAGGATCCCCCTATATACCCTGAACCTGATTCTTCAATATCCTGTTGGAGGACACTGGCCCTTTAAGAGAGGGTCAATGACCGCGCGTGCGCCCTAATGCGCATGCGCGAGGCCCGGGTGCCAGAAGCCAGAGCAGGGAGCGGTGCACAGGAGGCAGGAGTGCCGGGCTGGCTCAGCGTTACCGATGGGCGCCGGGAGCGGGGACCGGGCTGCCTGGGGACCGCAGGTGATGGGGCATGAAGGCTGTGGAGCGGGGGACCGGGAAGCCTGGCACGGGAGCGGCGGAGCGTAACCTGGGAGTGGGGAAGCATGGCAGGGGAGCCGGTGAGCATGGCAGGGGAGCCGGGGAGCATGGCAGAGGAACCGGGGAGCGTGACAGTACCCCCTCCCCCACTCCCCCCTCCCCGCAACCGGGACTGGAAGGCACGTATCAGAGGAGTACCCACATTCTCCCGGGGTTCCCAGGACCTATCCTCAGGACCATACCCAGCCCAGTCCACCAGGAAGAACTGTCGGCCCTGCACGGTCTTCATGGCCACGATTTCCCTTACCACATAGATGTCATCATCAACAATAGGAGGAGGAGCAGAACTGGCAACAGCGGAGAAGGGACCAAGGACAACTGGCTTGAGCAGGGAGACGTGGAAGGAGTTGGGTATCCTCATCGTGGCCGGGAGCTGCAGCTTGTAGGAGACCTCATTGATCTTGCTGATGACTTTAAACGGCCCGATGTAGCGAGGACCCAGCTTGTATGATGGTAGCTTCAATCGGACGTACTTGGAAGCAAGCCAGACCAGATCTCCTGGAGAGAAACACGGAGGATCCAGACGCCTCTTGTCTGCGTGTCTCTTCATCCGCAGGGAAGCACATCCAAGGGGCGTCTTGACAGAGTCCCAAATTGTTGTAAAGTCACGGACTACAGCATCAGCAGCAGGGACATCCGAGGAAGAAGATACAGGTAATGGGATGGAAGGCTGAAGTCCGTAAACTACATGGAAGGGAGAGCTGGAGGAGGACTCACTGCCGTGGTGGTTATGGGAGAATTCAGCCCAAGGAAGAAGTGTGGACCAGTCGTCGTGATGGGTATTAACGTAGTGACGCAAGAAGGAGGTCAGGATCTGATTGACTCGTTCCACTTGGCCATTCGACTGAGGATGGTAGGCTGAAGAAAAGTCCAGAGCCACTCCCAGATGTTTGCAGAGGGCCCTCCAGAAGCAGGAGGTAAACTGAGTTCCTCTGTCGGACACAATGTGTGAAGGAAAGCCATGCAATCGGAAGATGTGCTGTATGTAGGCGTCAGCGAGTTCCTGGGCAGAGGGCAATCCAGCCATAGGGACGAAATGAGCCATTTTGGAGAACCGATCCACCAGAACCCATATGACTGTGTGTCCGGCGGACAAGGGTAAGTCTGTAATAAAGTCCATAGCAATGTGTTGCCATGGAACGGAGGGAATTGGCAGAGGCAGAAGGCGACCATATGGCAGGTGTTTGGGCGTCTTGTTCCGGGCACAAGAGGAGCAGGCTGAGACAAAGGACGCGACGTCCGTGCGAAGGGATGGCCACCAGTAGTGACGTACAGTTGTACTCCATGTTCTCTTCTGACCAGCATGGCCGGCTATTTTCGAGGCATGACCCCAATGCAACACTTTTTGTCTGTCAGTCTCAGAGACATAGGTCTTCCCGGGCGGTATCTGGGCCAGGGTGACAGGGGCCACCGGAATGATGTTACTTGGGCAGATGATGGGCTGGGATGTCTCCTCCTCCTGTTCCATGGGCACGAATGACCTGGACAAGGCATCTGCTCGCACATTCTTATCCGCGGGCCGAAAATGGAGCTGAAAATCGAACCTGGCAAAGAACAAGGACCACCTGGCTTGTCGTGGGTTCAGTGGCTGAGCAGACCGCAGGTATTCCAGGTTCTTGTGGTCCGTGTGAATGATCACGGGGTACACTGCTCCCTCCAGAAGGTAGCGCCACTCCTCCAGAGCCAGTTTGACTGCTAATAGCTCTTGGTCACCGATGGTGTAGTTGCGTTCAGGCGCTGAGAAGCTCTTGGAGTAGAAACCGCAAGTAACCATCTTCCCAGAGGAGGACTTCTGCATGAGCACTGCTCCGGCTCCTGAGGAGGAGGCATCCACCTCCAAGGTGAACTGTCGGTTTAACTCAGGACGGTGGAGCACAGGAGAGTAAGCAAACGCCTGTTTCAGGGAGCCAAACGCGGCGTCGGCCGCAGGTGACCAGTCCTTTGGATTAGCCCCCTTCTTTGTCAAGGCGGAGAGAGGCGCAGTCAGGGCAGAGAAGTGAGGGATGAACTGACGGTAATAGTTCGCAAATCCAAGAAACCATTGGATTGCCTTCAGTCCGGAAGGAGGGGGCCAGTTGAGAATGGAAGAGACCTTCTCTGGGTCCATCTGCAGACCGGTATCGGAGATTATGTAACCCAGGAAGGGAAGAGAGGACTGCTCGAAGACACACTTCTCGTACTTGGCGTACAGACGATTCTCTCTCAGTCTTTGTAGTACCAGCTGCACGTTCTCTCTGTGGGTCTGGAGGTCCGGAGAGAAGACCAGGATGTCATCCAGATACACCACCACACAGACATAGAGAAGGTCCCGGAACACGTCGTTCACCAATTCTTGAAAGACTGCTGGTGCGTTACACAGGCCGAAGGGCATCACACAGTATTCGTAGTGCCCATCGCGAGTATTCAATGCGGTCTTCCATTTGTCCCCAGAGCGGATGCGGACCAGGTTGTAGGCGCCCCGAAGATCCAACTTGGTAAACACACGAGCTCCTCTAAGTCGATCAAACAATTTGGGGATGAGCGGCAGGGGGTATTTATTTTTTACGGTGATTTGGTTTAATCCCCGGTAGTCAATGCATGGGCGTAGGTCACCCTCTTTCTTCTTAACGAAGAAGAAGCCTGCTCCGGCAAGAGAGGAGGATCTCCGGATGAATCCCCTTGCCAGGTTCTCAGTGATGTAGGCAGACATGGCCCTTGTTTCAGCAGGAGACAAAGGATATATCCGTCCTCGAGGTGGTGTAGTTCCCGGGAGTAGGTCGATGGCACAGTCGTAAGGACGATGTGGCGGCAGTACCTCTGACTCCTTTTTATCAAAGACGTCCGAGTAGGACCAGTAGGCCGAAGGCAGTCCTGGTAGGGACTCCGGAACCGGAGGTCGTCGGATGGGCTGTATGGACTTCAGGCAGTTCTCGTGGCAAGAGGAGCCCCATCGGGTAATTTCACCAGTACGCCAGCTGACCGACGGTTCGTGTGTCCGTAACCAGGGGAGTCCCAGCAGGATTTGATGAGACATGTGTGGGAGGACGTAGAGAGTGATGTTCTCGGTGTGCAGGGCACCGATACGTAGTCCTACTGGCTTGGTGATCCACGAGATGGTGTCAGAGAGGGGTCTCCCATCTACAGAGGCAATCACGAGGGGTTTGTCGAGTGGAGTAACCGGCACCTTGTACTTGTCCACCGTGGCCTGCTGGATGAAATTGCCTGCTGCCCCGGAATCGAGGTACGCCTCGGCCGTGAACCGCGTCTCTCCCGTTGTCACTTGAACGGTCCACGTAACCGGGTCTGAGAGAGTCCCAGCACCTAGGGTTGCCTCTCCTACCAACCCTAGGCTTTGGAGTTTCCCGGCCTCTCTGGACAGGAACGTAGCAGGTGTGTGCCCTCTCCGCAGTAGAAGCAGAGACCCTTAGCGAGCCGTTCTGCTCGGCGTTGTTCGGACTGCCTCAGACGGTCAATCTGCATGGGTTCATGGACAGAGATGCCAGACGATGCCGACTGAGGTACGATGGGCTTCTGCGGAGGAGAGGAATGCCGTATCGGACGTCTCTCGCGGGACACGTCTTTGGATCGTTCCTGGAATCTGAGGTCCACGCGGGTGGCTAATGCAATTAGGGCATCCAGTGTGGAAGGAACATCGCGGCCTGCCAGCTCGTCCTTAATACGACTGGAGAGTCCTTCCCAGAAGGCGGCGTTGAGGGCTTCATTGTTCCACCCCAATTCTGAGGCCAAGGTGCGAAAGCGGATGGCATACTGCCCCACCGTCAGGGTCCCCTGACTTAGCCTGAGGAGTGATGAGGCGGATGCGGCGGCACGTCCGGGTTCGTCAAAGGTGGTTCTAAACGCCTGAAGGAAGTCCTGGATGTTCGCAGTTACAGGGTCCTCCTTCTCCCACAAGGGGTTCATCCAGGCCAGTGCCTCACCCTCTAGATGGGACATCACAAACGCCACCCTGGCTTGGTCGGAGGCAAACAGGTGCGGAAGCAGCTTAAAGTGGAGGGAGCACTGATTTAAGAATCCTCTGCAGGTCTTGGGATCTCCGGCATAGCGGGGTGGAGAGGCCAAGCGGAGTTTAGAAGCTTCCGAGGTAGCCGCTACGGGAACTGTGGCCGTGGCCTGTGCTGTAGTAGCCTGAGATGCCAGGGACGTGGCAGTTGCTTGCAGCGTGTTCAGGCGGGTATTCACCGAGGACATGAAGGCCAGCATGCGGGACTGGGTCTCGCGCTGTCGTCCGAGTTCCTGCTGCAAGTTGCCCAGCTGGGCCGCTAGTGCTTCGGCGGGATCCATGGCCTGTTCTTACTGTTAGGACCAGGAGGAGGATCCCCTGGGCTGAACACCTCACCGAGGGCAAGGTGCCCGGTAGCCGGAGCACTACAGGTAGCAGGACAGTCCGTTCAGAGGAGTGGAGTGAAGAAGTCCTGGGACCACGGAGTCTCTGAAGGTAGTCCGGGTGACGGAGCTCAGGTTCGGAGGCCGAGATGACGTCAGGCAGAATCCGGAACCAACGGAGCGAGGAGGTGAGTCACCGCACGGATCCAGGGATCAGAGATGGTAGGGACTGACAGGATGGCAGACAGTCACCGTTCGGGGTTCGGGAGTCATCAGGACCGGTTGGCGAGACAGGAGCGACTCTACAAGAGAGATAGGTAAGTATGGCACAAGACACAAGGAGACCTGACTCCTAGCTTAGCAAACACGAAGAACAGGCCCCGCCCACTTGGAAAGGATCCCCCTATATACCCTGTACCTGATTCTTCAATATCCTGTTGGAGGACACTGGCCCTTTAAGAGAGGGTCAATGACCGCGCGCGCGCCCTAATGCGCATGCGCGAGGCCCAGGTGCCAGAAGCCAGAGCAGGGAGCGGTGCACAGGAGGCAGGAGTGCCGGGCTGGCTCAGCGTTACCAACGGGCGCCGGGAGCTGGGACCGGGCTGCCTGGGGACCGCAGGTGATGGGGCATGAAGGCTGCGGAGCGGGGCACCGGAAAGCCTGGCACGGGAGCGGCGGAGCGTAACCTGGGAGCTGGGAAGCGTGGCAGGGGAGCCGGTGAGCATGGCAGGAGAGCCGCGGAGCATGGCAGAGGAACCGGGGAGCGTGACAGCTTTCTTCTGGCCTTGGGTGCTCAAAGATCTGTGCATCACTGCACACCATGGCCTCACCTGCATTGGTGGTGTTGTGCGGTGAGAGGCAAGAAAGGTCAAAGGGTCCCGTAAACAGTTTCTCAGAGTAACCTGTTTTT